>NW_028186712.1:3642570-3794480 GCF_003343005.1 Rhea americana
CGGGCGCAGGGCGGCGCGGGGCGCAGAGCTCGGGGGCGGCCAAGCCGACCGGGCCGCGGCCGGGCTGCCCGAGCTGAGTCGACGCCGCCAAGCCGGAGGATGGACGGTCAGCTGCCTCCCCTCCTGCGCCCGCGACGTGAACCCTCCCCGCGCCCCGACGACCCGCTGGGCGCCCGTGGGGCACGCGGCCGCCCGGGAGCGCGAGCCGCCCTCTCAGCGCGCGGCCTAGTGCTGGCGGGAGCCTGGGCTGGGAAGCGGGTCTGGAAAGGCAGGAGAGCTGACGCTGCCCACCACAGTGTCCACGTGGCCAGTTATTTCTTCCGCCTGTGCGAAGGCAAGTGGTGGCGTGGGATGCCCAGGTTAAGAGAAACAACCGATGAAGAAGACCCTCCCAGGTGCCCTTCAGCCCTTGGCTGCGTGAAAGCCTCAGTATGTTTCTAAGACGTGTGCTGGTGCTCAAGGCATCACCTTTTAGCACCTGTAATCCAGAGGAGATATACAAGGGGGTGAGGGCAACAGGGACTTTGTTGGTGCCTCAAGGTCCTGGTGGTCCAGCTTCACAGAGCAGCATGCTGAAATTCCTGGTTTCTGAAGTTGGCAGTTCTCTAACACAGCTTTGTAGCCCACTGATTTATGAGTTTGTTTGTTTTGTTTGGCTCTGTGAAACRAAAGGAAAATCAGAAGTACTTCTGCCGTGTGTAATAAAATAAAACAAGACAAAAAGCCATTCTGCCTCTCTCACGGGTGGCAGGTCCCTCTGCAAAGGGGAGCTGCCCTGGTCTCCCAGAGAGAAGAACAGATGGTGGCTGGCAGGTACGCGAGTTGCTCATACTACTCTTCTCTGTTCCACCTTTCGCTGTAATTATGTTGCGTGCCAGGCTTCAAGTGAAGCATTGAATTCAGATATCAGAATTTGCTGGAGATGAATTTTGCAAAGCTTTAAATGTTGGTTCAATTTTGTGACATTTTGAGTGTAGTTTCTACACATCTCAAAGTGTGCCAGGTGCTTAGAGGCAGATCCACAGAGGCAAAGGCCGTATTGCAGCTTATAATCACAAATGAAATTTTCGAATGAACAGTGAAAAATAAGTAAACAAGCAGTGAAGTTTGTTTGCATCTGGTTAATGCCTCAATTTATCTTTATTATTAATTTCTAATATCAAGAGCCTGGGAGGCAAGATTTATAGCTCTTTTAAAGATGAGCCAATGAAAATTAGTTGGATGGGACTAATGGATCGGTTCCAAGCTTTGGGAAGGAAAAGACAGTAAGAGAAGAGTCACGGAAAGTGGCTAATGAAGTGGTTGCTGCAGATGAAGTATGTTAGAAAGAACTGTAGAAAGAAACTAAGGTGTGCATGTCCATGAGGGCAAGAGGGAAAGACCTTAAATTTAATAGGAAGGTCAGTGAAGGAACTTGAAGAAGAATGGGATATGAGCCAAGTGGAAGGTAAGATAGAAGTGGTCTGAGGAAAAATACCAGGAGCCAAAAAGAACATCTTGCTTGTCTGTGACTTAATAAGGCCCTGCACATTTGTTTGTTGTAGATAGTGGAGAAAATATTATTATTGTGTGAACTCTGAGACTGCGTGACAGTGGAAAAGGAGGGGTGAGAAGCAGCAAGTCAGAAACTGATGATAAAGTTGCAAGCTTAAGAAACATTAAGGAAGAGAGAGAACTTAATAACTGTTTGAGATTCCTAGTTTGTTGGCATATGTTTCTGTTTGCAGAGCAGTATTAGGAAAGTTTCACTGATGAGGTAAAAGCGAGCAGTTAGCAAACTGAAGTGGAAAGAAAGAAGTTAAACTGCTGGGTTTATGAGGGGTAGTCAAAGACATGGAAGTGTGTCATGCCATGGGCACGGAGGAAAACAAGAGACGTATGCTGTTTCTGATAGCTGGAGAACAGGTGGTTTTCAGGAAGGGAGGCTGTCCAGTCACCCTGAAACAGAAGGCAGGAAGATGTTCGTGACTTTGCTGGTAATGCCGTAAGCCACTTCTATGGACTAGACAGAGCAGAAAACAGATTTTACAGGGGGAGAAAATTGGCTGAGTAGGGCCAGAAGAAGTGGGATTTGTTTTACATGTTTAAGACATATGGAGGCAAAGAAAGGAAGCATATGGAGTGGCACTTGAAAATGGGACTGGGGTCAAGAGAGATGGTAGGGGAAACAATAACATGTTTCAGATCAGAGAAGAGCAGTGGAAGATGTCTCATTGTTTCTTTGTGCTCCTCCATCTGTCAATATCCATCTGTTGTTTTTTTGTTGTACCCTCAAATGTCAACTCCAGTAGCTGTTTAATGTAAAACAGATAATCATATCTCCCTTTCTCACCCACTTGTAGAAGTATATGCGGGAAAAAACCCATCTTCCATATAGCACGAGAAGAGCAGAGGGAACCCACTCGTTCTCTGTAGCCTTCAGCTTGGAGAGCTGTTTTGGGAAGTGGGAAAGGTCAGATGTGAATCCATAAACCTGAGAAGGGCCCTGAACTTGTGTTTCCTGAAGCCCATCTAAGTGCTTAACCACTGACCTGTTCTATAAAAGGCACTGATATCATCACCAAATCCTAAAAGAAAGGTGTAACAGGAGTACGTACACCAGCGAAAACACTCTGGACCTCCCTGCAGCCTGATGCTTGGTGCCTGAGACGCCCRCGAGGTGAGGTGCTGAGGACACCTGCTCTCAGTGGCTCTCTGCGGTCTGCTCCCCCTCTTGGCGCGGTGACTGCTTTGGACCCAATTCTGAGGCACGAAAGCGCTTCGGTAGATGGAGGCTGGTGGGGGGAAACGTTATCGCTGCTGGCTGCCCACGCCACCCCCTTGCTGCAGGCTGCCCTCCGCGCTGCAGAGGTGCGAGCTGGGCGCTGGCTTCGCAGACCCCGCCGTCTGCTTCCCTGAGCCCTGCCTCTCCTCACCCTCCGCCGGGCTACGGTTAGCAGCCGGGGCCGCCGCTTCCCCATCGGCTGGCGGCTACCTACAAAAAATATCTGCCCCGGCAGGGATTTTCGCTGCCGGTTGAGCGCAGCAGATATCGCCTGGCTGCTTCACYGAGCCCCGGGGAGCCGAGTCGGTTGCTCCCGGGTCATCGGGAATCGGCCTGTGCCTGTTACGTTCCAGATCTTCGGCGACGTATCTGTAATTACGATTTTCGCTGTTATGTTTGTGATATTAGAATTTGTCTTGCTCTAGCCAAGCCTCCTACTCTTAGTTCGTGCACGAGCCTGTCACACTATACAATTACAGTGGAGTCAGGGCCTGATCTGTACTATAATTATAGCTGAGTCAGTTACAACAGACTTGTCTCCTGACCTGGTTCCAAAATAGCACTTTTTTTAAAAAAAAAAAAAAAAAAAAAAGCAAAGGGGATTTTAGGTGTATTCCTGAGCCATGTTAATGCATTACACAGGTCTTGGATTTAAACTGGGTTAATTTCTGATAAAGCAACTCTATTATTAGCATAAGCAGGAAATGGTCCAAACTCRCTGTTCATTAACATGCACTAAGTCAGCTTCAAGCACCCTCTTTGAATGTCAGATATTTCCCACTTGCATTCCCTCCCCACCTTGTATGTTTGCTACTTTCTGGCATCCTTATCATCTAATAATGAATCACCCTGGAGTTACAATGTCACATTTAGATACTGAGTGGGGCTAGTTTGGCCAATCCTGGGCAATCAGGCCTCTTTAACAGGAAAATGCATTTAAATAGGTCAATGGATCTTACAAGTCTGTGCATCAGGAATTATCAGCACTGCAAGTTCTGTCACATTTAGATACTGAGTGGGGCTAGTTTGGCCAGTCCTGCGCAATCAGGCCTCTTTAACAGGAAAATGCATTTAAATAGGTCAATGGATCTTACAAGTCTGTGCATCAGGAATTATCAGCACTGCAGAACTTGCGTCTGGGGATAAATTCTCTTTCAAGCAAAAGTTCATTGACACCACTAGAATAGCAAATATTTCATTTACATTTAAACCATGGTGCTTTACCTTCATGGGTTGTTGGGGTCTTTTTAATTGGAATAAAAGAGTCCTTATTTTTGATTATTTTTTTTCTTCACATACAAAAGTAACGTATTTGAAAGTCACTGTACAATCCTGTTAGAGCTGAAAGGGTGCTTATCTAATCTCCCGTCTCCCCAGCTGCAGATGTAGTTCTTGGTCCTTATTTTAGCCTCATGCCTTTCTGGTGATTGAAATACTATAAAATGTTGTATTACGAAGCTAATCGAATTGAAAACGGACCGCTTCTCCTATCCTTTTAGATTTCCTGTAGGTTGTCTATTAAGGCAATTTCTGGAAGCTCCAAAAGAGGCCAGAAACATACAACAGGAGCCTCTCAACGCTAGACGTTAACAACCTGTATCTATGGCTAAAGTGCATAGCCAGGACTGAAGGGAAGGGACGACCTGGCAGGGGGGAGCACAGAGGGAGAAGTACTGCCTGAGGACCTGTCTGCAGCAGGAGCGTCTGTCACTTTATTTGTGCTGGGACAGACACCTTGGCAAAAGCCACTAATGGAAACGCATCCTATGCCAATGAGAGGAGACTTCCTGGCGGCACAGCCCCGCTATCTCCCTCGGTGATATTAGCAGAGCTGACAAAAGCACCCTTCTGCTGCCACAGCTGCGCCTACGCCATGGGTCTGTGAGCRTGGGTAGGACGAACGATTTTTGCTTTCTCGTTCTGCACTGACATATCCCTCTACACCTGCAATTGCTCTGGCATTCGGAAAATAAATCAGTGGCAGCTATAGGAATGTATTTCTGACTTCCAGCTCAATTCCTCAACTGTTAGTCCTTCCTGCTATTATAGGAGARTTTTTAAAATACTATAGTCTATTTTGGATTTCTAAGTACTTAACTATAGTCATGAATATGCCAGTRTGGTGTACTCCCATCAGCTGAGCCTTTTGTCAGGTCTGCTTCTTCCTGTATGTTTTTTGAGGGGCAAGTCTTCTGAAATTGCCAATATTTGAAGGATAAAGTCAGGGGTTTTTTTGTTTACAGTCCTTGTTTTGCATTCATTTCAGTACATCTCTTGCTGAAGAGATTCAGGGTAAGCCTTTAAGGATAAGTCTGTCTAACTTCTAGTCCTGTATTCAAATTCTAATAGTCCAATTTTCTGTATAACTTTTGCCATGTAAGATACCTCTTCCTGACCTTGCTTAAATGCACCTTGCTCTGATGATATCTGCATGAGGCTGATTATATCTTAAAGAAAGGTTTCCTGGAGTAAGTATTTAAACAAATGGACTAAGAGGAGACTATTTTTATGGGTTTATTGGTATAAACAGACAACCTGTAATTTGTCTATAAATATAGGTATGCATACACGCAAATATTTATGAAACATGAGTTATCAGAATTTAGATTATTTTCCATGGCACTATTTTCTATTCTTTAACACGTTTCAAATTCTGCTCTGTTAACCACTGCTCAGTGAATGGCATGTGAAAACTAACTCAAAAAGCAAGSCTGTTGTCATTAGGCTCAAATTCATTATGTGGTGGTTTTCATCTCTGCAAGGAAACTTTTAAAGGGTCTGAAAAACAGAAAAGGCTGAAAATCATCAGTTCAGAATGGTACTTCTGTTGTACCAAAAATAAGGTGATGGTCTCTGATCCTGAAAAGACTTCTGCTGTCTCTTGGCCAGTCATAAGAGCCTTCATTTGCAAGATGCTAAATTTTCAAAGAAACATGTTAATGCTCTCACCTGGCCCCGCAGCTGCTGTGCACTCCTTGAAAACTCTCAATGAAAACTGGCTATGGGTGCTCAGGGCTGTTTGCTCATCCTCTTCATCTGTGCTGTGGTGGTGTTTTCTTGTAGCCCAGTCTCTGCCTGTCTGCCCAGGCCTCTCTTGTCCCTGCTGTGTCATTGGATCATGTTCTCTCGTACTTTCTGTTCTCTTCTTATATGACATTTTGCATAATGAGATCCTGATCCATAAAAGGGATGACAGTAAAGCATAAAAAACCCTTATAGTGGTGAGTAGGCTCACTGAAGTCAATGTGTGGAAGTCACACATACGTTAGTCTTTATGGCATGCCTTGGCACAATGTGGAGTGGAATGATGCCATGCCATAGGCTAGCATGAGGTCATCACCACAAGCATGGTTGCTTCTCGCTTTGGCTTTTGGGCTAGCATAGTTTAATACAATGCAGCCCAAAATCTAAGCTGGACAAAACTTCCCCCCACCTTCCTCTTCAAGGTGTTTTAGTTCACATGAGGCATGTCCCATGACAGCCCTTTGGAAACACCTGTGGTTGCTGAAGGTGTCATTCCTCCTCCCTGCAGCTAACTGGATTGGTGCTGCAATAACGCCAGGCCAGCCTTGGTAGTTAAGCTCATCCTGAGTACCTATTTAAATTATAGATCTAGAATATTGCTGGCTCGCCTCCAAATCTCTGATCTAGTAGCTGTTTTTAATGATAAATTACATATGTTTAATAGCTCAGCTATTTTGTTTAGTTCCTTCAGAACTTTCAGATGAATAGGCTCCAGTCTCAGTGATTTATTGCAATTTAATTTGTCAAGTTGTTTCAGCACTTTTTCTTACACTACTCTGACAGCAGTTCACCTTCACAAACCAAAGATAGGTATTTCCCCATTCTTCTTGGAGTGGAGACCTGTACAAAAACTTTTTGGCAATCTCTGTGAGTTCTTTCTCCTCTTTAACCTCATTTTTTTTCTGATCAGTTGATTAAATTTAGGGGTTTTCCTRTGCATGTTCTATGCTCAAATCTTTTGTCACAATTACACCATACAATCCTTTTCATAAACTGGTTGATCACTAATTTAATGCTAGGTACAATTTTTGCCTGGATTCTTCTAGAATCTGTGCTCCATATTCAAAATTTTTGTTTTTATTTCCAGCCTACTTGTAACTTTTCTCTTTCCCTGATCTTTGTCTGTGTCTGYGTCTGTATCATCTGAAATAATCTTTCTTGATCATGGATGATCAGATGCCTAAGATTCCAAGGGAATATTCCTTTCCTTTAATATTCCTTTCTTTTCTACCTGCTTATTCTACTACAGGATTGCCTTTCCCCCTTTCATGATTATGTTATATTAGTACTTTGTATTTATGCAGCAAGAATGATTATATCTAAGTCTATTGGGTACTCAGCTGGTTTCCACTTGAAAGTTCCCAGTTTATAAGAGATTTTTGCTATTTGTCCCTAAGCATGTGACCTTGCATTTGCTGTAATCAAATTTAATCTGATTTGTTATTCCAGTTGTCAATTGTTTCTTCCCACGTGATATCCTAATAGTCCTGCATATTAACTCTGTCATCAGCAAATTTTGTKCTTTCCTAGCTTTTGTGACAGGATCCTTAAAGAAAGATTGGTAGGTTTCAAGACCTCTCATTACATCATTCTCCTAGTACCCCCTCTGCAGTCTTGCACTTCTTGTCACCACACTCATTAGCAAGATCCTTAATACATGTGCRAGCTTCATACTAACATAGGCTTTATTCAGATTAACTTCTCATGTGGCAGCATAAGAAATTTGGTGTTAAAGTCTAGGTGGATGAGATCTCCTGTATTTTCCCTGTCTAAAGTATCAAGTTAATTTATCAAGGAAAGATGGCAGATCTGCTTTGCATGATCTACATCCGGGGCATCATTTTTTTTCTCCTATTTATAGTTACGCTTACATTTCTCTACTACCCCTCAAAAATCTCTTAGAAATTGTTAAGGTAATAGTAATACCTCTAATTCTACAGTACCATCAGCAAYTTTGTAGATTTACCTTGAAATAGTCTTAGTTGATGGGTTACTTTATGTTCTTATTTTTTTTTTCAGATTTTTTCTTTTCCTGAGCTGTATGTGCTTTTTAGAAAGATTCACAGTCTCTGTAGAGCTGTATTGGCTGAAGGAATACTCTTAGTGCTTAGGAATGAAGGAWTACTTAGTTTAGTGCTGCTTCAGAAAGAACAAATGCACACCATGTTGTTCTAACCTGCAGTTGTTTTCCTCTCCATTTCCTAAATTTTTCTATTTTATTGGTCTGGAACATGCTGGCTTTGCTGTGACAGCAATTAATTTTTCTTAAACTTTCTCCAGGGTTAGCTCCCCTGGGTGTTAGTTCCCAAACTTCCCCAGCAGAAATCCCCAGTTTAAATGCCCCAAGTGTATTTTCCTTTTTCTGAACACTGTCCCCGAGAAGGACATCAGGCTTGCAGACCACTGTCATTGGAGAGCCTTGGGACTCTGCAAGGGAAATAGCTCTGAGCTCCTAAGTAAACAGAAGGCACTCTCAATRCCCTGCAGGGCAGGCAGCCCTTTAATTACAAAACTGAAGGGATGAATCAGTTGGGTGTCACTTGACTGGGGAATCTTTCTGGGTGACTAAATATGTCAGATGAGGTGACAACAGGTGATAGGTGTGAAATGTCCTGGTAGTTGGGAGACCTTTCCTAAAAGACCAGATGAGTGACTTTGATCAGCTAAATGGGTCACCGAATGAAGGATGATGGACTAAAGGGGAAATGAGAGGGGGAACAATCTGCAGACCATCTTCCTAAGAATGGGATTCACATTGTGACAGTTAAATCACAAGTGCCTTGAAGTGTGATGCTCCTGAAAGCCTCACTTCCTGAGTAAGCTGTTTCCTTTCATATGGAGTTTGTTGAGATTTTGCTTCCGAAGCTCTTTGAAAAAGTGTTATTAGRAAGTCCTCCATGTTTTTCTTTTTCTAATTAAAGATTGTATTCCTTGCAATCATTTTAGAAATATATTTTTAAATCTTACTGGTCATTCAAAGATTATATTTTTTTGTTTTTTATTGAGTAAGACCACTCAACATGAGTAAGTTTAGGTTACAGAAATTAGGAGGCTAGAGGAGAAATGCAAAAAGTTGATTCTTTGGTTAAAAAGTTTTTATTAAAACAGTACAGAAAACACTATGAGTGGACCCAGTCTTGAAAACAGTGTGGTACAAATAACATTTTGGGGTCAAAATACTTTTCAAAATCATTCCCCTCCCTCCCTGTAGTGATCGTGGTAACAGTACAAATGCTGTTCTAAGTTCTAGAAAAAGCCCATTCTTTTAGACCAGCTGTCACTGTTTGCCCCACCTATATGATGTGGGACTGGAAGTATCTTTCAATTTTTCGCACAGCTGAAGCCTTCAAGGCAAACTTCAGAAAGTACCTTAAGAGAAAAGGAGTTGCATGCTGCATTATTTCCTGTGTCACAGGAAGCAAGATGCACCATAGACGAACCCACCTGAGAGGAAGCATCCACCCTCCTCCATATGGGGTCCATTGAGAGACCCGGGCAGGAGGCCAAGAGCTCCTCATCCCTCCTCCATCCCTTCTCCTCTCACCTTTGTGTTTCTTTTCTTTTCTTTTATTTTTTTCTATCCACATTGAGATAACTTTATTCCCTTTCCATGCTATGGCTCTTAGGAGGACATACATTCTACCCTAGCCTGAGACATGTTTTTTTCCTACTGCCATGTAGGCTTCGGAACTGAACCTGTGATAAGTGAGCAGCAGAGGAGGTCAAAAATGTTTTGCTCACCTACCCATGATGAGTAGGTGTACTGTGATATACCAGGCATGTATCACAGAGCAGCATATTCCTGGTCACTCTGACCTGCCGTAGCCTCTGCTCACCCTCACACTGTGTCAGACAGAGGAATATAGCTGGTCAGAAAACCTAGATATCTGGTGAACAGCCTCCGCTTTGCAGGGAGGCGATGCAATAAAGATGCCAAGGCACTGAGCTGTGGGAAGGCATAACGCATCCCCAGCTCGCGGGAGCGCCGGAGGCTGCAGCCAGTTGTACGAGTCCTGCTGAAAGCCCAAGACGAGGGACGCAGGAGAGCATCTGCTCTGGAGGAGCGCGGAGGATGCTGCCCCTCGCTTGCCTCCTTGGAGAGGCAGAGCCTGGCCCATGCTTGGCAATGGGGGAGCCAGTTTTCCACCTCTTATCCGGATGCGGTTTTGTTTCGTGTATGAAAATAAGCAGGCTCTAACCTCGAAAAGAGGGGACAGCTTGCTTCAAAAGGGAAAGAGTTGCTCTTCCTCAGATCCAAGCAGAATTTTGAAAGGGAAAATGTCTTTGCATAAGGTATTATCTCCCCTGGGGTGTTTGGATTTTTTAACTGGGAAAAGGAGACAAAAGTAACGAGCCACCATCAAAACCATAGTATGGACATCCACAGCCACCTTTTATGTAAACCTTTCTTACACCCTTACCAGCCAGAGTTTATATTTCGTCCTTGGGAAAAACAATCGTGTGTCTTGAWATGGGAAATAGTTTAACACTTTACCAGTATTAATTTGGTATTCATGGGAATACCATATGTGCTTTTGTAGGTGTTGTACTACTGTTTCACTTTCACTAATGGGCACTTACGTTGTACTGATATTTCCCCAAAGCCACATAATGATCTATAATATTCCTGAATAATTGCTCTTTAAGTGGAAATTAACAGGGTTGAATACTCCCAGAAATATGTCAAAATATTTTTTACTATTTTAAGTAGGAGTTTGAATATTAACACAGCCTGCCAATACATTTAGATATGCTGAGAAGTTTTACAAAAKAAAGTTCTAAACTACTTTTTTTCTYCTTTTTTGGAAGGTTAAAGATTACTCACATGGTTTTGCAGAATAATTTTTGTAGCCATCTGCAGAATAGCAGAATTGATGAATTGTGTTAAAGAGAAAAGAAGGAAAGAGAACCAAATACAAGCTCATGTGGTACAAAAATGTATTTATTTAATAGTAGCTTACACTTCACAATCTCATTCATGACATTACTTGGAAATAAATCTTGCACATATTGCCTGTATTTTAGAAGCAAAATGACATACACATTTTGAAGTTAAAAAGGGAAAATTAAAAAATCAGCCTCTTTGCTATGAATGGATAAACCTTGCTGCATTTCTCAATAATAGGCACCCAGAAYAGCCTCATTTCCACAGGCTAAGCCTGCTCCAAGGCTAGAATTAATCGTGCATCGCGCAAGGAGGTCTCTCCGGCCCCCAGGTGACTCCAGCACCGTCGAGGAGGCATGTGCCTGGGGCAGCCGGGCTTTCCGGGGAGCTGGGCTGGGCCCTGACACATGGCAGCCTCGGAAGGGCCAGCTCACACCCTCGTCCCTCGCCGGAGCCAGTGGCACGGGCTTAATTTTGATCTTGGGTCCCCGCTTGAGATGCTGGTTGTGCTAACATCAAGCCGCAGCAGTGACCCCAGCTTTCGGATCGGACCCACAGTGTGCAGGAGCCAAGAGCCAGCYCTGCTGCGCTCACGGTAGCCAAGGTGGAGGTCCAGGGCAGGAGGGGGATCAAAGTGGAGCAGGACATCTGTGTCCTTAGGGAATACTGTGGTTCTAGAAGAAACTGCTTTTAATTAAGGATTTACATGCAGTCTCAGAAAAGGCTTTGGACACTCAAGAATGGGTGCTGTAAYGCTGGAGAGCAACCACCCTGTTATTCACAAAAAAAAGCTGTGCAACTCYGTGCAAACCAAACTTGTGTCATCCTCGTAGCACAAGGAACTGCAGTACTTAAGAAACATCTGGTTTTTGTTTTTCTTTTTTTTTTTAAACCTAATTAAGGATTATATGAAATGAGGACGCAAGCCTTGCTCACGCGCTAATGAAGCGAGCACAGTAGCACTGCCGGGATGGATGGAGCGGGGGAGGATGCRCCTGCTGACCCCGCAGTAGTCCAGGGGGAGGTTTGGGAAGCGCTGCGTGTCACTGAGCTTCCTTGCAGGTGGAGGAAGCAGAACAGACAGTGTCATCAGAAATCCTGCCTTATCCCACAAGGGCTCCGAGTGATCAAAGGGAAGCGCTGCAGGAGGCTGCCAGTTATTTCGGGGGCTGCCTTGTCTTTACTTCTGYATCGCATTAATGGTGGGTTCAGGCATCTCCTGCAAGACCTTTCAAGGTATAAGAGGCACCTCCCTTCTGCATCCCAGCAATTAAGAAGGCATGCACCCCAGCCACCCTGCTGGAGAAGGGAGAAGGGGCTGATTAACCCCTTCCCACCTGCAGCTTCATTTTGGAGGAATCTCCAAAATTTGAGGAATCATTACTTATCTGTGAAAACTGTTTGCTGGTAGAAGCCCTCCTCCCCCCGCCCCCCACTCCCCCCAGTGCTGGCTCTAATTAAAAGCAAACACTGATACCAAGCCTTCATAGATGCCTTCAGAAGTAGTTCCAGAAATAATTGAGAGGATGGTACAGGATAACATACGCACCCTGAAAAGCTGGCAGCTTAACACTGAATTGAGGTCCGTGGGGGATTTTCATTTTGGCGATATATCTTTGAGTGATGGCCCTCCTGGAAGGGAAGTTCTTCTCTGGGGAAAAAAGAGAGACAAATTTACTGTCCTGTTAAACCAAACAAATTAAATAATTGAACTCACAGCAATTCAGGAGTCATTTCTTGCATTTCTAGTATTTCCAAGCTTTTTAAAAATATTTCAGGCTGCATCTAGGCTGGTAAATTCTGTGTTTTTGCATACTGCTTGCACCTCTGAAGCAAAGTATCACTAAGTCCCTCTGTATTTCTCTGGATCTGCAATGTAAATACAAGTTGAATTTTGTCTGTGTTGACTTAATATGGGAWGCACTGCTGTATTTAGGTAGCCTTTTAAAACTTTAATTTTCCCCCCACTTATYTTTAGCAGTAAAGCAGTGCACTTCTAAGACAGGGAAAACAAGTTTTTAACTGTGAACTGGAGCCTTATCTTCTTATCCTTTGCAGTAATCTCTACCATTCACCCCGGCAAAGCTATTTTCTTCTCTTCCCATCTTGTGTTTTGTTGTTGTAACATTGCGATTGGAAATGGACTACTGATCCTCCGCTGCTATGGCTAAACTGAGGGGCCCAGGAGCAATTCCCAGCATGAGTGTCTGGTTGCATGTTGAGATTAGATTTGGGAACTTGCTGCTGGGTTTCCTGGAGAAGGAAGTGCAGTTGCATGGCCTGCATGGGAGCTGCCGTCCACCCCTGCCAGGCTCCTGGTGTGGGCAGCTGGAGAGCAGGAGCCCGCAGTGGAAATCAGACAGCCCCTGTCCTGGCACCTCACTTCCCTGAGCTTTTTTTCTATTGTGAGTGAGACCCACAGAAAAGGTCCAGGCACTGCTATACAGGTCTGTTTTTCCCCAATGCCTGTACCTATCAGTGTAAACACTGTGTTAAAGCTAGAGGCATTACTGTTGTATAATCAGAGCATTTCAACCCAAAAGAGCTCAAAACACATTGCAAATTCCAATTCTCCACCTAACCAGTGCATTTCTTTCAATTATATGAACAAGAATATTTCACCACTGCTATTTTAAATGACCCCCTCCATATCATTCTTTTATTAGTCAACTCTAAGCATATGAAAAAATACATTAAATTATATAAAGAGACTATTAGGCAAATTTAAATGCAAGTCCTAGCAGAAGACATGTAATTTCTATTTTAAATGAATAATAATGTTATACATTTTCCTATTAAGCTACATTTGCAAAGTTAGCCTGAAGAAATAGCAATAAGTATCTCACCAGAGCGATTCAGTGCTCAGTTGACAAAATAGACAAATGTAGTATTTCACATTTAATAGCACGCCTAAAAGAAATAACCAAATTCTCTGCCACTATAAATCAATAGTTTTATTGAATGGAAATGTTCCAGTTTATATCAGTGGTACCACATGTATGGATAATAAGATATAAGGTAAAGAGAAATACATGAAGTATCTCAACAGTCAGTATTAACATTGGGGTAGAAAGGCATATCTGTGCTTGCTTGTAGTTTTTTTCAAGTCAGTTGCTGAGAAATATTTATGTGAGYTTGGAAAAGAAGCACAGATGTCAGTGTRAGCTCCAAAACCCAGGTTTTATGGCCTCTGATCCAGTTCTTAGCACATGYGAAAAAAACCCAAAGGGTTGCTTTACATTACCTTCACTTTAGGTGGYGAAAACACACCCTGGTCACAATCCTTTTCCTGAGCCATTCCCTGTGCTCCTAGATGCCCAACCAGCATCTGAGAACCCCCAGTGACGAGGACATTCAGTGTTGGCTTCTTTGATGTTTAGGGTAGACAAACAGCTCCAAGGCACTGGGATACAAGAGGTCCACAGAGCTGGGCTAGGGATAATAATGAAAATTTTTTCACTTTTGGGTATTCTGGCTATTTTTACTTGTGCCATSCAAGTGAGAACTAGATTAGGAGGCCTAGGGATTGAGTGGATTACAAACAGAAAGCATTAARCTAATCCTAAGAGTAATGTTCCTTAAGGGCAAGGATGAACTAATGGTTGTATATTCCTTCATCCCTATATTAAAACAGTACAAGAGTAAAATGGTCAAATCAGCAGCTGCTTCCAGGCCAAGTCTGCTATATTATTCATTTCTATAAATTTTATAAATATAGGCATTGCTTAACATGGATTGCTTGCACAATCTTTAGGTATGCTCATAGGAAGAGAATTCAAGGTCAGCAGTCCCTGAAGGCTGTCAAACTATTTACAAGTTTGCTATTTATAAGGACTAGTCTGAGAGTCCTAGAAGCCATAAGTTCTTAGGCAGGCGGTTTAATTTCTGCATGACGTAGAAGAGGTGCTGTTTCTGTATCAGTGACCAGACACCGTTTCCAGTTCTCTGAAATAATATATTTTGTTATCCTAGTGGTTTCAGGCTCACTCTTTARCTGCTCCATGTAACCTGAAGAATGAAGAGAGCAATGAATATCAATGGAGCGACCCTTCTATGCAAGTTCTACGCAGTTTTCAGGGATAACAAGAGTTAATCAGATGTATAATGATTAATACAGAATATTAATTGGTTGACCTTTGGAGTGTAGTCTGCTATAAAATAGCAATTTGGAGGATTCACCRCGTTGCCACAGAGCACTATCTGAGGAGAAAAATTTCCAGGGAAATTGAAAAGCTAGGGTGTACTGGTTTCTGCCAACCAGACAGCGCACACCGCTTGCTCTCACATTAGGCCATTGAAACACACGAGTGAAGTGGAAAATGAAGAAAAAAAATTCTGACCAAATCTGAAACATCACAAATTCAAAAGAATTGAYGTTCTGAATTCAGAAAAGCCTCCAGTGAGGAGAGAGACCAGTTGTTCCTTCCTCAGTAATGTTACCTATGAATATGAACATGTTGTACCTTACGTTCTCTTTGGTAAGTGGATGATGCAGCCTGGAAAGGCATCACTCGTTCTACAGTGCAAACCTTTCAAAGTCATTTCATCTGGATGTGGTACCGAATGACTGTCTTCAGTGGTCCGGATTTAAGGAGGTGGTGGGGAGAATCTGTTTTTCTAGAGCCCTTGTGTTCTTGCCATTCTTGTAAAACCCCTCTGCTCCCCCACAATTCTCCCCTACAAACAAACAAAAACCCCCAAAACTCCAAACAGGCATCAGGACTTGCAGGTGATTTAATAAGTTAATCTATCTGTTACAAGTTTGGGGAAGGGATTTGTCCCTCAACTCCTTCTGCACTGCCTCGTGTTTCCTCCACGACAGCCATTTGGAATGTGTTAAAACCATACAGAGGGGCTAAACAAGAGGTTGAATATGAAAAAAAAAAAAATGCTGGCAAAAATCAAGGAAAGCAAGGTGGGAGCAGTATCGTTCAAGCTGTCAAATCTATCTGTGAGCGAGCTCCGTGAACAGGCTGAGTTACAGCAAATTCCTGCTCTGTGGGAACCGCAGCGACTGAGCCTTGCACTCAGCTGTAAGGGCGTCCCGGGATAAATAAAGGCACATCTCTGCAAACTCTGCAGTGAAAACAAACACCGTTGAACCAAACTGGTTACAAGGCTTTATAAAGCATGGCCATAGCTGATGTTAATTACGAAATTTGTATCTTGATTTTCTACCTTGAACAAAATTGTTAGAGTGCTCTTGGCTGGCAAAGAGTTAAAGGAAAGGCCCCGGCTCCAGCGACTGCGTAATGCAGAGCTGAGAGCGTTGCAGTGTCGGTGTTGACGTGCAGAGCACTTTGCGAACTCAGGGTCTTTGTTAGAAAACACCGCACAACCGTAAAACCTGTTTGATTCCTAGGGAAACCCTTGGCCATGTGGGGCTACACGTTATTAAAAGAGAGATTGTACTTCTTCAGATAAAAGACACACAGCTTATTTCCAGATCATACCTCATACATTCAGATACAGCTGTGTGTCATGGTGAGCTCTGTTTAAAAGCTTGGTCWGGATTATAGAGGCATTTAGGAAATCATGTGCTTATCAGAAGTTTGGATCAGACTTGCTGTCTGTAGCTGTACTCAATAATCGGACTCTTGAACCATGTAATGGGTTAGCGAAAGAGCAGGGGGAGATGGAGGGAGACAATGATTTAGCAGAATTTCTCTCAGCATGCAAGAATGCTAGCATGCCTGAAAATAAGAGATACATTATTAATTAGTTAATGTTTGCAAAGTATTTTGACTCTGGAAAGTGCCAAGTGTTCTTCTTCATTAATTTTCAGTAAATATATGACTAAGCAGTATATGTAATAAGGAGACAAAAAGTGGTWAGTAGACAAAAGACTTGAAAATACACAAAACACTTTAAAAAAATGCTATTAACAGGAGGGGGAAAACAAATCCAGCCAGTGGAGTAAATATTGTGATGATGTGGCTAGTTATCTATTAACTCAGCATGAATGTAGGGCCATGCCCGATGGCACAGATGATCAGCTGAGACGGCCAGTGTCCTACAAGACCTGTAAAGCTGACCTCTGTTGCCTTTTCCCTTCTAGATCTAAATTTGGCACAGCCTGTATTCAGCACACCTTCCCTTACCTTCTGGAGCTGCCCAGCTCCTRCTTTGCAAGTCACGTGTGCTCCTGCAGCTTTAATAAGGCCTGGAAAGCCACTTCTAGATGTGGTCACAACCCCTGAYTAGCTGTGGGGAGGTGCCCTGGCACCGGGGCCCCGGCAGCACRAGCTGCTGCGTGCTCTTCCCCTCCGTGTTCATTCTCACATCCCCATCTGTTCCTTTCCAGTCTCTCAAGTGGGAAATAAACTGAGTTAGAGTCAAACTGTCAAACTCGTAATATTCAAGTGGGTTGAAAGTCACACCAGCAGAATTCATGCAATCCATACTTCATTCAGTGCAATAAATATGCAGTCTTGCACAGATCTTAGAAATCAATTATGTTTTTCTGGAAGGCTCGGTGAAACAGTAGGGGCACTTCAGTAAAATGATTTCTTGCCTCCTTTTCCAGCGAGGTAACTTTTAAATATTACAATTGCAAGATCTCGCTTCCTGAAAACAAGTTCATAAGTGCCCAAACCATCTGCTTCTGCCCTTAAGTCAAAGTCACAGTCCTCAGTTTACAACATCATACTTGAAAGTTTATGATGTTACAAATACAGGATTGTCACTTCTGTTGACAGCTAGCCAATAGGATCAAATGAATTAAGCAACAAGCTGTGTCGCTGAAATCTTTGACTGCAAAAACAAAGATCAAGTGGAATCCCTTCTAACGGGAAGGAACCAGCATTGCTGTCACAGGGGGTTAGCATATCAGAAATTCATTATAAGCTCTGTAAAAGTAGCAAATCTAAACATACTTCTTTTTTTTTTTTTTTCCCAAACACTTTCTGTCTTTACATATCAACTGTTCTGCACATGCAATCATGTACATGCATGACAGTTCTTGACTGTTATGGGGCCAAATGATAACTCAACTTCTAGGGCCAAATTTTCACCTGATGTCAACTGGCTTTGCATTAATTGTCCATCAGCTAAGGACATAGCCCACACAATCTACTTAATGTGCAAATTAAGTGCCACAGGATTTTCTGTGGCTGCAAGTATTATCATACGTGGAAGTACTGAAATTGGTGGGGAAACACATATTGCGTCCATTGTGTAGAGTGCAGCCCTATGATCTGTCAGTGGAAAACAGCATGATAATTTGTATTGAATGCAAAAGGACTAGTTTGAGGCCCTCCAAAAATGTATAACCAGTTCCTCAGCTGCGAGTAATCAGCAAAGCCTTGTTCATCATCACTAGAATAACACCTGGACATTGGTCTGGGCTCTGAAGGTCTAAATGACTCCATCCAACCAAAATCATGCCCCTTCAGCTGGCCCCACTTGCAATAGCCTTTTAATAAAGTACAGAGTTCTGCGTTTTGCTTTTAATGAACCAGCAGACAATTTGGAAAAACACAGCGAGCAGCAACTTGAGGGTGTTGTGCAGATGCTGGGAATGTGCTTGAACAGCATTGCCTGCAGAATGGGGCACACTGTGCAATAACAGAGTGCAGACTCAGTGTGAGCCAAGTGCGGAGGCCAGTTTCAGCAACAGACCTTGACATTTTAGAGGCTGGGAAGTTAGAGACTGACAAAGGGATTTTTAGCAAGGATGCTGGATCACTCACTGTTTGAACATGTTTTTAACCCATCTTCTTGCCACTATCAACGTATTTTCCTTTAAGAGCTCCATGTGAATATTATCTGGAATTGTTATCCTAATCCTGTAGGTCAAGAGCAAAAATTACAGGGAAGGAAGCAATTTTGTTTATCCTTCTAGAATGAATTAATCCATTCCATGATTACTATTTTTAAGGAGTACAATTATTAGTTTTATAAAAGAAAAAAATCTTTTCAGAATAGATTTAATTGCCCAAATAACTTTGTAGGAAAAGGAAGTAACAGCCTTTAATTATGAACCCTACTTTAAGAGAAAGAAAGTATGCTTTGTTTTAGGAAGGAACTTTAATTAATTCCTTTTTTTTGGTAACCTACAAATAAAACTTTATTTTGATCAGAAAAAAATATTCATTCAGACAAAAATTTAATGAGACAAAAGCCTTTGGCAATTTCTAATGCAAACAGGTTTCTTTTTATGGAAAAATGCAAACTGATGCTAAATGGTAGGTCACTGGTCCTTGTGTCGTTCTGAAGTTTTATTTGATGGTTCGATGTAAAGTCAAGGTACAATCCTAGAGCTAGTGATCACAGATGTGTAGAATTTTATTTACAAGCTTAACTTTGGCTCCAGTAAAATTTTATTGCTATTCACTTACCAAAAAAGAGAGACAGATAGACAGACAAAAGAGAGGTACAGTCCTCAGGGATTTTTTTTTTCTTCTGCCAGCCTAATGTAGCCATTTTTAGTGGGAAGGCACTGCGCAGGGCTAACCTGCCACCTAATTATTGCTATTCTTACGTTGTTCAGGAATGACAGCAGCAGGGCCATATGTGGCAGCATACTTTTTAAACCGAAGGGGTAATATTTTGAAAAGTGATATGGGAACCTAGTCCTCTTTGCAAAAAAATGTCATACATTCTTCACTTCCTGAGAGCTCCTTGCAATCCAGTTCCATTTCACTTTTGAAATAAAGGCCATGAGTTCCTAAACTACTGGGGGACTTTTAAACGTTTGACCTGAGAAGTCCTCCTCCCTTTGCATGTTCCTCTGTTCCCTGCAAAGTTGAATTCACATAGGCCTCTTGTGGCAAATGTACTTTATGTTTTTTTTTTTTTTTTTTTTTTAAAAAAAAGTTGCATTTGAATGACGTAGTTAGCAACCAATAGACAGTTCTGCAGAGCCACTCACGTCTGGCCCAGTGTCATTGTCTCTGCGATCTGTAGGCATGGCAGCTGTGTTGAATGCCATCAACATTTACAACGTTGGTCTCCTGCGGCCACGGGAGGTGGAGTGCGGGATGGTCCGTCTCCAGAGCTGGGGCTGACTTTGTTCTGTCTGCACAGTATCTAGCCCAGTGGGGGTCCTGAGCTGTGATTGGGCTCCGAGATGCTGCAAAATGGTACAGCATTAAAATCACATTAACGTTTCACACATGCTACTAAGAAGCAGCTATGGCAAGAGCAGGGGGGGAAAAAAGACTAAGAAGGCGGTTAAGGGAAGTAATGGAAAGTTCTTTTTCTCCATCACAAGGCACACAGAGAATATCTCTGCGTGTTTCCCTTGGTTATTTATTCTGCAGCATTATAATATCTGACATATCAGAACACACGAAAGGCATTTGCAAGCCTAAGACAAAAAGTAAAATGGTGCTTGAAAATGATTCTTTGTGAAGGCTTATTTTGATTCTGTTACACAAGAGACTAGTCAAGAAGACAGGCTTATTTTGACTTTGTAACAAAATTCAGTGACTGGGGACAAACAATTGTCTGCTATTATCATTCCTGCCGTCAAAATTCATTAGGTTCAGGAACATCAACCAAATCATGTGCAAAAAGAGAATGCTACCTATACTATTGCTGGAGAGATGATCACGTAGTCAGCATAGTATTCATGTATGTCCAAGAGATGACTTGGCCTATTGAAAAGGAAAATATCTCAAATTGTAGTCTTTCTATGCTACATGATGGGCAGCCTCTTTCTGTGGCTGCACATTTATCTCTGCAGTGAAAGGCTGTGCTGTCTGTCATGAGTCTTGTATCCAGCTTAGCTCTCTCAGGTCTGTACTTCATCAAAAAGTAAATGCATTCAGTAATACGCTGATGATTGTTTGCCAGCCTGAGCGAAGCAGGAGGCTGTCTGTGAATGGTACTTAGAGCTAGAGGTGCCCTTTTAATGTGAGCTAAACTAATTTTTTTCTTCTGAGATCTCAGCGGTGGAGAAAGTCAGCTAGTTGGGAAAGTCAGTCTGGCCTCAGCCACATAACCTACTTTAGAAATGTAGGCCCAGGTCCCTGGGATATGTCTGAATTCTGAAATGAATTTAAGTAAAAGACTCGAAGTTCGACTACTTTGCCTTCTCTTGTTCTCCAAAGTAGCCAGGGATTAGTTTGGCTAATGAAGATTGAAAATCTCGGAGAGCTCTAAACTGTATTGATTCCTCCTGATAGGGATTCTTTCAGATGTTCAGTTACAGCACCTTTCCACATCCTTGGATCAGAGATGTATGAAGCTGTTTTTTCCTGACACTGCAAAATAATAACCTCCTCATCTATTCCTACACACACACTTGTATTTAAGTTTGAATTGCACCCAGGCAGGAGAGACATTAAAATAAAAAAGTATTTGCAGACTCCAACCAGTAGTCTTGCAGCTTCAAAGATTACACGAGACATTCGACTTTATGAGCTACTTCTAGGAATATACCCAAACCGTGCGACTGATACTTCATACCTGGGGCAAGAGGTGATATACTTAGGACTAAAAGCAGTTTTCAAAAGCTAGTGTAACAATTTATGTGCCGCATTTCATCGCTCTATAGACTACAACAAACAATCCATATTTGCCAGCAACCAAGACTGTGGAGCAGCTATTAGSAGATGCTGACTATGTAATGATGACTACCACAAGTAGATGCTTATTTAAGGGATATTTTCAGGAAGCAACTTGCTCTTAGGAACAGAGTCTATAAGTGAAAATGCACTTTGAAAGATTTTTAAATCTTGCTGGCTTGCCTTTTGCCATTTTACAGCAAAGGAAATGTTAATGTGTAATAGAATTAGCATTTAGGAGAAGCCTAGAATATTGTTCTTTATAATACAGCCCAGTACTTATTATTCAAGACAGGTCTTCTCTTAGTGCAATTTAAGCCCCCCAAAATTACCCGTCATTACACAGACAGTCCATTTAACATTATGAAGCCAATCGTACAACAACCTACCCTTTCAGAAGAGATACAAAGCCTTGCTTGGGCTTTAAGTTCTGATTATCAGATGAGGTTCCAATTGAGAATTTCAGCTATAAACCAAATGACCTTCATGACCATAGACTGGAAAACCTGGTGACTAATCTAAATAGATTTCCAGGCAGGGGGAAAAAAACACCACCCAGCTCTTGTTTCTAGTTCCCTGCATTATTACAGCAATGACAAAGACAAGCAGAATGTGAAAAAAAATCATGACTCAAGTGACCTTCATCTCTCTGTCCCAGAAAGGTCAAGAGTAATCAGCAAAACTTTAGCTAGAGCTCAAATTCAGCTTTGTCGTCCTCAGTGGCTGGTAAAATTAAATATTCTATTCTTCTCCTCTGTAAACAGCTACAGTAATTGGTAATGCTTTTCAGCATTGCCTATGTATTGACAGGAGCTGAAATTCATAGAGAGATGATATTTTACATGGTATGCAGCAGTCTACAGCTGGATTCTGATCTCAGCTTTTAATGTTGGAAAGTCACGATCACATTCCTTAAAATGAGATCATTTCAGGATATGAACACATACCAAAATATCTAATATGGGTCTTTATAGTTTGTCAGACTTGCCAGTTGGGGCAAGACACCTAATGACAATATATGAAAGAAGTCCTGTGAGACTGAAAGGCTTTGGATAAAGTCTGCAAAAGTAAGCCAGGAGAGAAAGAAATGCAGTGGGAAATCAAGAAGAGAAATGGTAGGGGCTCTGTGTCCTTTGCCTAAAGTGCTTTGTTCCTTTCTTCCTTTTGCATATCACAAGCACTTCTATTTATTTATTTAGTGTTCATCCTGAGTAGAGCTATACGAATCAGACTGGTGATCCATGTTTTCCATCATCATATCACTGGTGAATGGAATTTTGAAAAAGKAGCAAGGAACCAAGGAAGACATAAATATCTGTTCTCAGGGAAATTTCATCCTATCTTTTGATAATTAGGAACTGGTTTATGCCTTACAGCGTAAGAAAGTATATCCTTTCCAATATGACTTTAAGAAAAATAACTTCTATAGTTCATTGTTGTCCACATCAATATCTATTCAGTTTTGGAATCCTGCTGAATGATAGACATCAATTATAGGCTCAGGAAACAAGGTCAACAGGCTAATTTTGAGTGCAATGAACACATACTTTTAAATGGTTTTATTTTGTTTAGGATTTTATATAATAACCCCTTTTTTTCTAATTATGATTCAAAGAGCTAGAGTATAGCATCCTCTATTTTGTATGSTGTCTTCTCTTCAGCCTGTCTTCACCAGAGGGTTTCCAAGTCTTAGGAGGTTCTCCATCTCCCATCTGTGAACCTCTTCTAACTCTACTTTATRTTTTTGGGGGAGAAGCATAGCCATATAAGTATGAAAGACTTAATCTGCATTCACCATTACACTGTTTTCCATAATATTTTTGAATTTTGTAGGAAACATGAAAAAATGAGAAGCATTTTTTTCTTTAAATTAGAACATTAGATGATCCCTTCTCCTCCAACAATCTAAAAATAATGGCATTTACCTTGAACTCTGAAAGCCTCCTTCCTTCTTATGCCTTCAAATACTGAGTTGCATTTCCTGTGTCTTGAAATGTAATAAGACTGGACATCCTGTGATGCATAGCGTCAGTAAAATAGCAGCTGTCAATAAGGGACACCTGCAGCATTTAGTTTTAGAGCTTTAAAAACAAGTGACCAGTATTTCTGAAAAAATGTAAAATTTGGGGGGCATTTTTTGGGGGGAGGGAGGTACTAGATTCTAATACCTGCTGATTTCAGTGAGCACATATGAAGTAAAATGCTGTTTATCATGAATAACTCTTTTGAGYAAGCTATGATTCTATCAGTGTTTGCACATGTTACAGGACATTTGATAATGGGGACTATCCATGTACAATGTTTTCATGTTTGAAGATAGGAAATGAGTCAGGTTTTCCTTGCCTGTACCTCCCTCAAAGGAGAGAGGCTGAGAACATCTCAAATACAGCAGGATAAAAAGATGAGTAACCAGCAAGGGACAGGGACAAAAATATCTCCTTTTTGTCTTCCTGTTGTCACTCCATCTTTGCTCACTGCAGGTAGAGAGATGCAAGCAGTATCAGGTCAATGTTATATTGGCCCTGTTGGTTCAGAGGATACCACTGAGATAGAAATACAACATCATTCCAACACGTTTTTCCAAAATGACTTTGGGAAAATAATTGTTTTATGACTAGTACATGCTGTGATATAAAGATAATAAGCTCTGTGCAACTTCACTGCAATTATAAGTATCAATATAGTATAAATTATAARAAATAAAATGAGTTACACAGTTTTGTTAATGCTTCTTACATGTAAACAAATCATAAGGACTATACTAATGAAAATAATAATAATAAATAAAAGAGCAAGATTATTTTTTGAAATAATATTTCCTATAAAATGCCAGAATTAAGTTGTTAATATCTTACCAAAAGATAGACAGAGAGAGAAGTACCTAAAAATGAAATTATGAATTTTGCCTCTTTTGTTTACTCAATTTAGGAAGAAACGTAATATTATTTTGCAACTACAATTGTGTGCAGTCTGTGTACAATGCATTACCCTATAGTGAAAGTCAACTTATGATAAAGTTAAAATATTCCCAGAGAAATAAAAACTGCTCATATCCTTATGGTGGGTTTAATTCTAAGGAGACTAGCTATGCATTTCTCATGGTTATTAATATGAGTTACCAATGCTAAATAATTTTCTAGTCACTGAAGATCACACTATCTAGCACTGTCTAGGAAAAAAAAAAAGAAAAGAAATGTAGTCTCAACAGATTTAAGTACACTTAGTGAAAATCAGGATATAATTACATTATGTTATTAAATGATTTAAAACCCACTTTAGGACAGAAATTTCAGTGCTGGATAATAGCTTGATCAAAGTATTTTATCCTAGAAGTGTCTCCAGGAATAAAGCACTGCAGAAACTAGAAACTGCTACAACAGGACARAAGATCAACATTAAAAAGTTATTAGAAAGGGCAGGAACATCAGGAACATACTGGTGTTCTGTTTTTACAAACAAATGATCCATTAATTCACAAAAACAACCCCATTACTGCTGTAACAAACTTAGTTTAGGCAAATGTCCCTATCAACATTATTCAAGCTCAAATCTGATTTAGTTTGGAAAAGGGATGAATAAAGCTCAGGGTAATGGCAACCCATTAGACCATGCAGACCTTAATGATACATTCGAGAAAGTGTGCTGAGGGAGTGACATAAACATCAACAGAGAAACTAAGAGCATGAGCTGCAGAATAATGGAGAATTTGTATTTGGAATCATACCAGAGCGGGTCGAGGGAGAGACACAGAGAGCAGCATGGAGCTGACTCTAAGTCAGGGAGAATAATCATATTAATGAATGTTTCCCTACAGTTTCAGTTTGTTTCTTTATTCTATTTTTACTGAATCTCATTCCTATTCTGGTTCAATTAATAATAATGAGCCTAAAATTAATTTGCATTATCACTAACAATAAATGCTTTGATCATGTATGTAGTTGGAACTACATTGCATACATTACCATATTATGCAAATTACAGTTTCAGCATCAGCCACAGCTTTATATCATTTCTCCATGCCACTGGTGTATCCATGCTACACATTTATTCTTTGTATATAGCCCTGCAGACTGTAGGAAGCTGAGAGAGTTTGGGGAGATACTACCAGGGGAAATACTGCTGTATGTATGCCCTTTTTTAAAATGTTCTCTCTCYAAGCACCCAGAACTGGCATCAGCCAGGGGAGAACTTCAATTTAACAAGGATGGCACATCTTGTGTCCTTTATGACTCTGCTCTTATTTTAGCTAAATTACTCCATTGCATTAACTCGATACAGTGATGAGCTTTGTCTAGCATCCTTTTTTGGACTGCCCTCAAAGCAGTCTACTAAACACACAAAAGAAGCCCAAGTACTGCTTTGCGTTTTGGTGCTTAATGCAAGTGTATCTCCTGTAGGACTTCTAACTGTTAGTGGCATAAATCGGATGAGAACCTGACCTAAAAAGGAGGCACAGTCAGTACCACAACATATATATAAGAATCTGATTTTTAGGTCAGGCTTAATTCATTCACGACACTAAACATGCTGGGAGAAATGTTGCACATTAGTGGTTAATGGAATCACTCAGCGTTGTCTCTGCTGACGGTACTTTTTGCTACTGGCCCAATTTTGTATTGCAATGAGCAGGCTCAAAAATATTAGTAGTTTACATTTTATAAAACCTCTCTTCTCGTAAAATGCTGCCTTGCTTTACAAGCTGATACAGAAACCGTATAATGATTGTTTAATCTACCACAGCACTGAAGCTTTCTTTGTGGCAAAACACAGGAAGAATTTAGCAGCCTACAATAACATAGCTGTTTTGGAGAGGAAATGAGGACGGTTGTATCCATTTGAAACAACAGTGGGAATGTTGGAAAGGAGAATGTGATTTTTACACTTGGCATTTGGCCAGGTCATCAGAGTTAACAGACTTTACAGATATAATTATTGCTGTGGGATCTTTAATGACCACAAGTGGTGAGAACTTTCCTTTAASGTGTCGTCCACAAGATGCTCTTGAGTCAGGCTTTGCCTGTTCTCATCACGCTGACTCAAGGGCTGACAAACGGACGAGAAGATCCTCTTTGTTCATTCACGTACCTCCCTTCTAGTTGTGACCCGAGGTGCCTCTCGTAAACCAGACAAACAACCAAACACTATTGTATAAAATTTAAACCAGTTTCCAGTTTCAGGAAAACTTTTCAGGAAAACCTAGTCCTGTAGCCAAGCCGAGGATAGTGTAACTTCAGGTCCCTTCCTCCCAAAGCTAAATTTCTGCAGAGTCTCTCTAAGGGCTTGATCCTGCTTCCAAGGAGATGACGGTGAAAGTCCTCTGCTGAGGTCACTAAGCCCTCAGAAGATGATTCACTCTGCCATTTTAGGGTGCTTAATCTGTTTGACAGGAGATCAGACAAGTGCCAGAAGAAAGGGAAGGGGAGGAGCAGGACCACCCTTTTTTGTTGCCAGTGAGCTGTTATATTGGCTCAGCCTGTTTTTTGAAAACCTTTCCCTAAGAACTGGGTCTATTTTTGTTAGCATTTTTCTTCCCAGGATGCATTATGTGGCAAATCCAATACTTTTCARGTTAAGGAATTTAGTTTGGTGCTATGTGGAGAATGACCAGCASCAGGTATTCAGCCTTGTGTTCAGCCAGATATTAACCTGCTTAAACTCCTAAACAGAGATAGACTTAAAGCACAAAAGCATACTAATATTGTAAAAAACCCACAGTTCTTATTCACTCAAACTCAAATGTCAGATATTTGTAACTCAGTATGCAATTAAAGCTGATCTGATCACCCTCTAAGCAGAGAAATGACAGAAAATGCGGTGAGGAACATTTTTGTTTTATCCTCTGCATATATGCAGATGCTGATACTGATAAGAGCAAAGAATCATTTCAGTTCTGCACTGATAAAGAGATCGCTCTTGGCATAATAGATTAATGTACCTGTCTATACAGGCATAGAGGAAGAAGTGAGAAGAGAAATGGATAAGTATTCTGCTGCACATGAGATAATCAACTATGATTTCTGGATTGGCAAGTGGACTAATAAAAACTATTGTAATAAACCAGGAACTTTGTATTTCTGATAAACAGTACTAGCTAAAAGACAGTTGCTCCTTCGAATAATGAGCCTCGTTCTTCATCACTCATCACCTTGGGTAATTATTGTGATGAGCGCAAAGTAAATGCACTACGCTAACAAGTCAGAATTTTTTCCTTCTGTGTTGTGTTTGTCTTAAACAGGCTTAATGATTACTCATAGTGTGGACAAGAAGAATCAGGCTTAGTGTCTTTGTTTTCTACATGAGAATAGGGAAATCATAAGAGATCTAATGGACAAGCGCAGCTTGGCCATGATTTGTTATTTAAAAGTCAGGTTTTTAAATGTTGCCATAGCCAAGTCTGTGGTTAATAAAACTAAGGAAGAAAGAGAAATGGATTTAAAAAAAAAATAAAAGCAATCTACTTTAACACTGAATAATATTTTACTTCTTTTTTCATAATGATTTATTAGCAGTTGTGTTACTGCTGTGCAAACACAGCAGTATTGAATAATATTAAGAAAACTGAACTAAAACCAACTTGTTCATTTTAAATTCAAAACATCTGCTCAAGAGGCATCTGAAATCTGAGAATTTTTGGTATTGGACAATTTGGTTTTAGGTTACAATTTTTTCTAATGTACTGTGATTCCCCATAGGTGAAGTGAAGACAATCAAGGTGAAATTATGAAAATAGYCTAGTTATGTGGTAAAGGTCAATAGCAAGTCTTGTTAGGGTCTAGTTCTTACGAAGATATCCTGTCAATATTGTCAAAATGGATTAACATTGTAACACGATATATCCTGACACCTGAAAGAAAAATAGATGTTACCACAAAGATACTTGCCACGATTAAAATCAGGTTTTGGCTTAGACTGTGAAAGCAAGAAAATATCACACCACCATTAGCTCTACTCCTAATTTATATTTTTCTAGCAAAGTTCATGAGAAGGCACTGGTTTGCACAGACTTGTAAATTCTTTTTGTTARCATGTGAGCCAGATTTTTAGTCTTGGGAATAACAGTTGTTAGTTTTATAGCTCTAATTCCTTAAGGGGAAAGTGAACAGTAGAGAAGTTTCCTTCCTCTCTCTTCCCATTTGAACTACATTCATCTCCTGAGGCAAGGTGGCTTCCAGTACCCTAGCACTAGCAGTGAACTGGGAATGAGGAGTGGAGGAATTGCTTATGTGCTGTCTGTAACCTTATCTTCTCCAGGATTAATGACAGTGTAAATAAAACAAGTTACTCAAACAACACGAACAGCCTTGGGCCCGCACTTCTGTCTTCCAGCCCCAAACTGTAGGCAGTAGGCAACCTCCTTTCAGGGAAGTAACACAAAAGATACAGCTCTTTCCTGTAACATCTCGTATGTGGGGCATGCAAATATACGGGGGAGAGCTGAGTCGCAGCCTGAAAACTTTCAGAGAACTTCGCTGTTGTTGTGTTATCAGCAGTATAAGCAAATCCAGGGCAGAGTAGTCGCTCTTAAAAATCCCTGTCAATATTCTTATGTTCTAGCAGTAGCTAGGCCAACACTTACTGATGGCGTATGAAGGAAACTTGATCCAGAAATAGCAAAAACCGTCATTTCAAGATCACACACGCAAGCCTTGAATTGAACAAAACAAAGGCTGAGAAAAAAATCTAGCTTAAGCTATGGCCACACTGTGAAGGACTTTGGCGTCCTCATGTTTGTGAGGGCTTTTACCTTCAGCGATTTGAATCCTTGAAAAGACATACCTGTGACTGAAGTGATCTGAGACATAAATCTGGCAGGACAAAATATGGCATGTAGTGTAACCCTCAGTACCCTCTACATAAATTAGAAACTAGAAGCTATCTGAGCCATCGGGTTTAAAATACTTCCCACGCGTTTTCAGCTGTCGCTACTTATAAACGGTTTGCTGCTGGAAATACCAACCGTGGTAGTTCTCTACTCGCTAACCGCTTCTTTCTCTGTGACCACCTGAGCTTGAATCAGTCTCAAAAGTACCCTAAGTGCATCTGCACAATAGGTTAGAAGGTTAACAAAAAATCAACTTTTGATCCTGCCTTTGGCCAGGTAGAAGCTAGTGCCAATTGTAGCTATGACTCCTAGGTCAGCGAGAAGCCTGAGCAGCGTGTCAAGCTGGGGGCTGATGTTAATGTGGCTCATCACAATGCAAAATCCACTGCCTCAGTTTTCTGACTGCTTTACTGATAAATCACAAAAACTTTTAGATGTCTGATTTGCAGGAGCTAGCACTTCTGTAATTTTCCAGTGACATAAAAACTGTGCGGGTTGAAATACATTAGCAGCTTCAGTAATTAGTATGCATAACTATTCCTTGTCAGTTCTATGGGCCATATCCTCAGCTGGCGTAAATCAATGAAACTCCAGCGATGGAACTATATTACTTTACACACCTTGAAATAGCTATGCATACTAATTATTGCATTGGCCATTACTGCTGTTGTCAGTTCAGACACCTGATTTACACCAGATGAGTTTGTTCCATATATTTAGAAGTTTCTGCACATTCCTCAGAGGATTTGTAGTGGTGAATAACCTGTCAAAATAAGCCAGCCACATGCTCTCCATTATCTATCAAATCAATGTGCAATAAAGTGACACTGTTATACATAAATCATGACTGTAATTATTAAATCAAGCTGAGCTTATATTGCTTTTCTTCACTGTTCAGTAGAATTAACCACACAAGCATGTACGAGCTGGCAYGCTGTCATCTTTGGAGTTGCAAAAAGGAGTTAAAAACCCCACCCAGCTCTCACAACCTAACCTTTGGAACAGGCGGCTGATAATCTGAAACAGAACATAATGCCCCGGAGGAGATACATCTGGAGGTCAGCTCAGTCAGATACCGTGGAGCTGTTCCAACAGAGCAATCAAATATCTAACAAAACCTATAAAAAAATCACATCTTTGGTATATAGACATCCAGTCTAAACTAGATAAGGGTAGAGAAACCTGCTCGCATTTTTGTAACCCTGTCAGGCAACCTAACWGCTGAATTTTCCTTGCACAAATACAAAATGAGGTCTTTAACCACAGCTTATTAAGACTTAGTTTGTCTAACCCAAGCATAATAAATTCATGTGTCAAGATCACAGTTGACTGTTCATCAGAAAAAAATGAGACGAGATAATCCACTTTGCTGAAAACGCAATGCTTTAGGAATGTTACAAACTACTGCAAATGTTTAACTCATTGTGCTTCATTGGTTATATAACAAAATACCCATTCAGGGTCTGATTCTTATCTCTRGCTTGCATAAGGCCATGTCTAGACTAGGATTTGAAGGTGTGTTGTTTGAAAGTGTTAGCAGAGTGGTCTAGCTGGCAGATCGGGGAACCCTCCCGGGCAGAGACTTTCACAGATGTAGAAAGGATGAAGCATGGGTCCTTCTCCTGCAATTTTTGATTTAACTGATTTAGCACAGCAGGGTGATTTGTGCCCGCTGGAATTAAAATGTTTGTTCAGAGGGGAGAGGAAGGAAGAACCCATCTCTGTGCCTACTCCCAGTCTAGAGCTTTCAAAGGTCTTTCACTCCTAGGGCTTTTCAGCATTATCCAGTATATGCACTTGTATGCCACATGTATCGTGTACACAAAYATCTCACGTAAGATAGGATGGTATTTTGTAAGGCCTGAAGTAAAGAGGTAGGGCATGATAGTCTAGTGATGGTCAATCCTTTGAGAGCATCCTGCTAATAGTAACGTGGTTCCAATTTCGATTTTCTGTTACACAATGTCTCTGTGGGTATAATATTTTTACTTCTTTATCACTCACATTTCCAACACACTTGATCCAGCCACTCGTTATTACCAAACACATAGAACCTCTGGTTTCTGAGAGAGCATTTAGTGCAGGGCAGGAAGATTTGCACAGGAAAGAGCTCTACATCATTCCAACTGGATGTTAAGAAACTTCTTTTCTTTTAAAGCATTGCGTTGAATTTACCAATGTAGGTGCCTCTGTCCCTGATCTGCCCATTGACTTTTCAGTAGCAGCAGCAGGTAGCAATAGTGAGTAACATTAGAAAAGCCTACCACGTGCTCTTCCATAGTTTGGTCCATGCAATGTTATTWTTTCCACCAAAAAGCTCTAAAACCAAGGCATCAAAAAAACTCCAAAACCAAATACATTTTTAACAGTTTTAACTATTCAATCTTTTTATTTTTTTCCCCCAGGGAAGCCTATTTCAGCCTATACTTCAGAATTACTTTTGTAAACTATTTTATTGTCATTTTATGTTCAATATATATCTCCATAAGAATTGATGCAAAAGAACTGTTTTAGTTATAACTAATATTCTGATGTGATTTTAGAACTTATAAAAAAAACCATTTCCAGTAGATGAAGGGAAGCAACCATACTTTTGTAAATGTACAGTTTTTCTTTTTATAATCACAATTACATTTGCATTTTTATAAAACAAGAAGTAGGAAAAAAGGGAACTGGGTGAAGTTTAAACCACATTTGGAGGGAGATTAGGTAAGCAATCAAGCTGTTGATGAAAAACAGGAGAAATCCCAGAACCAGAATTTTACAGTCTGTGTTTTATAAGTTAATACATACATATATATAGATACACATGCACATGTATCTTCTTTTCTTCCGTAATAAAGCAAGAGTTGAGAAACCGATTGTGATAACTCTTTTTGTAATGGAGCTTTAATTCTATATGTACACACTTGAAATCTGGTAGGGTAACTAAAGGTTTAGAGTATCACTRGGAAGACGGAGATTGTGAAGTAGCTGTTTAGAAATACAGCCTCCTGTCATATCTGGAACATATCAGTGCTTGGTAGAAAAATATTTTTAATAAACAGAGGTGCTTCAGAGGTTTCTATCTTGATATAGGCCTAAGTTCAGCAAGTTAAGTTCAGTCATGCATCTGACTTTTCACTCTCCACTATAYAATAGGGTTTTCATGTTTAAAGGTAGGTGCATGTTTATATATGTTATTGAATAGGAGCCAGAGTGAAAACATCTTTCATTTAAGATGAAAAATCCTGCCTTAAGATTTCTTCCTTGAACTTTGGCTCCAATTTGTGAATGCACTGGGGATGTTCAGGTTTCTGCATGGAGCCCAGTGGGGACGTCAGCAGTTCTGCTTCACTGCCGAGTATCAATAGTGCTTGGAGATCAGAGCTCAGCGCGAACGCTTAGGAGGGGCAACCTTGTCAGTCAGCATTCGAGTACTTTGCTCTGCTCTTGACCAGCCCATGCAATTCTCTTCGCCCTCAAGGTAAGATGAGTGGGTGGATCATGGAAGTGTACAAACAGCCTTCAGGATAATAATTCAACTCCTCTCCTTTTACCTTGAAGCAGTATATTTCCACACACAATCAAGGTGCATAAGACAATATTCAATTTAAAGAGGTGTAAAGAATAGGACAGGTTGTATTTAAAAAGAAGAGAGCAGTATGCCTTTTATAAATAATGCAGTGGCTTACAGTCATAAGACAAGTGTTGGATTTAAAGACAAATTATGTGAATTCCTGGCCTCTCTATGGGTATCAGAGTAAACGCTCATGAAATGACTGAGCAGACAGACAAGTACAATTGCTAAGCTTGTACTCTGAGTACAAGGGCTGCTTCTGGCTTGCACCACCAGACTTGCTAAGTGGCATTAGATTGGGAGGGGGCTATTAGATTGGGCACTGGATCTTCTCTGCTTGCATTGGCGGGTAGAAATGGCTGAGCACCCAGGGTAGGTCATGCTGTGCTCTTCACAGATGTGCCAGAGTACCTGCACTCCTGGAGAAGCTGGGAATGGACGCTGCCTCTTTCCTGGTCGGGGATGGACGCTGCGTCCTTCAGTGAGGGACATGTCTTCAAGGCACAATACGGCCCCTCCTTTAACTAGAATTTCAATCTTTCCTGCCAACCTTCAGTGCAAGGAAAGTTAGCAGATACCAAAAATATATTAGGAGACCTATGCACTGAAGATTTTTCATCTCTCTCTAATTTAAGGAAACGCTTAAAGGAAAAATATCACAGCTTGTCACAACTTTTGTGTTCCTGTTTCAATTACTGCAGCTGACAAACATTTAAAAGCTGAAAATGAGTAACTACCTCAACATAATACAATACTCTTTACAAAAAGATCACCTCAAATCTGAATCTGCCATGTGCAGTTATCAGTTACACTGCATGTCTTATTCTGGCCATTTCTYCTCAATGTCTATGTCCCTGATCTGTCTACTGACATGTAGACAGACAGGAGAAAAGGAAAATATGAAGAAAAATTAATCTTACTACAAATAACAGCCCAGTCCGTTATGTTACTGCTGAAATATTTATAATAGGAGAACTAAGTTCATGTGCTTTTTTAATAATAACATTAAAGAATTCGTTTGTAATTAAATGTGATATATAAATCATGCTGTTTGCTAGGGCTATTGACTGTACTGTTCTCATTCTGCCAAACTTGATATAAAATTAATTGTTAATTTTCAGGACAGTATGATTTTTCACCAGCGCATATGCGGGCTGTTTAGGTCTGAATCAGTGAGATACTCATATTAGAACATAGATTTCTTTCTATATTGTCATAGATATATTCTACTTAAGATATGACTCTCTTCTTAATAAAATGACCTGTGTTTCTGAGCTCTGTACTGGGCAAGCTCAAACCTTTATACCAGCCTTGCAGTTGATATAAATTATCTAATTTCATTACACTTGCTCGTCTTAGCAAACAGTGGGCCTAGATCCTCGGCAGGCAAAAGCAGATCTTACAGAGCTGTACAGTTTACATCTGTGGAAGATTTGGCCCCTGTCTATATATTTCCTCTTTGAATATACTGTTGTGCATTGAGAATACTAAACATAATCCAGGTTGTTCAGGGGGCTAGTMTTCATGCAAGGTTTATCTAATATTAACAATTATTTGACCTTCCTAGGAAGAGCAAGGAGAAAATGCTCTTCTACATACTCTTCTACAGACATCTTAAATATTAAATGAACTGAGCACTAAACTTTTCTTGTGCGAAGGACCGATAATACTTTGGACCTCACTTGAAATCTAGGTCACTCTGACCTTGTGTAAATGAAATCTTGCATTTCACCAATTTTTCACATGCTTGTTCCGTCTTGAATAAAACCTCAGAATCAAATAAGCACCAGCTTCAATGTAGAGGATGATTAACTTAAGGAGTTCTTGGCTTCTTCTTCAAGAAGGTTAACATGACCTTGAATGGCAGGAGAATATTATGGATTTGTATTGTTGAATCTTATGCAGAGTGTTGTTGTAAGAAGTTCACTTGAGAACGTTATTTTAAAGTCTTACCAAATAGACATTTCTCTTTCACTGCTTCCTTGAGGTTATTAGTCAATCTACAAACTGAAAATAATCAGTAGGTTGGCTCTCTTCTACCATAGTTATACTCAGCCAAATTCATGCACATATTTCCCATTTGCTTCAATAAGAGTTTTATCGATGGCAGCACTATAAATTCTATCTCTACCTTCTCTCTAATTGGCACCAACATCAAATGCTAAAGGATGTCCTTGGAAACTCAAGAAGCCAGGAAGCAAAAATACACAGCTAAATTCAGTTCTTCATTGCACGTATGCCTATTAATTTCTATGGGTTTTTTCACATCAGGGCTTTGTTCCTCTCTTCTTGAAGTCAATAGTAAAAATCCTGTTAACAGGAATGGGGCAAAATTAGGCCTATAAATGAAAGTGAAGTCAAACCTTGTCTGAAGAATTCCCACTTAGGACTTACAGCCTGACACAGTGGCCACTGAAGCATTTCTAAAGGTCATTGTCTGATATGATCTTTTCATAATTGTTAATGGAATGAAGGCATCTTTATTCTGCTCTGCTTACTGCAATGCTCATATAAGAAGTGGATTATCCACAGTTCTTTTCCTCTTGGAAACTGGCATTTTTTAAGGGAGGAAAAAAGCACACCCAGTGTGAAATCAAACTGAAGGCAATCAGTTGAGACTCAGATGCTAGCCAAATAGTGCCACTTGTATTTCCAGTTTTAATTTTATAGCAAGTCTGTCTGTTTTGAAGTACAGTGCCATCAACTTAGAAAAAGTCTTAGAAGTTAAATTCCATTGATAATGGAAGAGTAGGAGTGACTTCAAATCATGGTATGCCTTTAATTATGTACCAATTGCCATTCTAGTTATACAGTGTATACTTAGAGCTCTTCCTTGGAAAAAAGACACTCTCAGAGTTTTGCTGTTCCAGGAGAACACGTTCCTGGATGCATCTGCATGTGAGATGTCCTTTAAGCTGAAAAGTGGAAAAGCTGTCAGATTATTCAGTTCTCACATATTTTTCTAAATTTCTGATGAGAAACATCTTCATATTTTCCTAACCTTGTTTGTACCCTGCTGAATTCCTCATTACAWTTAAAGTGAAAACTTACTTTCAGAAGTTGACATTAAGAAAACAGCCTCATTGACCTGATATATCACAGTGTTTGACACTGTTGATATAGTCTGTCAACATTATTATGATGTTGCTGTTGAACTTCTTATTTATCTATGTTGTGATAGTATTGATGAGCCCTGGTTATAGCTGAGAGTCCCATTGTGCATTAAAAGGCTATCATCTCAAACAGTCCAAAACAGAGACAGTAATATAGTGGCTGGAACGAGCAGACAGAAAAAAATTAAAGCACAAACAAAATTAACCCAATTGTCTATGGGGAAACCATGAGGAGAAATAAAACCTCAGTATTTTGAATAAAATAAAGGCTGTCCAAATTTCAAGCCAATGAGTAGTTCCAGTGAAGTCGATAACACAACTCAGATACTCAAGAGTTATGCACTTACGTTAWGTTCTTTGTGGGACAGATTAATCTTAGACGTTTCAGGAGGTGGTCTAGTGGTCTCAGGATGAGTCATTTGAAAATAAGGCAGATGAATAGCTAGACCAGCTGTAGAGAGCTAAATGTAGTTTTGTGTGACTTTTYAAGTGAAGGTTGTCAAAATGTTCATACATATATTCCACCAAGAGTGCATTTGACTGTTTCTACATGGCAGTCACCTCATAAGAGGGTATTTAATTAAAACGTGCCTGTTGAGAGGAGGATGTTTCTAGAGTCACTGCTTGAAAGTTGTTCATCTAGGTCTAATTGCATAGGTAATATATCAGAATAGCTGGCTATTCTGGCTTTCAYAAAATGAAATACCAAACATATATGCATAAATGTATGTGGGACCAGGACCTAAAGGACTTCTGGAAACTCTCGGTTGAATGGAAAATAATAAGACTTCCTCCAGAAGATAAGTTCTCTTCTTTCTAGAAATACCAGATTTAGACGGAACTGCATAAGAGTAAAATAAACTTCAGAGACCAGTACCACAGCTATAACAATTCCCATATGTAAAATGATGGCATTTACATCYGCTAACAGGAAATTCGCACCTCTAATGTTGRGTAGTGTTACTTTTTCCAGTCCTTCTGTAAGCCCGTGCACCCTTCCCTTGCCGCCCTACTGAAGGAAGCGCAAAATAGAGGCAAACGTACCAGCTCCAAGAGCCTCTGTGCTAGCTGCTGCTGCGCAAAAGAGTCGGCAGCTCCACAGAGGCAAGATGAGCAAGAGGCAGCAGTGGATATGGCTGGGAGGAACCCAAGAAAGGGGGCAYACAAGCCCCAGGCGCTAGAAACTTGCTCAAGTTTCAAGCATGGCTCTGCTTTTCAGGGCACAAATACAAGTGTGACCATAGCTGTATCACCTCTGGCAGTCCAGTCCTAATGGCCTGGGGACAGTCAGACCTCTGCAATGGAAGTACCTCACTGGTAGTATCAATTTCTCTGAGAGAACAGGGAGCCCCTTCYGTGAACGCCTTTTATTCTAGCTCTGACATACTGCCTCCATCCACTTTAGCTGTCTTGCTTCTGGCTATTGGGGAGGCTGTAATCCAGGGTTACACAGCTGAGAACAAGCTTTTTTGAAAGGAAGTTGGCTTGTTTAAAAAAGAAACCAAAGAAGCAGAAAAGAGATGGTGCAATAACGAACGGTACGATGGGCCACTGGTGCTGCCCTACTGCCACAAAGGGCAGGTTGCAAGAATTCACTCCTTATGCCCCGGGATCACAGTGTCTCACAGAGAGGAACAAGGGAGGAAGCAAGAAACYTACTCGTTTCTTTTCCCTGTGGAATAAACAACATTTTCTTCTACCTTTAACCCTGGAGGGAGACTGCCACTTAGCAAACARATCTATATTAAGTGCTTTTGCTGGAATTATTTGCAGTATCATTTGTTCCAGAAAATTGCACAGATAATATATCACTGAATTCAGAGAGTGGAATTTGACATGGATAAAGACCTTCTAAGGAGTAAAAAGCACCCTCCCTAATAAGCATGCATTACCAAAAAATTCCCTGTTTGTGTGTCCCAAAAGAAAAAGAAAATGCCTTTGCTCTCCCACGGTATTCTTTGGCAACTCAGAGTCAAGCCACTTTTGGCACCCTGGCTTTAACCACAGATGGTTATGCTTGGCAAGCAAGAACAATTCTCTTGCACCTTAGCAATATAGACCCGAAACAAGCAAGAGCTCCACCTCACTGTTCAGGGATCAATTTTTCTGCAGAAATAAGGATTCATTTGCATGWCTTTTAGCACCAAAGATAGCTGTATAATTGTTTCTTAGACTAAAATATGCCTTTTTAATCAATGAAAAGGGGCATTGTCGGATCAGTAATTAAGCAAAAAAAYAGGTTTGTTTAGACTATCCTAAGAATTATTTTTTTCTGATTGCTGCTCTCTTCCAGTTTCCAGATATGCCAGTATAACTTCACTTTCATGTAATGTGTCAGGAGTTTCTTCAAGAAATAAAGATGTCCTGCTGGCCAAATCTGTTTTTGTAATGGTAACCCTGCAGGTTGTATGCTACTAGCACAGTTTTAATGCCAAGAAGTTCCTGTATTAAACAGTGGAGGTTAAAAGTCAGTCCTGCCTTGCAGCTGCTTTTAGTGAGCTTTGGCAAAAGTTCACCAGTCTATCCATAAATGTACAGTGTCTTTGCTATATGGGAACGTGAATCAATGCTATCTGCCTCACGATGACCTCAGAACTGTCTTGCATTGTAATTTTGATGGGAACTGCAGAGAGGATCACATGTTCCCATTCTTTTATTTTTAGTAGAACAGCTGTAAACGTTAGTTAACTCTAGGTTTATTTCGTGAGTTAATTTTGTGTTCTTTCAGCAAAGGGTAAGAAAATATCCTAATGATAACATTTCCTCTCCAGAAACTCCTTTTAAATAGTACAAGGTGATACCTGTTATCTCCCTTCATTTTGGAAGATTTGGATTTTTGGTTATGTAAATAGTGTCCAGTCACAGTAAGTGCTCCTTGAAACATACAATTAAAAGATGCAAAATATACACCAGTGCATGTATTTTGTTTATGGTAATTATATATCAAGAATACTTAATGCTTTCCTATAACTAAATGCAGATAGAGATCACAAAGTAAACATTAGATATAATTTTTTGCAGTGAAAGTAAGTCAGGGAGGATCTTCTTGCAATATATAACAACTATTCTTACTGTGTACTATCTAACTTAAATGCTTGAATACAGTTTGAGAAAAGTTCACTGATCATACAGGAAGCCAGGGGCCCTAACACAGGTGCTTCAAACAACATTTTACCAAGTGCTAATATCTAAAATAGGCAATGCAAAGGTATCCAGCTGATACTTTTTCATACATGAGAGGAAGAAGAAAAGTTGAAGCAGCAGGAGCATACCACCTCATGCTTCTAGGAAAGCTACAGTAGACTGTCAGGTTCGGTAGGTTGCAGTGATACATTCTGAGTATAAATGGAGACAGTTTTTGCAATACTGGTAGCTGAAATTCTGTGCCCATTTTAAGACTTATCATTGATCAGGTACAGGAATGATAAAGTGCATACTAATATATAGATGGAGAAATTAGGCAATCTGCTCATGTCTTTAAGGGAGAGACATACTTTTGTGCTATGATCTGAACTACGGGTTCCATAAAGGCCATTTTTCTTCTTTTATATTCTCAGGGGATCAATTACACTTTTGTTTTGTAGCTGAGTGCATCTCACAGCAATTTAATGCTTGACACATATATGAGCACTTGTGAGTTTCTTTCAACTATTAAAAAAACCCAGTGCTTTCAACCATGTTCAATTATTATCAGCAGTAGAGGTGGCATCTTGGCAACTCATAAACTGATTCTTCACTACCTCTGGTGATGCAAAAACTCATAGTGCCTGACACTTAGKACTTACACTATGATGGCATTTTTCCTTTCTGCTGAGTGTAAAAATAATATTTATGCCTTAACATCACCATCCTACTTTTAGCTCACCATTAACATACTATTAAGGACACTCCAAAATGATTTGAAATCATGCTGAATCACCAGCCCTCTTTAATAGCCATTCTTGCAGCAGAGTATACTTGCATGATTCTAGCAGCCTGCCTTTCTTCCCTCGATGGCTGAGAGAAGGATGTATATTTAGGCCAAATCTTGCTTCTTTTACCCAAAGTGAAAAAAGCATTCCCTGCCAAAGCGGCAGAGAGAAAGCCAAGCAAGGAAGCGTTAAGTGACAGGAGACATAACTAAAGCTCATGCTCACTGAAACATGTACTCGAAGAAGAGGAAAAAAGGGTTGTGCCATACAGAAGAGGTTCAGCTTTTACTTTAATCCAATGAAAACATATTTAGACTTTATGAAGGTGTAGGGAAGAAGTTCTTTTATTCTGAGGGCCTATCATAAAGAAAAAAATTCAACATATGCCCTTGAAAGTAAAGAAGAATTTATGTTTGCATCCTTGCCACTGTGGATGAGAGAGAGCCCTACCTGTTTTGGGTTCTGTAACAGGATTCAATTAAATGTAAGTAAGATAGGTCTATTTTCAAAATTAAATATATTGGCTGGATAAAAATCTTTCCGTTCTTTCTGCAGACAAAGATAATAGACACTTCTAATGTTCTGTCCCTTGCTGAGGCTACAGTGCTGTAGTGCTGTCTGGTTTTGGGTGAACAAAATGTTAAGTTTCACTCAATGTCTCACTGTGCTTGTGTGGAGAACAAAAATTGCAGCATCTTTGGGAGCAGAAGGTTGAAAACGGGTCATAGAATGGATCCTAAGCTTGAACTCTAGAATAGAGGAATAAATAGCCTATTTTACTAACTTCTTATAACAAGAGTTTATTTCTGAAAGACTCTTCTGACAGTGTTGTCATGCTATTCATTCCTAATTCATCTTACTATTTATTCATAATTAACTTCATCAATTCTACCATGAATTAGGAATTACTGTAGCATAATTCTGCGTGGTCCTCATCATAAAGATAATACTGTAGTTAAGTAGTTTATCTCAAATGTGTAAAATAGTGTTCTAAGCATCTTAGAGAAATGTATTAATCTCAAGTGATTGAAGTGACCCCCAACTACATTGGTCTATAAATGCAACTTTGTTACACATTTAAATAAAAAGGACTGGTATTCTTTGCATTCCTTTTATTGGCTGCACAATCATGACACTAATTTAAAGCTAGCTAAAAATTGTGCATGCCTGAAGAGAAGTTGAACAGCTGAACTTTGTTGACCAAAGAGGGTGTGTTTCTGCCTGTGTGGTTGAGCTGATTAAGAAAAGGAAGAAATGAAGAAATGTATCATCTAGTGCAAACATTTGTTATATCCTTTGGTGACACCTTGACTTTTCTGATACACATTTCCAGTATCAGAAATTTCCTAACCTTCATATATACTGGTGTTTAGCAAATTAAACATTTAATCTTTTAATTGTGGAAGAGCATGGGCAAAGCAAGTTCAAGTCTTTCCACTCATACCTTCTGAAAGTTATCTGCTGCAAAGGATTAGCTGCTGTATTCAACAATAACAAAGCTCTTGTTTCCAAATAAAGAGGTTAATTGGCTTTGTACAAAGTATGCATATATAGCACGTATGACTAATATTGGTTTTATGAAGGCTCACTGCAAAGGAATCCAAAATTTTCTTTTGTTAACCCTTTTACAATAATCTGTCCTTGACCAATAATTATGCTCACAGAGCCTATGTTACCATGTGGTTATTACAACTGCTTAAGGGTCATCTGCACCTTCAATAATTCTATTGTGGCACTACAAATATGTTACCAGTTTTCAGCCTTCTCTGCATCACTCCTTTCTTTTCTGGTTTTCATCATTAGTGTCATGGAAGAATGGACAATCTCCACTTACTTGGACTGTAAGTGCAAATGCCTATGACCCAGATGCTAATCCTTCATGATATCTAAGTTTTTGGCATCAGTTTAAGAAACTGGAGGGGTTGTTATGTTTCTATGTAAAATATAAATAAAGGCACACATTATACATATGTCTGACAGCTGAGAAACACGCAATTGCAGGTTCTAGTTATTATATGGTGATATATATGTGATGATATAATTCTTTTGGCAAAGTTTTTAACAACTTTTTTGACATTGTGATAGTATTCTGTGCCTGTAGGTGTTGTCTTTCTGCCGTAGCTCCAAAGGCACACAACGTTGGTTTGGCACAGAGCTGACAGGAACTGGTCTGTATGTGTCTGAAAACACATTGCCAGATTTGCTCATAGCCAAATAACAATTATGTTTACAAAAAATACCTCTTTCTCATGCAAACTTCTTATATGATCATGGATCATTCTGATTCTGAGTACTTCAGTTATACTCTCATTTCTTAGATCTGCTCAGTGTTGGTAAATTAAAGTTTTGGAGAAGTCCTAGTGTAAAAGAAATGCTCTGTGTCTTTTCCCTTACTTTTCTCCCTATTTTTTGCTTTTATTGTGATTTTTTTAGGTTTACCTAATTAATGTGTCATTGTTTCATCCAGCTACATTTCTAGATCCATGGAGGAATACTTATCAAGTAGTTTAGTGATGCATTTTTTTTCATTAACTCATTTCAAACAATGTTGGTTTGGTTATTGTAAATAATGTGTATTTCCTCAAGTTTGTCACCAATACTATAAGACGAGTAGTAATGAAGTGTTGATTTTATTTTCTCTATACATAACAGTTTTATTGGAAAAGTTTCAGAAAGTGAAAATCATTTTCGACAATTGAAAAATGAACAATGTCAGAGTCCTCCAAGCATTAGATTTGTCACTGGAGATGGACACCATCCTATTTCTTCTTTCTGGTTAGCTAAATCTCTTTCTTCCATTTACCTACTGTCAGGATCCTTTTTCTCTGATTGAAAGCAAAAATCTTTGTCTCTTGTAAGGTCAGAATTATTTTCACAGCACGAATTTGCTATTAAAAGCCTCTTGAAAAAAATAATAACTAGATCCAAGTTTATCCTCTAAAAGCATCCTCTCCCCAAAGACCATGGAGTCCAATAGTACAAGGACTGAAAGACACCATGTCACTAAAAAAACTGCTAGCAAGCAACCTAATAAGCTTAGTCTTTCTTTTAAAAAAGTCTAGTCTTTGCCCTTAGTAGGAATCACATTATTTCTAAATAAATTAGAACCAGAATAAGAAAGGATATTTACTGCTATATAAAAGGAGGAAATGAACTAAAAGGGCAATACACTGTACTAAGACTATTTGAATATTGAATATATATGAATATATATGCATTTTTAATGGCAGTTCTAAACCAGCAACTGTTCAATTAAATACAATCTGTCATGGTGGGGTGAAACTGTGGACGGTAACTTTTCAGTAACTTAAAACGTGTGTGTGTCTACTGTTTAAATAACATCAAATAATTACAGAAATTTGAAAATTATGAGCTTGTAAATGGATTTTCTTTCTATTATTCATTCCTTTTTTGACTGTTTTAGCACTAGAGGACACACACTTTCCTTTATTTGCCCTTCTCTTTTTGAGGAATATTTGTCTTTGTAAAAGTTAAGCAATAAAGTTATATTTGCTTACAGTCCACCAATAATTCTCGAGAGAGCAGCTTCTAAGCTGTCCCAACTCAATGCTATTCAGATATTTAGGACATAATGTTTTCTTGCCTATTCAAAACCCCAGCTGCACTGCGCTCTTGTACAGTATTATACTCTGTAGTGTGGTACATTTTCTTCACATTTTGTTTTCTGTTAGTACCAACTATATAAACAGTGTTTTTCCAGACAAAAAAGAAGTCACAGCCATTTCACAACTGCATACCAATCTAAAAATCAACATGCAAAGTTCAAAAAAGGTAGCAGAAGAATCAAGGGGTAAAAATAAAAGATCAAGATGTGCCTAGGAGCTAAGGGCATTGTGTATCTCAAGAAGGACTGTATTATAGATGCCAAAAGCTGTAAGTGATTGACGTTCAATAGAAAATGGAAGCAGAAATTAGAAGCCTTTTTGAGGCATATTCTTATAAGAACACAACAGTAAAAACCCATTATACCTACTTATCATATTTTTGTAATTTGGAATGTGTCTATCATTAGCAAAAACAGCCAGCTTAATTACATTACATCAAAGCATTGGGGGGACATTTAAGTCTTCATATCTCTCAAGTGTCCTGATTTAATTGGGACATCCTGAACTTTCATAGTAAATAAGAGTTCCAGCTGTCCTCAGACCAGCAGGCAAATTCTCACTTTCTGTTGTTCTCCCCTTATGCTGGCACTTTCCAAAGGGTAAACAGAGGTCTGATAACACATGGACATAGAAATGTCAGATGCCACTCTATTTAAATACAAAGGCATTTTAAGGTTGGCTGCCTGGGCAGAACTGCCTGTGCATTTAAATTTCCATTTCCAGTGGATTAAAAGCAAGAAAAATGCTGTTTGGATTAAAATGCATGCCATTCAATTACACTTTCACTTTAAAACAATTCTAAGAGCTTCTGTTTTCCATGTTTTGTACTTGGAAACAATACTGATTTAACGTGCCAAGTCCATTTATTTTTCGTCTAATTTCAGTGATTATTTATATGAAGCTTAGAAGAATTTTTGTCTGACTTTTTTCAGTAGAAAATGCCTAGTCATAGAAACTTCTGCCAAGAAGTATCAGGTTCAATGACAGTTTCATCAGGAAATATTTCTCAGTTTATGGTGAGAAAGAGTATCTGGTCAACAGTAAAGTATGAACTTAGTGTAGCCAACAGTACATGAGAAAACAACACCTTAGTACTCCAAAAGTTCAGTTTGAGGTTTTCTGATGTCCGAACAGAGGATCTCCAAGCCACTGGCAATTCTGAGGTGTTCCTCTGACATTTTTTTCATGGAGTATCATTAGAATACTTTGTCATATTTTTATAATTTCAGGTATTTTTATAATTTCAAACATTTGCAGGAATAGAAAGCTGTTTTACAAGTTCTGACATGGGTTTTGAAGATTTTTAGGTGTWAGATTGGCTTGCAGGTTCAAGTTCCTAGGGTCAGGTACTGTCACCTTCTTTTTCTACATATGTCTTGGCAAAAGGTAMTTAGAAACCTGGAGCATGGAGATACAACTTCAGTACAGCATAAGCAGCAGCACATGTGAAGTATAAAGTGGAATGTATCAAACAAATAGAAATTAATATAGATATTTAATACCAAAAGCTAGCCAAGGGTTTTCATCCACAGTTAACAACACTAAGATTCTTCCCGTGTGAATGTTCCTTGTGACTGATTATATTTCTTTTACTCTCTGTTATGTTACACCRCATGTGGTCATGTTCAACTGCACAAAGAGTCAAGGCATTTTTGCTTCCTGCTTTCTGCAAACAGGAAGAGCTACAGAAGCTCGGAGAGTGTTGGATCAAGTCACAGACGCTTGGGAAGTGCCCAAGCCTGAGCCAACCTGGCTCAGCCTGACTGTGCTAGTTGTGCAATGAGTCACGAGCTGGGGGCAGTCTGCAAGCTGCAGAGCTAAGGTGGCTTTTGCCACGCTGCTTGTTGCTTCTTCCTCTCCCACCGCAGTGCTAGCAGTGCAGCACAATTCTAGGAGAGATGGTGTTGCTGCATATAGGGGATCATGCCTCTTCCCAGCCGCTGGTGTGCTGGGATGAGGGGGCCGCATGCTAACTGATCCTGGAGAAGAGCATGCCCTTGTCACAATTTCCAGCCACGAGGCCCAGTGCGCTCAGAGGAGGGAGGACGTGACCCAGAGCAGGCAGGGAAGGGGGGCACATTTTTACAACCAAATCTTTGAGTTYAGTAGTTTTAGATGTAGTATCCAAATCTTAAACACAACATATTGATAGCATCAACTGAATAGTTATTGAGTATCTAGGGGACATTCTCTTCTTGAGGATGCTGATTTCCATGAGGAAAGCTATGTTCAGTATTCTAAAAATCCCACCTTGAGCATGTTGATCTTGGATGCAAGGGGCTGAAGTTCCTTTGCTTAGTATAAAATATATAGTTCCTGTGTCTCCAGCAAATAATTCTTTAGCAAATAAATTATTAAAGCAGCTCAGTTTAAGTGGGGATTTAGAAGGCCTCCTCTAGGCAAAGAAGCTTTTCCTCTTTTTCTGTCTGTAGCTCCATCTGTGGGATTGCTTTCTCTTGCTTTTGAATCTACTCTTCTTCTGCCACTTTTATTTTGCTAAACGCTTGTGGCTGGCCATTTACTGTTCTTAATAAAGCATTTCAGATTTTTCAGCTCAGGATGTAAGGTTACATCATTCCCTGTTTCTACCAAAGCAGTGTACAGATTTATATGAGCAATTCTTTCTATGATATTTAATCAAGATTTTTCATCTTCAGTGATCAATCAAGCAAGTGTAATATTTATTGTGGAGTATATTGAGCATTCTCTTGCTTATCATTCTTTCGGTATTAAATATTCAATGTAGTGACGCATTCTAGTAATCAGATTAAAGGTATCACGGGTACTTACCTGTGTTGTATCCATTATTTATGCTCCATTGTGTGATCTAACAGTAGAAAGCTTGTATCATTCCCAATGTCCTTTACTGCTTTTTATGTTGCTGCAAAGTTTGACCCTCACATAAGTYACCCTCTTGTTAACCTGAATAATACTATTTATTTATCTTGCCTGTTAGGACCTAGTTAAGTTAATTCGTCCTGTGCTTTATCCTCTTAGATATTCTACTTTTATTTTTCAGAATTTTTAAGTAATACAAGAAATTCTAGTAGCAAACATGATAATTGATGCATTTTATTATGTTCTTCTCAGCTGCAGGGAGGCATTTTCACTGGAAAGTGGAATTATTAACACTACATAAAAACAGAGCTTAGTTTTACATCTGAATCATGTTTTCTTAAGACTTCAATAACTGGCCAGGAGTATTTATGAACTGGATAAAGTACATGTCCAAGACAATATGGAATGTGCCTGACCACACAGGTCATATTCTATAACTCCTCTTACAGAGGTAGGATTGTGCCCTTGCCTTTCAAACAGCTCTATGAAGTATGACCTATATTCATACAGAAAGTTAACAGAAGCTCAGGATGTGCCTCAGTGAATCCTACCCCTCCTCAACTTGCATGCAATTTGGTGGCTTAGTCAGCTTCACACCATCTCAGTATGAGATGTTTTGTAGCATGCCAGTAACATCAGTCATCCTGGTGACAAATGCAGGGTAGGGAGTATGGAGTGTGTCAGCCAGAAGTCCATGATGTTGATGRGGAGTGTTTTTCCTCTTTCTCAGGCTCAAATAGTACCCTCACATGACAGCTGAAATGGATTATTTCTGAGCTTTCTTAAAAGCCTGTTTGCTTTTTCTTTATATCAACATSACCAAGAATGTACACACATCAAGAAATGGTTACTGCTACAATCTAGTTCCAAAACTGTGGTTTGAGACCAGTTAGTAGGTCATGGAGAGTTTCTGGAAGGATATGGCTCAGGGGAGTTTCCGAGTATAGCATACTGTACGCATTCCTACAGTATGAGTGCACTACTGTTCCTTAGCAATAAAACATCCACTTCACCTGGCCTACGTCAAATAGTAGTTGATGACAGTGGTGCTGCCCTTTACTTAGCCCCAAACAACAAGACCTTCTAGGTTTAAAACCTTTCTATTATCATTAGAGTAAATCTTCCTAGGGAAAATATGGAATGCTTTTTGCTCTTTAACTTTACATCATGTTCCCAATGCAAAAACCAAACACCTGTAAGTTCTTAGTGCTGTTCACATGAGAACAAAAGACATGTCTCATGTCCAATACAGTAAGGTCAGACTTTGGAATGGGTAGAAGAGGATATGACATTCAAAGTTTTCTCTTCCCTTTGAAACAAAGTAAGAGTAAGGGTTTTTTTTTCCACCACATCCGAGTTTATCTGTAAAACTACAGTAAATAATATAATTCAGGAAAATTACACTATTCAGAAGAAAGAAGATACACCTTTCGTGAGTCCTGTAGGAAGAGCAGGCTTTCATTTGCACCCTGCTTTTTATTTTTACAATGCATCATGCAAGAAAGAGCAGTCACTAACCTCTGAGGAGAGTTTCCACACATTCTGTACAAGACACATTGAAGGAGAAGCAATTGCTACTGCTTACCCAYGAAAAATGTCACCATTCATTTGATAAAATCACGCAATATGATAATCATCCTAGATTCAAATAATCAAACACATTAACTTTGATGGATTCTATTAATCTTTATAAAGTGTTAATCTTTAAAGCTAACGGAGACCATCAAGTTTAGGCATGTCCCAAGCAAGGCTTTCTTCAGGGATCYGCTACTTGAACACCAGGGACTTGCCACATCTTTTCAACTTTTCTGTCCCTTTCTCAGCTGCAAACCTTGGTTCCTTCTTTCTACGGTAGAGTCATCATCCAGAAGGAATGCTTTTTGGCCAGGTAGTAGAATAGCTATCAGGAAGTACTGTCCTTTTGAAAGGATTTGGGGAATTTGGAACTGGCCATCAAATCCTGGATAGAATCTAGCTGCGTTAATACATGCATGCATGGAAGAGCAGAATGGTGATCCAAACATGGTCATGCACGTGGGTGCAAATAGCTATAGTTAGATCCCAACCAGAGAGCAGTAAGGATATACTTCTATTTTTTCTCCTTGGTATTCTTTGAGCCACACTCTCCAACAGTGTAATTGCATACAGCATCATTAATATAAAYGTATTTGATCTGAGTTGTGTTGAGAGTTATGCTTCATTTCAGTGATGAAGAGATGGATTGTCTTTATCTTTTAAACAAAACTTTACCAGAAAGCTTCAAAAGAAGGCGCTTTAGTAAGTGTTATATAGCYCTACTCTACAATATTTCCATGCCTCCCAACATTTCTGTGATAAACTAACCTGGATAGCAGAAGTTCTGATTACTTCTGACAAATTACTGTCATTAGGYCCTGGTTTGCCTGTTTTTCTTGTATAAGGCTAGATATGATTCCAAGAATACCCCAAGTGATATCCCAAGTGATACCCCAAGGCAAAGGTTACYTGATGACTCTGTGCTGCCTTTGGAAATTCATGCTACTGAATGTTCTTGTTCCTACATAGTGAATGGTTAAGACCTTTAAAAGAAAGAAACTAACATACATATCCCAGATCTGAGTCTTCTCCTCTATTGCATTATTCTGAGAGATGTGAAGTATTGGATACACTGGGTACAACATGAATGACCTATATTTTTGCTTTGGTCACTTCTTAATTGGCTTTGTCTGTGTGTGCAAGATGACAGAGAAGGTTTGAGTCATTCAGAACTGTCACTTCTGTAATTAAAAAGAACTGTTACCAAAAGAGTAGATTCATTGTTCAGGCTGGGATTGAATTACAGAGCACGTTTAATTATCAGTCTTTCTTTCTAGTTATTTTAATGTATTATTAATTCAGTTTCTCAAAATATCCTTTTCATTTACAACCGTTGATGGAATAAAATGTGACACAATTTGTTTTCTTTTCTASTAAGTAGATGATGTATTCTAACAGAGCAGGTCGACATGACCTTAGCTGTAGTTATRTCACATGATAACTACAATAGGGCCTTATCAGAATCTCCTACCCTTTTATGTGTTTGAAAATTTTTAAAAATAAATTAGTATGTCTGAGTAGACCTTAACCCTTGATTGCAAAACAATAAAAATACAAAGGTAATTATGAATTTCTAGCAAATATTTGGCTGGGATTCTTCCTTGCTAAATTTACATGTAAGAAAATACTTATATCTTCAGTAAAGAAAGACAAGGGAAATAAATGCAAGTTGGCAGTTGTTCCAGTACTCATATGACTTTCAAACCATTTAGATGTTAACATTTGGTTATCTCACTGCCATTCAACCTTTTTTCCTTCCCTTTTCCCTTTTTCCTTCCCCTCCTTTTTTTTTCTTTCTTAATGATAATGTACTTTACACAGTCTTTTGGACTGTGATCAATTTCCAATCTCTGTTGGTTGTTCGAACTTAAATATTTAGAACTGCCACAGGCAATCTTAGCATCTTGACTATAATCTCGTCTGGTATAAATCAGTAGGACTGTCTTACCATGAAACCCAATTTTTTATTTTATCCAAGCGGCCTCAAAATAGAGATGGAAATACCTAATTTGAAAATGGTATCTTGGCACAAGTCACAAAGATAAAAATGCTATTTTTAATCCAGGGTTTGACTATCTGAGATGCCCTCCAAAGCAAGGGAAATTTGCTGCTCCTGGAGACATCCACTACTGTGAGTTATACCTCCTCTGAAGGCTGCATTTAGGGGATTGCTCATTGTTGGTTAAGCAGTGGCAATCCTTTCCGTGCTATAGATGAAGATATAATAAAATGATGCACACCCCAAAGATTTTGCACTCRTATGCATGGGTAATTCATATGTTCTTGAAGACCCAGAGAATGCCAGCTTCCCTTCTCCTGCACTGACCACTGTTGRTATTTGCAATCTCACTGAAAAAATAATTCAGCTGTAATTGGTTAGATTTTCAAGGAAAATGTTCCTGTGACAACAACRTACAAGGAAAGAGTCAGAAGCACTCAATGCGCCTGTAGATCCCCTTTACATCTAATTCTGATGGAGTAGTTTTTTAGACACCTACATATGTAGTCCCTTGCTTACTCACAGTGGTAGTAGAGTGGTTAGTTGGTTTGAGAATGAAAAGAATATGGTCCAGATTTTTAAAGATACACAGATAATTCTGTAGTAGGCATGCAAATAAGTACCTTGGTAGATCAGTCTTAAGCACAAAAAATCACAGGTAAAATGCGAGGATGTTGTATGATGTAGTGTGCACTGATTCGTACTATTTAATAAGAGCCTGTGAAACTTGAAACATTTCACTGGCGCATGAAACAGCCTAGATCTATACCTGGCTTCTTAGCATGGTCACAAGCAATGCTCTTTGGAGCCACATGTGACAGCTGGTATGTCTTACCAAGTGTCTGCCATTTTCAGGTATCCAACCTACCAGCTGCTGCAATATGAATTGTCTWATCTTGCATTCTCCTTCACACAGACCAGCACGCGTTCACATAAATCASTGACCTGAGTGAGAACTACCCAGTGTGAGAGTTCAAAAATCTATCACAAAATGAGTATGGCTTAGACTTTTCCAGTTCTGTAGAGCAACACTGCTACTTGTTCCTAGCTTAACTCTACTAAAGATACCTTTTTCAAAGTGAATCTCACTGTAGTATTTACAGACCTCATATGTGATCAGAACGCCATCCAGATTTTTGCTGCCTGAACTGAGAACATAAGCTTGTAGTGTCACTTGAGATACCTAAAGGCATCTGAGACTTTCTCACAGGACTGACAGATATGACAGGATCTACAAAACACTTGTGTCTTTCTGGGCTGGTAGCAGGAAGGGAGGAAGGATGTCTCCAGACAACCCTGTGCAACGTTGGAGGGATGTGCACTCCAGTTTTCTTTTTGACCTCTCAGTTTGTGCTATTAATCTTGCCTTGGCCTCCACACATTTGGGGAGGACAAAGGATTTGGACTGACTGTTTTTGCTTTCTCAGCTATGAAAAGATTGCAATGGATTCTATTGTAAAACTGCCAAGTTTGGTCTTGAAGAACTTTAAATGTAGTACCAGTGACAAGAAAGAGGAGGAGCAAAGAATAACAGATGAGTGTTATTATGAGAACTAGTGAGAATTTTCCTTCTTCTGTATCTTCTGGATAACATACTCACAAGACTTTGCATTGTTCTTTTGGTTTAGTTGCTTTGTTTGAACTGATGACTTGAAATATAGACCTTCAGGTATATGAAGGTAGAAGAGAATGTAAGAAAGAATGGGAAGGATTGATAGTGTGATATCACTCACAGCTAGTCAGTGTAGCCAAAAGCCTACTATGACCATCCAGTGAAGTATCAGAATTTCAGTAGTCTCATGGCCAGAAAGATTACTTGTATCTTCGTTTTCTGGCACTGAGGCCAACTAGCACAGAATGGTCTCCATCCATATTATTACACTCTCCTAGCCTTCAAGACAGSATGGCTGCATTCAAGCTGGGCAGCCAGACACAGCAGTCCATAATAGAAACTGTCCTGCATTAACCCCCAGAATCTCCCTGACAGTAGTCCAGGATGGTGCAGGCAGGCCCAGAATGAAACTGTGCCAAGGAACATTCAAACTATTTACCTTTATAAGCAACCGAGTTTCAGTGCCTAGGATCATTCCCTGGCACTACTTAATTTAGTAATCTAGATATAGCCAAAGAGTATCATTGACTCAAATTACTTGTAGGGATATTGTTTTGCATGTGTTTTTAAAAAGTTTAARCATTTTTAAACCATAACACAGTATTGCTATAACAACATCTCAATAAAATACAAAGCAAATTGGTCATGCTTTTTGATTTTCATGCACTGAAATAGAGTGCTTCTTTTTTTTCTATAACAATAAAAAGAAGAATCTCAGTGAAACTGCCTATATTTCAGCAAGTGCATATGCTTTACATATAAATCTACAAAGCAAAACTGTCATTTCTCAGTCTAAAATCTCTTTATTTTTTCCTTATGCATCACTGAACGCTCATTCATTCCTGAGCAAGTAAAAGATCACTCTCARTCCTAAAATGGGAAAGTATTTAAGATCTGAGACATCCTACAGATGAACTTGAAGACTCAGATACCTCCTTTGCATCTGTTAGAACTGAGAGATGCTCTGCATTGCTAGGTTGTTGTTGAGCTGAGCTGATATTAATGACTTGCRCTGTTCCTGACACTGTGTGAGGTACTAAACTATTTAATACAAAAACTGGAGTAATGCCTTAATGCTTAAACATTTTTTTTCATTGAATCCAGCCTGGAATTAARAATTGCTGAAATGAGAATGAGAGATTAAAAAAATCACTCTTGTGAAGTCCAGAGAAATTTGAGTTTATGATTCTCTTTGGGAACAAAATCTGAGGTTAGCATTTAAATGCTAACTGCTGTGTCCATTTTGCCACTTCTCAGCCGATCGGTGTTGCTTCTGGTGTTATGCAATCGATGTAATCAAACAWACCACTATATCCATTGAGTTCATTCAGGCAGTGATTCTTACTTGCTTCCAGTTTGCCTGACTCTGCCTGCTGTTCTCTTCCTGCCACTCGACTGTCTCTTCTTCATCCTCCCTACTTAATTGAAGACTGTTGATATTTTAAATAAATGTTGACTCTCTATAATTACTACTTTATATTGAGCCTAGCAACTGACTGACTCAGTGCCCAGGCCAGGCTTACAGACAGCCCCAACCCCTGACCCCAATGTGACAGCTTACTTTCTCCRTATGTCATCTTGAAGGCCTGGAATTAGGCAGTGTTACTCTTCTGCTTTGCAAATAAAGAATTGCAGACAATATATAGACCAAAGCTCGGTTTATCAACTTAATTCCCTTCCTAACTGTCCATTTCTCTGTCATCATGAAAGCCATCAGACACAATGACCTCATGGACTTTCTGATAGAACTTGTTTTCCCTGCACACAACTCAGCCAATATACACTATAATATTGACAAAGTGATGGCTATGTTCCCAAGTTGGCTGAGATGGAGGCAAGATATAGCTGGGGTGGAGGCAAGATATGACTTTCACATATATGAAAAGGAGAGGGGAAAATATCCAGTTGTAGTGCTTTGGTTGTGAAGAAGATTTGGAAGTCATGAGTGTGCATGCCCCTGCTACTGAGACACCCAGGGCAGTGGGTCCACTGAACTCTGGCAGTGTAGATCCTGGGGAAAAGTACAGGAGGACTGTTTGGAGATGCTGATGAATGTGATAGCATGGAAATTCAGTCATAAGAACCAATGACTGTCTCACTGACAGTAAAATTCTGAAATTTAAGGGCATTATTTCAAGTTTATTACAGAAGATCCAAACAATAAATTATTACCTCTGGTTTTTAGAATGAGCATCCCTCTTCCTGATAAATGAATAGCTCTTTGAGGTTTATGCACCTTTTCATACTTTGCATTATAGTAGGGGGTCATAAAAAGGGTTTGCAGTGGTAGTATGCTTTAGATGTTAAATATTTATAAAAAAAAATTCATCATACAATTCCATGTGCACTCACCTTTTAGGGGGAAAATGACATTCTTATCTACACCTCCATTGCCAATGTAAGCTATGGATCAGCTCTTCTTCCAGTTCACGTGAGCATAGTTTCTCTGATATGAAAGGAATATTTCTAACTTACAGCAGCTAAAGATCTCTCCTAGTCCATTTGATCCATGAAGTAATGAATTTATTATTGTTCAGGGGTTGTGCTCGTTTCTGGTTCTTCATCACATTCTTTGGAACCTCCATGTTTACCACTGGCCTCTCTTTTGTCTTCCCTTTAGTCCCTGGCCTTTTGATTCTGCTTCCTGTACCAACACAAGTCTTTATGTCATTGAAAATGAACAATACCAAAGTGGTGCCCTGCCAGAGCAGTGCAGATCAATGACCCAGGAGCAGCATGTTCCAGCTCARTGGTGCACAAGTCATTTTAACTTCCACTCTCCACTGCTCAGMCTCCAAAGGAGCAACCCTTTTGCCTGGTATATTAACTTCTGGAAACTCCTTGTTAATCATTATGGCTGCAGTTCCTCCTCTGATTTTTTTGCTAAGATCTGAATACAGCTTCTCATCAGACTAACACCTTTCTTTTGTCTTTCTTTCCATCTCATTATGTATTGTCAGTAAGATTAGTTGCACAGCTATGGAGTTCTTACAGCAGTGCTGTGAGGTAGCGCTGASAGATATCTTTACATTATGAAAAACATACTAACTATTTAAGAATAAGAAGACTTTCTAATAGTGTAAGCTGGCACTGCTTCACTAACGGTACAAATCACATATTTTTTTTAAAAAAAGTTATACATACAATAGTCTCCAAAACATGGAGAAAAAATTAGAATAAGAGATTAGAGWCGTCAAACTTTGTCTTTGCTGGCATTGTTAGAACTCATATCATCTTCAAATGTAATCARAGGATGGCATATCATAATAGAAGCAATTAAAATTCTGCCTACAGATCCGCACTGGAGTTTATAGATGGGGCTAGGATCAGAGCAAGCCCTGGTCTTGAGGGTACAGGATCTTTCCGCTATTTTGGAATTATTGACTAGCAGTTTTGCACATGATTTCACAAAACACTTCACTTGCAATTGCTCCTTTCTTTGCATCAGTCCCTGAAGTCTGCCTCCTTTCATCAAGGAATTCACAGAGATGTGGAATGTGAATGCAGAAGCAGTTTAACCACTGAGGCAGGAACTTTTCAGCTTGAATATTTCAAGTTGTATTTTTGCCTATAAAAAGCAAGTTATTATCAATTTGGTCCAGGGAGACATATCAACCTTTTTCTTAACAAAAAACTTCTTTTTATAATACTGGTGGGATTCACCATTGCAAGAAGTAACAGCTAGGGCTCTAGAGAGAGACATAATGCTGTTTCATGGAGGATTTGGATATTTTGAAATTTGATCTTACTCCAAGCCAGAAGAAAACCACGAGTACTTAAGTTTTCATGAAAGAAAAGCAAAATGTAATGCCAGAGAAGTCTATTAAAGTTCTGGACTCCTYATTTGGAAGCCAATCTGCAAGAAGTGGGACAACTTTCCGTCGCATCTTTGTTGAGCTGGAATATTCTTCTCGAATATGAGGAAAATAAGAAACTAACAAATTCCACGAGAGGGAAAATTGTCTGTAGGAATTTTATGGACCACAGTGTGAACATGACTTTTCACTGAAATCGCAAGATACTGACTCTTTCCTCAAGGGAAATCAGAGCTTTTCACACATGCCTCACTGGGGTGCCGAGAGAGGCAGCAAAGATGGGGACTATCACATTTATAAATAGCCCCACGGACGTTACAGCAGGCTTCTTCCGTGCAGGTGACGGTCTGGCTTTCAGCGGGTTTTAAAGCAGTGCTTGATGGTCAGAGGATTGCTAGCGTTTCCCAGTCAGGAGAGAAGAAGGTGTCGTCCAGCAGGAGAAGTAGATTGCTACAACACTTGGGCGGCAAGCGAGGGACGGGCCGCATTGCTCACGCAGCTGGACTGATTTGGCAGCAGTGCTTCCTGCGTTGGCTTTCGTCACCTTTCTGCCAGAYGCAACCCAGGAGCCCAGGCCGGTGCCGGCATCCCTGCAGCAGTGGGGTCTCTGTGGTGGCCAATCCTCCCTGCCATCTCCTCGCCTGGAGAGACGGGGCTGAGTTTGCTCTCCAGTGAGGAAGGTCCTTAGAGGCTCCAGGAAGCACCATGTCTCCCGCCACGGCACCTCCTGCGGAGAAACCGCACCACCAGCCGAGGACGAAGAAATCCATCAGGAGCTTTAGACTGARAATAAATAATACTAATAATATGTAAAGAGCATCAGCTGGATGTGGAAACGAACTGTCACTTCAGTGTGAAGGATGTTCTCGCATACGCGAGAACATAACTCACAACAATATCCTTAAAAAGATAGCAAGAATTTAAATGCATGTGTATGCTTGGGTATTTAATGCACCATGCAGGCATCATATTTCTTTCATATTCCAAACACAAATCATGGCATCTTCTTTAATGAGCTGAGTTCCATGGCAATGATGAATTTTTATGGCAGATAGCACTACTGTGCCATGCTTCTTCATTAAAGCCCTGATTCAGCAAAGCATTTAAGCATATGCTTAACTTTAAGTATCTGAGCAATCCTCAAAGTTTCTGGTGCCATGCGCACGTTCAATATTCAGTAGATCCATAAGGACTTTGCTTGAATTGGGTCATACATATCAAATATAACAACCTTTAACAGTATATCCTTCCTAAAACAACTGGGTAAAATATTAGATGCTTCATTAGCTCTGCATTAGTAATTTTAATTCTCACTGCCTCTTTGATTTGTGAAGAATGAATGTGTATGCACACATGAACTCAAGACCTGAAAAAAAATGATGAAGGTAAAAAAAAAAATAAAGGCACATTGTGGGTTCAGGACATCTATAATAAACCTGAGCTTCATCAGCATTTCTAAGTTTTTTAACCAAGAAATATTGATTCATGTTTATTATATTTTATGGCACTTTACAGCAATTTATAACACTTACATTAAGGAATAGATGGGCCGGGATAAAAGCCAATATGGGTATGAAAAAGATGAAGTGCTGTCAGGAATAGCAACTTTCAAGTATCAGGTACAGCCCTTGTTTTTACACTTTATCTAACCTATTCAATATATGATGGAGGGATTTCATGATTGATTTTAAAATACAAATTCTAGAAAAAGACATGCCCTAGAATGGCCACATGAGGAACATCTTAGCAATGCTATTGTTTTAGTATGAAGCCAAATGCAAAATATTTTCAAGGTATTTAGAACTATAGAATGAAGCCAGAATTATTGTGCAGAAACACTGCTGAAAATGTRTAAGAAGCAATGACTGTATGTTTCAAAGACTAACTATGTCACAGCTTTTTTCCGCCAGGGCTGATCATCTTAGAAATCAAGGGAAATCAGTTGAAAAAATAGTTTTGTACACAAAATCCTTTGTTGCTATGTTACTATACGTACTTATACGAGAGATGGTCTCCCAGGGTGACCCAAAATCTGTTACTGTAAATATTCAGAAGCCAGGCAAAACAAAAAAAGTAATTGGGAGTAGGTGGAACTTTCACCAGCTGTTTCCTTCGCTCTGTCTGAATATCCAGCCTGGCTGCTGATGACCAGCAGTCACTGCTTCRTGTCTGAGCTAAATGATGGGGATTTCTTCTTCGGTCCTTCCAGCTAGTGGGGTGAAGCCTCGATTTTCTCAGCAGTTTCAGAAGAACTGCAAGATCTTGCAAAGCTAAAATCCAGACGGAGGCTGCTCTGTAAGTCTGCCCACGGCACAACCAATTGAAGAAATTATAAGGTATAGGCAACACTTTAAAAATAGATATAGTACATCGCTGCCTAATTTTGTGTGCTCCTGTTATCCCCCATTCCTAGACAGAGAATTTATTCTCTGTGGCAGAGGGACTGTGATAATCCAAACGTAATTAGATATCAAGGAAACATCTTCGCTGTTGTAGCTTGAAATAGTAGATTGCTTACTGAGGATATTAGAAAAATGTTGGTAAAAGGTGAGATCTATAGTATACGGCGTCTGTTCCTGGTTTCCCAAGGTCGCTAAGTTCACTCTCCGACATTTCTTAGTTTGCTCTTCCTAAGGACACTCACGTTTTCCTGTGACTTTTGCCTGTCAGTGTGTCCTCATTTGATGACCATCTTTGCTGTCTTGTGCCCTTTCTTCACCCTGTTTCAGCTTGCACATCTTTTTGGAGGCTCATAGGGAAGAGGATGCGAATGGCAGGCATTTTCCAACTTGGAAAATGCTAAACAAATTGGAGCCTTTTAAGCTTGCTACCCTGTGAGGACAGCATATGTTTGAGATATTTAAATGTACTATTAAATGATAAAGAAACTGTGTGCATTTTGCTCATATGAGACCTATCAGTCTGGCAGCAAATATTCTGGGAACATGCTGTATTCTCAATGCCATTAGACATGAAATGATGGTGTACTTTGAACAAATGCATTAGATTAGTGATGAAAATCAGCTGAACACAACAAACGTAAAATAGAAGGCATGGGACGCACAAATAGCTGCCTGACCATGTGAGCTGTGTGAGTTCTCTTCTGATGAAATCTGAATAATGCCCTATGTCTTGCTACAGTGCTCAGGTCTGCATTTCCTCGTCTTTCTGTAGCCCTTCTAATCTAATTATCACTGCAGTAGGTTTAGCTAGGGAGGATATTTTGTGTGTTCTTAGTTGTGGTGATGCAAAGGCGTATGAACAGACATCTCTCATGCAGTCTATAATAGCACAAAGTATATCTGAGGCAGAGACATCTCACCAATTTTTCACTATCAGAAGCCTAGAAATGCATCCTGCTTATATAACTGAATGTGTTGCTAAAAGCTGACTGTAAAATAATTATTACAATGCAATCGTGGGTCCTRGTCCTACAGCCTGATCACAGTACCCAAGAGTCTTGCATCTGTTCATGATTGTATTCCTTTTTTCTCAGTCACAGCAGTTGAGTGGTCCACCTACACAGAGCAGAATGTAAGACTGGGGCCCAAATTTATGCACCATCTGCCCTTGGTCATGCATGCCAGCTTTTATAAAAATCAATCACTTTATCTCTCTGAAGAGCTCCCACATGAAAAATGCCCCTATGTAAGTAAGTCTGGAACTTACAATGAAACATTATTAAAAAAAATCTTTTTTTTTTTTTTTTTTGGCTTGGAATTTATTTTCTTGTACTATTATTCAATGTTAGATTCTTCTTTGGTGGTAGATGGCAACTCAGCCTGAGGCATGACAAAATAGCCAGAATCACACCACCTACTGTGGCCCTTTGCTTTAATACTGCACTTTTTAATAAGAAAATGACCCCAAGMGCTCTGGACAGCTCCAAAATGGATCATAAATATTCTGTACATAAGTAAAAGCTGAAAACTAAAGTACACTGCATAATTCTGCTCCTGTGCAAAAGGGAATAGAAACACAATTCAATTTGCCTAAGTATCTAGTAGTGACAGTCACTAACATTTGTTTAGAAGAAACACCAAGTGGATGTATATCYGTTTGTTAATAAATGAATGAAAAGAAATATGGATTACTATGCAAATGGACATTAGAGGAACACAGATTTGGGACTGAGGTACAAGACACATAAAGAATCCAGTTCTGGCCACTGCTAAGTGATTCTCGCAAAACGCTGAGCCCCTGCTAATTTCAGTAGGAGTTGAGCAAACTCAGCACCTGGCAAGGATGGGTCTATCTATATTTAAATATGGAATGAATACTCATCCAAGTGGATTACTTATGAAAAACTGATGCAGCCTAGAAATTACATGTTTGGTTAAATTGGGGTGATCACAAAGAGAGAGATGCTCAAATAAGCAGTGGTAATTGGTACAACAGTATGTGCTTCCTCCTTCTGATCTTAGGTCCTCCCTGAGGATTCTCTCCTAGCCTGCATTAATTAAGCGAAAGCATGTGACATTTCTTGCAGCCTTTGACACCAARATGACCTTTCCCTAGGTCACTCATGAACCCCTGCTGACATCAAACATGCATTTTACTGTACTGGGCCCTTTATCTATCAGGCTCTCATAAAAAATACTGAATAATATTCCTGACCAATTATTAAAATGCACAAAGAAGTTACTGTTACAATAAATGAATGAATAGTTCATAGGGAATAATTTATTCGGCAAATAGGACTTTTTATTTCTGTGAACCAAGCACTGTTTAAAAATGAATTCCATACTTGAAATCAAGCATTCAGTTGCTACAAGTATGTATTGGTTGATAAATTGTTTGCAAGATATCTTTCATGAGCATTCAGCATTTAAACCTGTTGGACAGAAAAGCCAAGTGTCCTCTTTTGCTTTCGGAGTGGATATGTGTAGCTCTTTTGAATCTGGTTCATTGTGTAAAAGTAGGTTCACTTTACTGTTCCTCCATACTTTCTGAAATTTTTGCAAAAACAGTAAAAGTGGTAATTTCAGGTTTTGCTAAGCTGTTAGGAAACTTGTCTCCTAGAACATTCAGGGAAGCTAAACATAAAAAGAGTACGGATGTAGTCAAGACAGATGGAATATTTATCTTTCTTCCTAAAATACCAGCAGAACAGATTTTGATGTGTTCACCTCTATTTAATCAGTCACATTCTCAACATTTTATTCCTCTGAGAGTTTGAAACAGCATAGCACATTGGGAGATATTCCTAGAACTTTAAACTCCCACCTAAATTACAAATGGAATTTCTATGATTTCACAAAACAAAACAAAATAAAAAAAAAATCCAGTATCTGAGCAAAAGCAACTATGTATGTAACTGCATGCCTGAATACTCCCTTGGAGTATCTGCACAGCCAGCCAACACAAGGCACCAGCATCTGCTGCAGGAACATGAGACCCTTGTGTGGGCAAATTGGAACTGGCCATGTGAGGCCGAAGTTCACAGTACTTGTGTTGGCAACTCTCTGTGAGACACCTTGACTCTGGGTTATCTCTGAAAGGTACACATGCTGTTYGGCACATGTGGCCAGTATGCCAGAGATTAAAAAATCGAGAGTAGTGAGTGTACTATGAGAAAGCCAGTATTAAGCTATACTGAAGYGTATTCTCTTTGCAAATATATAATGTCTTCTGGCTCTTTATAGAAAATGCCCTGTATATGTAATGGGTGGCATCATAGGGGAAAGCAATACTAAACAAGAAGTTTATAAAACAGGAATAAAAGCAGTCAGCTAAGATGTCAGCACTCCCAGTCAGCTTTGCTTGGAATTCTGTGCTTGCTGGCCTCTACAACAAGCAGCTTTCCATGAACATTAGAGTTTGTTATCCTGATGAAACTCATCCTTGCAGTGATTTACAATGCATTTACAGTGCCATTATTCTTCCCTGTCATTCTTGTTTGTGCTAGCTAAGTCTTTCAAGTCAGTTTTAGGAAGAGRCAGAGAGGAAAATGGGGTAAAGCGGAGGTCAGCTCCAATTTTCATGGATCTTTCCCATATCCTTTGAGCTCCRTTTACAGTAGTCCTCAGCCTTGCTCCTGCAATACTGTGGGAAAGGGCTTCACTGTAAGAGCTCTTCATGCCATGGTAGCAGGTACATTACACCTCTGCACAAATATGCAAGCGTAAGACTGTCCCACCGTCACAGGACAGAGGTCCCGACTGCAACACGAGGTAGGCCTGGGTCACGGTGTGGACTCTTGCCCTCCCAAGCAGAGGTGCCGAGGAAGGCACATGGGGAAAAGTCTGTGTTGCTGTGGGGCCCCAGTTAGAGCAACAGCATCCAAAACATCTGGAGAAAATATCCCCTGTGACCATCCCTACATGTGTTTGGTTTGTTTTTTTTTTTTTTTTTCCCTAAAACCCAACCTTTTCTAAAGTTATTTCCCTATCACGTTCTATGGTGTTGGGTTTTACCTTGTCACTACTACAAATACTTGTTGACATATCAGTTAGGCTGTTTGGGTGAGTCACTTTAATCAAATGGCTGTGTCACAGGGAACTAATCTTCTTGCAGTGTACTACTGTTCCAGTGAATGCATCAACAGGACAAACTTTTGTGAGTGGTTTCTGCATCACCCTTATACCTCTGCAGGCTCCATTCCTGATCCACAGCATTTCAGCTGTGTGCATCATTCTTCCCCCATTTCAGACCTGCTTGCTTGAATGCAAGCTCTGTGTTTTAGCCTCATTTGTACCTCCTCTCACTTGTTCTCCATTTAGCTTGCTTTCAGACTCTCTTCTGTCAATACCTTTCATCCCACTTACTAACTCCACTTTCTCTCTCTCTCTCTTTTTTTTTTTGTAGTAGTGGTAGTAGTAGTGGTAGTAATAGTATATGGTAGATCACCTGTGTTAGGAAGGAATTCTTCTACGTCCATTATTACTTACACGACATAGAGCCTGTTCAACAAGCCCTTTCTAGATTGTAGTGTAGATAGCTGGTATCTCCCTCTTTGCTGGAAATCAACAGACACAAACAAATTCTCAGGGGAAAATGGTAATGAGATACGAGCTGAAAGGCTCTTCTTTAAATCTATCCACATCTGTCTGTACGTATTGCCACAAAAGGCCGCTGCTGCTCCTTAAGGCAACTGACCTATTTGTGGGCCCACTGCAATGACTTGATCACCTATTTTATTATTATCTTCATTCTCAGGGATCAAAAAATGTTGGYTTGGCCATTTTAAAACTACACAAGTACAAAAAAGTATATGCTGAGTGGATTAAAAGCATTTTTTTTAATCATATATAAATTAAAAGCTGCTTAATTTAAAAATGTATTTTTGGCTGAGGTACTTAATGTTGAAAAGTGGTTACTCAGCATGCAAAGTACCATAAGTACTTTTCAAAAGAAATTTTATGACATAACAAATTTTTAAAAATGGTTATTTACACAACAGATCCTAATGGCTAGCCATTATAGTTTATCAGATCAATGATCAATGTTCTTAAAAGTCACTTAATTCAGATTTATCTAATCCACATTATAAAAAAGGTCAGGAAATGCACATTTGCATTAGAAAGCTTAATAGCGCCTTTAAAACTGTTATGGGCCTCTACATCAAGTCTTGTGTACTTCTGTGAAGGACTTTTTCATTATTAACATCTGTTAAAAACAGAAAAAAATAATGTCAAAAAACTTGAGTGAAGTGGTGACAAATCATCATTGATGATAAGTATTTTTGACAAATTTTTGAATAAGAAAGGAGGTGGCTTGACACAGATTTCCCTTTAAGAATATGGCAGACTGGAAAATCTGACTTTATTGCCTTTTGGATTTCTCTAGCTCCAYAGGGCTGGAGTGCTGGGTGGGTCCAGCCATGGTGATTGCAAGGTTTTCAGTGGTGTGGTTTTGCGGACTGTGCTTTGTTTGTCACCTGTGTTTTAATTAATATCAGGAATGCCTACGGCCCAGCTAGGTATTCTTTGAAGTTTTAAATTAAAATACCTTAGATATTTGGTTTAATAATAGTTTAGTGTGTTAAAATTGCAGACTTTGTGTTTATCCTCCAAGTTTATCATGCTACAGTTAAAGGAAGTTGAAAATGCCTATTAGCACGAGTGGAGCAGGATCCTAATTCAGGAGAGACTCTTTTCTCACTAAGGGCTTGATCCGGAAATCTGTAGTCATGAGAGAGCAATCCCATTTGATTTGACTAGGTGACTAATGATAYTTGTGGGGACATTGCAGGGTCAGGTCTTGTTTTGGTTGCCATTTAAATGTCAGCACTTGCCAGCAGCTATCACAGCAGTATTTGAGATCTGTACTTATTTTCCTTACAATAAAGACACTGTATATTACTCATGATGATGGTTAGTAAATGTTGACTTCTGCTCTATGTTTTGAAGTGTTTCTTGAGGCCCGAGACTGCAGGCACCTAACAGCTCATTTAATGTGCAAGTCACAGCTGTGTCAATTTGCTAACATCATACTGTTCAATTTTCAAATGTACAAAACTGAGAGAGGAACAACAGAAAAAATGTGATTTTTCATTCCCAGTAGCAACTGTAATTGCCACTGTGAACATGTCCTCAGCAAAGATGGTCAGGCATATTCTGTGAAGCAGAAGCTTATACAGCCTCCGGGTGCTTTTTTGTTCCATGTAAGCTTAAGCCAGCCGYACAGAAAGAGGCAGAGTTGCCCTCCCTTAGCCCAGTCCCTGTACCCCCGTAGTTCACGTGGCTCTAGGAATTCTTCAGCCACAAAATGAGTTTGATCAGCTGATCTGACTGCAAACTGATTAGAGACCGGGATCTGTGCAAATGGCAAGTGGAGATAAGAGAGGAAAATGCTTTTGTAACAGAAGTGCCCTCCTTGGGGACAGATGARAAAATGGAAACAAGCTGTGAAAGTGGGGAGGGTAGAAGAGAAAGACAAGTGAACAGACCCTTCTGATCAGTAGGGGAAGACACCTTTAAGAGGGAGACCTTAACGTGCTGGACAGATGTTGATTCAGGTTCAGGAATGTCTTCAGAAGGGTTAGGAAATTTAATCAATAATGCCATATGGCCATGTTTGTCCATATATTTATGTGTTTGTGTGTTTCCTGAGTCAATTAAGGCAAACTGATGTAAGATACAATTGGATTTTAGAACCCTTCAAAGGTCATATTTCTGTTTGTTTCTGTTGCCACATGTTCCAGAAGAATGAACTATAATCATAGGTTACCGGRGTAAATGCTGGTTGTGGAGCCTCAAAATATCTAAACTCAGTATTCCAATTCTTTTGGGGGTGTTATAGCTCCATACCCCAGAATTACACCAAAGACATCAGGGTGGAAGAGAGCAATGCCGCTGAATAAGGTTAGGATTAGAGAGCACGTGGATCTGAGAGTCCTGGTGGGCAGCACCCACTGCTGAAATTTTGCCAGGGAGGTGACTGGAGCTCTAACAGTCAAAGAGGAAAAAAAGAACAAATTACTGGCTTTAGGAAAGCTGTCTCTAAGTGGTGTTCCATGCTGCTTGGTTTCCATGCTGTATACAGAGCAACTGTTTCCCCCATAGTCATTTATATAATTATAACCTTGCTTCTCCTCTCACCTTCAGAGTGGGAGGTATTGTAATTCTTGCTAATTTCAGCCAGATCTCCCACTGTTTCAGGAGGAACACTTTATGTAACACAAGTATTTCTGTGTGGCTAATGTCTTAAAAGCTACATTTGAGTTTTTCATGGATGATAGGATATTCTCCTTCCATAGCTGAAATTAAAACCAAAGATTTTCTACCGCTCTCAGTTAAAAAATTCAGCCATCACAGGCAGCATATGTGACAGGGCCTGGGCTCAGTGGGAGTTTTACTGATGACTTTGATTAAATTGAAGTTAGCCGGGTGTCAGTGCTTGAACCGGTGAATTATTAAGCAGACCTCAGTTCCAATGAAGACAGTGGGACCTGAGAGAGACATTCAAAGTGTACGCAGTGGCACAGAGCAGTTTTGTACGGACATACCCAGGCCAGTTCAGATACCAGAGAAGTGCAGCACACTGTCCTGATATTTCTGGGATAACACTCAACTAAGCTGCACTAGGTGTCCAGACTAACTCAGGTATTTCTATATACTGTGTCACATAAACTTACCCTCAGGTTCATGCAGGACACACTCAGCAAAGTCAAGTTATATGTATTTATGTTTTCACCATAGGAATGTTACATGTATTTTTTTTCTCCTGTTTTGTCCCAAGAACTAAGCATGGGTGCTGATAGTTCTCCAGTTTTACTTCTCCATTCCACTGAGGCTGTAGTTTCTTGTCCAGTTGTTCCCTTCTCCAGCAAAAATTTAAATCTGCTGTTTGTCTAAACTGCTTTGGCTGCACTTTATCAGCATTTGAATGGAGATGACATCCAGGAAATCCTTCTCTTGTGCTGCCAGTTTGCCAAGAGCTGAAACCACCTTTTTGGTATGATATCAATAAAACCTGTAATTGGAGAAAAGGTACCTAAAATGACAGTTTTATGCTTTGCGAACATAGAAAGATACGAAGAAGTAGGCAGAAAACAGTGGAGTGCACTATGAATCACTGCAGGGGTAGCAAACAAAATTCCTTAATGACAGAGTTCTCACTGACAAATTCTATTTGTTTTTGCCTCTAGAGTTGTCTGTGCTAATGACAAGCAACTCCACTTGGAGCTGATTTGCATAAGGTATTGTACAGTGCATACTGGGTATGAGTGGATGAGAGGAAGAAAGCGAGGCCACCCTGAGACCGTATCCCCATGGCAACTCCATTTAATGAATTGCTAAGAACCAGAAGAGTATTGAATAAAAAGTTCCTTCCAGTACAGCTAGTGCAGCACCAGTGTGGATGCCATCACGTGGTACTACTATGGTCAGCAGGGAAGAAAGACTTGAAGAGCTGAATCCCATTGCGGATGGGATTCGTTTGATTAAATGTAGACATCTACCTCTGAGCTAATCAACTTTAGCTCCATTTAGCAGTGGGAAGAAATATGACTCTTCACATGGTCAGATTAATTTCCCCTCAAGGAAAGTTATAAGAGGAGCATTTGGTGATTGGTTCAAATGTAACATTTATGCTACAGGCATCTAAAGTAATGTGAAATAAATACTGTTTTAGTTGCTATTGTATATTCTCCACTGTATTTCTGATCCTGTCTTGTCTTAGYATAAGAACATTTATTGTTGCTATTGATGGAAATTGGAAAATAACTACTCAAAAATTCAGAGACAAAAAGCTATCTTTTGAACAAGAACAAGCACAAAGAAGTTTTTAATTTCATTTCAGTGGAATTATCTTTTCTGCATCAGCTAAACGTGGTAAGTCTGATCTTCCTTTCCCTCACACTGCCATAAACCTAAGTTAGAGAAGTTCTACCACTGTAAAACAAATGCAGCTGAAGGTCTATGTAATGAGAATGTCTATTTTTTTGATTAATTGGCCTGTCGCTGATTCACAACCAGCTACGAATTGAGACATATTTATTTAATGGCTTAATCATTTTAATCATTAATTTTACTTTACATAGGAAATCCAATTCAACTTCCACGTTACACTTCAAACTCAGGAGTAACTGATTGCAAGATTTTCTTTAGACACTTGTCAGGTCAAATTCCCCAAGGTGTTTGTACAAGTAGCTCTGCTGAGGCAAGTGGGACTGCTGAAAATACAAGAAGCAGAACTAGGCTTGGTATGTAGTTGTATAAATGCAACTGGGTTGCCTAATGGATTGATAGGCTGTATCTAAACTGTGGGATGTAGAGCTGGCCCCTTGCCATGTCTATACTCCGCATTAGGATGAAATCCAGGAATACTCCTTTGGTCCCCATGGCACCCAGGTGTCTACCGGAAAAGAAGAAAGGGGGGAGGGAAGAAGCTGCAATATGTTCTCTGACAGGTTTCGCATGTAAATAACTGGGGTATGTGGACAGAAAGTTGCATTATCTTCTTGTTTTCAAGGTGTCATAGGAATTATGCCTTTTGTTCATGGTCATATGGTAATAATTAAGTTGTTTCCATTTGATACCTGCCCTTTTTTTCCCTCAGATAGGCCTGTATTTGTAGCACATACACAAAAAAAAAAATCACCTCAGCAACAGTGTGGGAAAAAAAGGCAAGTTTTTCATGAACCGTGAGTATTAGCTCCTCCCATTGACTTGCCCTGCTTGGTTTGGGGAAGGCATTGGAGAGGACAAGGGGAGCAACTGAAGAAAAGCTTGTACTGCTTGTGAGTTGCATGGCTAAAGAAAGCATCTCAGTATGCAGAAGACTTGGCCTCCCAGCTTCCTTAAACACTAAATTAATAAGAAAAGGTTTTGATTTTTTTTATGAGTAATATAAGCCTGTAAATTGCTGGGTAATAATTGGTTCATAATCAGCAGTATTTTTCTGTTGTACTAAATCTCTGTCAGCACAAATCAAAACAAATAAATATAAGCATAAGACAAAGATCTCCCAACCTGGAGCTCATCCAGCACCTGCAAACGGAGTTTGGCTTTTCCATAGATTTCCTCTTCTTTCAATCCATCCAGGACTTCACCTTATAAGAGAGTCTCTCCCCTAAGCACTCATATTAAAGAGGGGAAAATGAAACTAGCATTAACCCTTTATGTTTAGGGAATTACACAGTCTATTGCTGTGCAACTAGTCAGGAAACTATCAAGCTGAAATACTGTTTATGAACTCCAAAGGAACTTATTTCAGCTGCATAATGGTTAATTTACAGCCAGAGCTTAAAAGGGCAGAAAAAGATAGCAGCACAATTGGGTTTAGTGCATGATGGGGAAAAATAAATATCTCATAGAAAGGATATCTGAAATTCAGATCACATTGAGATGCAAAGAAAGCTGTGAAAAGCAGTAGGAGGGAGATTGTATTCCAATTAGATTTCTTGTGCTCCTATAAAACAGTCTTGGACTGAAAGTTAATCATATGATTTATGGATCTTAGGAGGAGTAAAACCCTATGAGCTCCTGAACAATGAGAGGCAAATGAGACATAGGAGAAGAAAAATAGAGTATTTCTGAGACTGTGCTTGTAGGGAAAAACAAAGACAATAAAGTCTCTTGGTTTAAAAATTTACCTTAAATTTTCTTCAACGCATGTTCTTGTTGCACAAACAAGTGTAGTTAGCTTTCTCAGCCTAAACAGTCAAAAGCTACTAATGGTTCCATGTGTCACAATCTTTTCAGCACCTAAAACAAAAAATTTCTACAAGGTTTCTTTGAGAGACCTTCCAAAGGTATGTTGTCATGGTAGGTTAGTTCATTTATGTAAGTGGTCATAAGCAGTCCGACATCTGATCTGGGGTCGGGTCACAAATAAAAGTGTGTCTATTCCTTAGCTGAATCGTCTTAAAAGCATTCCACGTGCGGGTTGTGTGAACGTTGCTCTCAGCCAAAGGCGAACATGGGGATTCATGTAACAGTCCTGCTCGGTGCCAGGGTTTTAGAGCACTGCCTGATCAGGGGGAGGAGGATTGTTTGGCACCAGCTGCGACCCTCTTATACACCGTTGTTTTTCCTTCAATTAATCCATCTGTAGCTTGCCCTCAGAAATATAATACCGGGGGCATTTGTGAAATGACCGACAGTATAGAAACAATATATCACAGGCGCCATTTCACTGCGCCATTCTTGAGTTTCAGCCTCCTGCCCAGGGACCTGCTGCTGGGATTGGTGGCAKCAAAACTAAGTTCAAGCAAGGCAAAGATGATGTGGGTAGACAGAAAATAGTACTTTCACAATTTTCAGCTATGCTTCCTTTAGATGATGACATACACCCACGATGRGTAAGTCATACCCATAGTTAGGCTCTTTACATAGAAGTACTTTCTTCCAAGATAGGTAAAAGACTTTTATTCATCAGATATATTTGACATTAAATTTAAACTCAAAGTCAGGCAGCATTTTGTTTACTTMATCTAAGCCTAAAGCCCCCCTCTCCAACCCACTCAATCCTGCAGATGTCAACCTGGACTTTTAATGATCTGAGTTACACTTCAGGATGAGTGTCTGGACTGACGCTCCGGCTCTCCAGCTCATACCTTGAAGTTTGTGACTTGACATCTCGGTGTCAGTTACCGGCACCCTTCACTCCTTTAGCTGGATTTTTTCCTCCATGAAGCTCTTTAGAAACTCCAAGTAGTAGGGAATGCTGTGGCTTTTCTTTTTGCCAACAAAAACCATCACTACCACCCTTTCCCTAGTTTCTGCCTTAGCTCGCACAGTGCTGAGATAAGGTCAAAATCTTGCTCCTGATTTTCAAGACATTTCCTGGTATGCATGCCAAATATCTAAAGGCTTGTMTAAGAGCTGGAAGAAGGTTTGTTGACAGTCTTCCATCTTAACCTTCAGATCCAGCGCAGCTTCCCACCTTTCAGTGGTAAAGGGCCCGGTACCTCTTTCCCAGCCAGGAACACACACTCAGACATAGATGTTGACATTTTCTTTTTCTGCTCTGTTCTCATGCAACAGAAAGCAGAACTTAGTTCTTAATTTATTATTTCTATAGTCTTAATATGAAATATTCATAGTCAAGAAGTGTCTTTAGCGACCATCTGTTCTTCATGCTGCTCCATACATGCCCTCATCCCTGACCTTAAGTAACCATCCTTTCTTCAAGGAAAGGAGGTTTAAATATTCAAGCTGGCTAAGTCTTGGATAAACTGTTAATTGGTATCACAATCTCCCACACAAAAGTGGTTTGTTCCTGCTTTAGATCTGCAGCATTTGAAACACTTACTATAGTCAATGAGGGCATGTCTCGCTTCACAGGAGATAAAATCTACTTCTTGCAAAAATGTTCATGTGTTCAGACTTGCATTTCTGAAGAACACTAAAACTTCCACCATTTGAAATGCAAAAAGCAGCTTACCCAAGAAAGCACTATTAGCACATTAGACAAATATTGTTGTATTTCTCGTAACTGTGACTACATCTCCACTGTGGTCACAGAGGGGAAAGTTTAGAAGTCTTGGTGGTGGGAAAGCTACAGTCACTCCTGTTTTGAATTCCTAAGGTTACTTAGTCATCCATTTTCTCAGATGACTGAGAACAGAAGACTTGAATCGGTGGCCCATGCACAGGCATCTGGTACTGTTTGAGGTACCCTGAGGTAGTTATGCTGCCTGGCACTCAGCYGCCGCTCCAGAAGCGCACAAGTCCTCGGTCGGATCACCAACCTTACGAAGATGCTCCCGACACCCAAACTGAATTGAACCTTGAAGGTCCTCTCTACCAAAACTGCACTACCCATCTCCTGCTCGTCAAATGGAGCGATGGGCACAGAAAGCTAAAATGTTGGTGCAATTCGTGAGCTTCCTGCTTCCAAAGCAATTGCACACCCCACCACCTAGTCATAGCAATCTGCTGAACAAGCACCTAGTGTAGACCAATAAACGAAAGGAAAYGGCGAGGTCAGCGCAGGTCGTTATTTTCACATACCTTTGAATAATGAGGGCATCACATGTCAGCCAGAGGAGAACAAAATGTCACATTCTCTGGCTAAAGGTCATCGTCGGTCATAGGTCACGGAAGGGAGGCCAGGAAATAACCTACGAGGTCAGGATGAGTGCACAAAGAAAGGGCAACAAATGTCAATGAAAGCATGCAGCTGCTCTGAGATGAAACAACTGAGGCACCCTTTTGTGCTGACACAGGCTTAAAAAATGTCTTTGCTGACATTTTTTTTTTTTTTTAGCTGGCACTTTTATAGGACATYGACATTAATGTACCCAACCCTGAATTAGCCTTTTCTAAAAGCAACAGTTTGGAAGTTAAGTGCAGCATTTTCCAAAGAATCATAAGCATGACATTTTTATTTCAGGTGATTGATGTTACAGTGGACTTCTAGCACCAAATTCAAGTTTCATTCTCAATCATCGTATCTGCGCGGTATGATAACAATCAGAAACAAACAGAAGTGGCAGTCTGCATCGCGCTAGAGTCTTWAGGATTTTTTTTTCACCTTTACTGACAGATGTGTTACTCCATGTACAATACATAGCATTATACTTATCTGTTTGTTTGTTTTAATTCATGGGTTTCCAGAAGGTTGATTTTAGGGTTGCCCCTGCAGTGATGACAATCACTTGCAGGGCAATCATGCACTAAATTATAATGAACAATTTGGGAATATGTAGAAATATATCCAAACTGAGAGACACCTGCAATCTCTGATGAGAGGGCTGCATAGCTGGCTCCTTTGCATTCTCTCCTGAATAGCAGCATGATCCCATTTTCTCTTGTCATTGRGGGTATAAACTTGGTAGTCTTACCTCATGAAATAACATGACACCAGGACAACACATGCAAAGAAAGTGCTACAACACACAAACAAGCAAGCAAGCAAAGGTTTGCACTGATAGGTAGCAACAATAGGCATTATGGYTGAGCAGCTCTGCAGTATCAAAAGTATCAAAAATGGTGTATCTCATGGTTAAATGCCACGTAGAATACCACTTGTGAAATATTTTACACATAAATTGCATTACCAAAAACAGTAGGACTATAATCTGAGGATAGGAGAATGATAAACTGGAATACACCACTCTTGCCTCTTAGTTTAAACTCTTCCAGTTGGTCATTATATGACATAAGAGTGTGAAAAAGGAACCACTCTATGCTTTAGTTCTGCTTTCTGAGAAAATATTTACATGCTTGCTTATTGCCATATGACAGTGAAATACATGGGATATATGTTATGATCTGTTTTGAAATTCTGAGTTTATAGTAACTTCAGAATTGCTCCTATTGCTGACTTGGCAGTAGTGAGGTTTTTGCAAAGATGATACCTGAATAATCAGTTTCCCAGTTTGCTTTATTTTTAAGAAATCAATTAACAATAAAACAAACAAAAAAATGCACCCAAACCTGAAGAGTCTTTTTACTCATTTACTTTTACTCATTTTCTTTTCATTAATTTTCTTTTTACTGGTCTTTGGCTGCATATTTCTAATCTGAGTCCCACCCCTTGTTTTTTTCTGATAACTTTCCCCAAACTGGCTTTTTTGTTTGCTTGTTTCTTTTAGGGTAGACTTTAGGGTTGCAGAGATGCAAGCACCTTTTCAGGTTTGCACATCGCTAATAGCCCTAGTAAAGTCCTAGGACCTACGACATCCCAGACCCAATCCTGAGGCCAATGGTTTTCTCAGTGTCTGTAGCAGGGCAGAATTTTTCTCCGTAAATGTTAATAGAAGTAGAGTACCCAAGCACTAACAGCTATGCAAATCTTTGTAACATGGCACACAGACTGTGTAATCATTTCATCAGATTAGACTTATTTACATACTGTATTTATTATAACTATGTTTTCTATTTCTTCACTCTTCCTTATTTTGGGTGTGTAATTGGCCACCTAAGAACCACACCTTTATAAGCAGAGAAAACACTTCTCAGACAGGTCTGAATGAAGTGTGCTTGCAAGAGTATTTGGTTTTAGAACACTTTTTCTCCAGCATTCCTTCAAAYAAAAGCCACTCTGATTAATGTTAGTGGAAAAGTGGCTGAAACATGTTTGAATGTGGCTGAATTAGAATTTCAGAGTTTGCACATACTCCCACAAAGCGTTTAGCCATTACTCTTTCCATCTATGTGTAAATCTACTCTCAGTAAGCTCAAAGGTTCTAGAAATTTTTTGTTCTGGGTATGTGCAAAGTAATGTCTAAGAGAAAAAGATCTCCTTTCCCATCATTGTCCTGTTTCTTTCCTACTCTATTTAAACAGATCAGTGAAACTATAAGCAAAATGAACTGGCTTAAGGATTTCAGGAGATTAATAGTCTATGCATTAGATATATTTTAATTTTTGTATTACTTAAGATCAAAATATGATAATTTTGGTTATAAATGCCTTAGAAAAACACTATATAAATCCCAGACAGCTCTCAATTCCTTTTTTAGAGAACAGGCTTTGCCAAGTCTAATTCTGTTTCAGTAGGATCAATATATAAATAAGGTTGTCTTCAGGTTGTACAAAACTGCCATCAGTATGCTGCTGTGACCCATCTAACAACGAAAGGGCACTCGCCAATTCAGTCCTATTTCAGTGTCATTACTGATATTATGGTAACTCTGGGCTACACCCAAGGAAGGTGAGTCAGAACTCTGCAATAAATATTGTAGTTCTAACGCTGAAGAGTCTTTGCCCTTACAAGTACATTATATAATACTAAATATATATAGGCAAGTGCTGAGTTAAAAAGAAGTCAGTGACTTTAACATGTCATGTCTATATGGAGGTCATTGAACTTCCTTTGAAAAGTCATTTTGTCTAATGCTGTGTGCTTTTCTCAAGATTTTTGTCCTCCTCAACCCATATAAAATGGGTATATATTCTGCCTTAAACTAAGCATGCTCATAGTGATTGAGAGATGTCTAAGGTCAGAGCTTACAAAAAATTCATAAGGAAAGCAGCAGGCATAAAAGCGAGGGCTTTTTTAGAGAGAGTTCATGAGCCTCCATATGAATTGGGCACGACATATTCATGTTACTGACTTCATTTATTTAATGCGGCTCCAAATAATTGATACCAGTACAGTGATAAAAGTACAGAGACTTCAGTGCCAGAATTGCGATAATGAAGAGCCTCCCTGCTGATTTCATTCATGGGGCTGTTAGTCTGCTGGGAAAGACCTCTGATGGAAACTGGGCTGCAGCAAATGTCACAAAATAATCAAAGGCACGGAGACCTTTACCTGAGGGGAGCTTGCTCAGGGAGCGATTCAGGGGAGGCAGGGAGAAGGAGGAGAGAGAAAATTGCATTAGCTGACAAACCAGGCACCGCTTGTAAAAAACCTGATCCAAATCGCAAGAATTCAGTTATATATAGAAACCTGCTCCATCTTTGGAACAGATTCCCAATTATGTGGCTCCAGCAGCTAGGTAACTGGCGCATCAGCAGTACGGCTTACCTTGCTGAACATAGTTCAGACTTCCCTCATCACYGTTTACCAGCTCTTTGTTCCCTCTGCCTTAGATGGTGAGCGCTCAGAAACTCAGCAGCTGTCTTTTTATTATATGCTTAGCACAATAGGCACCCTGTTTGGGCTATACAAAATAATCATGTAGGCTCAAGACAGCCATACAAGCACTGAAACACAGTTGATGTCAAGAGTCCTAGAGAGGAACTGAATATTAATACGGATCTAAAATCCTTTCGAGGCAGAAATCCCATTTGTCAACTCTGTTCATTTGTTTTACTTCATGTAAGTGTGTCAATGGTTGATTAAAATTCATAAATACGCAGCAGAGTTACTGGATAAATGTTGAGTTATTGTTTACATATCAGAGTGCACTGAAGGCAAAAGCCTAGATGTGGAAAAYTGTGTCAAGAGGAAGGGACTATGATATGAGTCATAGCCAGGACAGACTCTCCAAGCAGGCCACAATGTCCCTGTGTAAACTCTGCTAGTGGCTAATTACTTCTTATGAAAAATAAAATGAAATAAAATAAATAAAATAAAATGCCTTGTACTCCCAGCCTATATTTACCTAGCTTTACCTTTCAGCCACTGCATGTCTTCATGATTTCTTTCCTACCACATAAAAGAGGTGCTGCTAACAGAAATCTCTTCCTTATGTGGGTGATGGTGAATTATGATCAAGTCACCTTAATTCCTCTTGCTCCGCCTTCTCTTCATTACAGCTAGGTTACAAAGCTGTGTTTATGTCTTTAGTAATTCAGATTCAAAATCGAGGTCATAGCATGTTGCTTCCTTCTTGTAGCCTTGAAGTTACTGTGAAGTGTCTAAGGATAACTCTGTCCCATGTCTTCAGGTGCGCTTCCAAAGCTGCTGTGTCAGCAGCTCTGGTAAAAACTTCTGTTATGGATAACTTCTTTTAAAACAAATTGCATTCCAGATGAGCTCACAGATACCTACAACTCGTTGCAGATGGATTGTTAAGATGTGCCTGCTAGAGCAAGGTTACAGTAGTAGTGTCCAGATACACATTGTAATGTCATACACATTGCAAGGGAAGAAGGAGTAGAAAAGGCATTCTGCTAGTGCAGTTTAACTCGATATTTTAATCAGGTCCATTTGGTATGTAGCATTTTTAAAATGGACAGACAAGCAGTTGCTGAATAGTGCTGTATTCATGTTTGCAACACTGTCTGAAAATGGCATGAAAAGGACTAGCTGGTGGGATGAAAAAGATGAAACTCTTGGGAATTGGCTCAAAAGTGCCACTGTTCTTTGAGAAAAGGGTGCAGAAAAAGCTGTTTACAGCACTGTACCCAACTGATCTTAGTGTGGGACAGACGTGCAGCCTATCCTACAGCCAAGTGAGAACAAAAACATCAACACCAATAGGCAAACATGAACATCTTCTGCCAAACAAATGTTGCTACTAACGCTGTGCTGGCTGCCTTCCTGTTGACAGAGCTTTCTAATACAAAGAACAATTTGGGGAATAAAGGCACAGTGTGATGTGCATATATTGATACAGCTGTGCCCACCTCTGTTCTTTAGGAGGAAAGGAAGACATGTAGGCACTTCTCCTCACTTACTAAAGTAGGATTYGTATTACTGAGTAGAAGAGGGCCAGGGAGTCCTCTTCTAGGCTAAGCCCTAGTCTCTGGACTGGCAACACTGCTTAGCTGCTAGCTCACGTCTGGCTCTGCCTGGGATCTCTCCAGCCAGCTCTAGCCAAGAAAGACTTTGGTCGGGGTGGGAGCTCACTCCAGGGGTTTCTCCTGACAGATCTCATGCTCTCAGTTGGCCTTCCTCCACCCTACACGGTCCTCCCAAGAGGCTCTACACCCTGCTGCCTCCTGTAAGTCCCTGTGCTRTGCATGCCCCCAGGCACACAAAGCATGCTCCCAGTTTCAAGCGAAAGGAGAAAGGCRGCAAGTTGGTTGGGCTGCAGCACTCCTTAATATGCATTGAACTGGTGTCCTCATCCACAAAAACTAGTAGGCACGAGAGGCACCATATGGCGTAGGAGACAGCAGACCAAGCACGGTGTAGTGAAGGCACAGCCAGTCTGCTCTGGGGGGGATTAGCCCAAAGCAGTTTGAGTGTGAGCCAGCCACTCCACCTTTGCAACAGGTACTGCTCCCTGGCCCTTTTTYTATTTAGGTGTCTAGAAACATCCAAACTGTTTGCAGACCAAACTCCAGATCCACTGCTATCAATGGAAAGAACTATTATCTCTGTCAAATGAGTGGATCTGGAGTTAGCATGCAGCTGAGAGCAAGGATTTTTTTAAAAAAAGATGACTATAAGAGTCATGGATAGCTATAGCTATTCTTGATCCTGGTATTAGCACTGTAATATTTAGTTTAAAGTACTATTAGAGTAGGTTGAAMGTTTTCATTAAAGGTATTTTACTTAGAGAAACTATTTTGACAAACTATTTGAATAAATTACAATAAACAAATTATGTTATCTGAATAAATAACAATAATAGTAACAGTGACAATTGAAAAAAAATGAAACACCACAGCATTGCAATGCTTTGTTTTCAACATATTCTGCACAAAAAAAAAAGATTTATTTCAGAATCAAACATTACTCTTGATTTTAAAATAGAAAGTAAAAGGAAGACACCAAATGGAAACAAAGTATTTGTTTTAATTTAAAYATTTTAGGCAAACCAATTATTTTCAGAATTTAATTCTGCATAGTGTTTTTGGGTTTGTCTCCATTTAATTTAATGTAATATGAATATTTAATATGAACTTTTATATGTCAAAATTTTTCAATCCTGACATTTTTAATGGAATGGCAAATCCATTTTACAGTCGACTTTAATTTGTATGCTTTTGAATTGTCGTATCAGCTTTTGGCTTCTTGTTCATAATGTCACTTAGCGGTGGCACTCTTCATTCTTGAAAATACAACTATTACAGATACACAGTGATTTTAAGATACCAAAGGGTAGGTAAGCATCAGCGGYGTTCCCTTACAGTAACCAGCTGCAGAAATAGGATAAAGGGAGAAAGCAGTGGCTCGAAGGCTTCGCTATGGCAAAGCTCTCATCCATCTGCACCTGCCTCAGTCCTTGAGCGGGTGTCAGTCCCCAGAGTCAGCCGCCCCGAGAATCACTATCTCTATCCGGCTGGCTACCGTCAAACTAGCACCGTACAGACCTAAGAGCTCGATGTAATTTCAATCTCAAAAGTGACTAAGTCAGGACTTGGAGTGATTGCTCTGGAAAGCAGAGGTTCAGCTAAAACTAGCTGCAGTTGCCAGTAATGTATTGATTTAGTATGCCAGCTATAGCATTGATTATCTTCTGCCTGATTCAGCCCTCTGATTTCTATCTACTGGAAGTGCGGAGAAGCCTCTCTCGTGAAAAACGTTTTGTCTCTTCCCCACCCTCCCACCCCAAGAGCCTCCTGCCAGTTTCAGAAACGCTCCACTGCAGTCRGAGGCACTGCAAACAAGCAGAGTTTAATGTTTCTGAAATAAGGTTTCCAGCCAGGGCTGGGCGTATTAATAAGGTCAATTGAGGGCACACCTGCAAATGCAAGGGCATTGACTACAGGCGAGTTAACCTCTCCGGGCATGATCTAACCCATCTAATCCACTGCCCTTCCTACGCCCCTTAGTAATAAGGCAGCTGGTCTCCTAAAGGAATTTGTTTTAATTTCTTTTGCATTACGAACTTTTACCTCCTGATGTTACTATATGTTAGATTTGCTAAACATGAGYGTAGTAGTTAGATCATTTTTAAAAGCTAATTGTATTGCTTGTGCTAATGAATTATTCATAGTATAATCAGATAAATCCACTCTCCACAYTGATGTTTTATTTTGCATACTAATCTGAACATTTTGCATTTTTTCAGGTTTTGATCTACAGATGATCTTTGATATTGACCTTTTCACAAATATAGGGTTTATGTTGCCCTCAGTGTTCTGTTTTTTAAATGCAGCTAAATAGTGTGAATGATTCATTAATATACTAAGAGTCTGGCTTTGTCTAATGACTTCTTCTCTGACAAACCCTCCAGTTATTACTTATCAAGGGCCTCCAAGAGATTTTCCAAGAACCAGTTTAGATATCTCCGTAAACCCGGAGGCTAGCCACCATACCCATGTACTCAGCTTTCACACCTTAATTGACCCGATACAGTTTTTGCTTCTAATTTCACAAACGCTTTTTGCTCCAGGAGCCAGAGCAATGCATCTAGAAATCCCAGGATGGTAATAGGAAGAGAAGGACGTTACCTTGATCTAAAGAACAAAGCGCTGGCAGTTGTATAATGCTAGGGGCACACTGAACATCATGCTACTGAGGCAATGTGTGTAATCATTACTGTGTCCGAGGTCTGTTCCCTCCTTCGCCAGAAGTAGTTTATGTTTTCAAGGTTCTCCTCAGCTTCAATCAGCAATGGTTTAAAATTCAAATGGCAAAAAAAATTAGTCATTTTAACTGCTTTATTATTATTTCAAAGGTTTCAGTACTGACGAGAGGGAGTGAGCATTTAATGTTGTGTTGAGAGTGAGAGAGTGCAACAATTTTGTAGAAATTTGACAAGTAAACCAATGGTAAGATGCAGCAGCTTTGTTATTTGCAAGCCTCAGGCCCAGCAACTTTTGGTCACATCCATGAGCATTCCCACTGGAACTTCTTAATATTAGCAAGCTAATGGTTAAAAGGTACTCAGAAAAGTGTACCACAGGTTATGTGCTTCCATCATGATACCCTACCTTCCCGAAAGAAGAATATTTCTCAGCAACATGGGGTAAGATTTTTTTTTTAATAAGAAAAATTAATCTTGAGGAATAGTGAGACCATAGTCCAGCAAGGCCTTGTTGAAGCCGTGTTCAAAAGGACATTTTCTGTCAGCCTTAGAAAATTTCGTCAATGAGATGGCGAAACAGAAGGGAAGGTTTCCCTCGAGTAACCTGTGAAATCCTTACTGTGGCGTAGTTAATAGGAGGCTGTTACTAACTTCTGAGAATGAAAACATAATTCCGTACACGGTGACAGCGAATTCAGCTTTCCTTCTTATGAAAGGATAATTATCCAGGAAGGGACAAATTATTTGAGGAACGGGAAGATTTGACAGCCTTTCAACCTAATCCTTTGAGATCCAACCATTCTCCTGTTCAGCACTAAAGTTTCGCACCCCTCAGAAGCACCAGAGAAGATCGTGCAGGGGCAGAAAAACAGCACCATGCAGCTGGCTAGGTGTGCTTATCTGATACAACTTCTGCCAACATGCAGTGACTTTATGATCACGCCTGTAACCAAGGGGCTGACGGAAAATGTTAATTAATCTGAAGGAAAAAAATATTGCCAGAGGCCAGCTGCTGTCTGAACTGATAGAGTAGTTCCAGCGCTGTAATTTCCAAACTGTAGATCCAGCAAGGCTGCTCTTAACAGTATTACCCTCCAGATGCCTCAGGAGTGTTTTAACTGGGATCAGGAAAAAGTGCAATTCCAATAAAAACATTCTCAGTTAAGAGGCTGGTAAGAGTAAGGGTCGCTCAGCAATGTGGTTGCAAATTGCCTTGGGACTTAAACCTTTGCCTCAGTGATGCTCTGAACTGTATTTTACTGTGAGCAACAACCCTATGAACTTGCTTCAAGGTTTGGCATTCAGTCTTATTCATCATCCCCAGAAATAACAGGGACTACAGAAAAGACAGGGGATGTAGTGATGATAGTAATGAGGCTGCTCTTCTGTAATGTAGGCATCTGTTTTGCTGCTGCAGAAGGTGGTGTCTGAGAAGAAAAGAGGTCAGCTTGACTTTGAGGTCCCTAAGGACTATTACTGAAGAGAAACAGGTTGTCAGCGGTGTTTGCCCTGGTCGAGACTACAAATATAGTTGTTTGATTGCAAGTTTGAGTGTTGTATTTCAGCAAAGAGCAAAGMTCCAATTTCTAGATTTTGGGTAGTTAGTTCTGCCCTTTGAGGAGCTGTGTCATAAGTAGCACTAAACAATTAACTATGCTCTCTCTCTAATCACTGAAACAAACGAACCAGAGTAACTTTCCATTTAATTTTGATATTTATCTTGCTTAAACTTTCTAATCCTGTGCCTTTGCAACATCCTCATCTCTGTGCCTAAGGGTGGTAAAATTCATACTTATATCCATGTTGGAGGAGCTTATTTCCTTAACAAAATACCTGTCATATTAGTAAGCCTACAGTTATATTTACTTAGATTGTATACATTTTTACATGCAAATTTTAAAACATTTGAAAATGAATCAAAAAATGTCTTTTTCTGATAACTTATCCCCTAATCTTATATGATGAACTGTTGCCAAAGAGCTAAATATGTGGTAATTAGTCTAATATCTAATCTAATATTGCATCATTATTTTAATATGTGAGAAGAGTTGCATGTTAAATTTTCTTCTGGCATTTTAGAGGGGCTTGTTTATAGGATTTACAGGAGGAGAATGAAGGGCCATGCAATCAATGGCTTTATAGCTGAGAGAGAGTCACCACGAGGTCACTGTTCGACAGACAAATGATGAATTTTGAAGGGTGATGCTTTATTCTGTAACCTTTTGACTTTTAGAATTGCCCTTGTAACAGACGGCCGTGAGCTTCAGCAAATAAGTGGAATGTGAAAATCAGAAAACAAGGCTTATTATTTGACCTGTTTGTTAGGAAGAGCTCCTTCGGTGGGCACAGCGAGCCTAAGCAAATCCTTGAGCTGGGGTTGCTGTTCTCTAATCAGCATCAGAAAATAAAGCTCGCACCATGTCACACTCATCCTGAGGAGCAGGGTTCTCCATGGCTGTGTGAAAGGTGCACAGCTTGACCAGGAAGCGGCCCATGAGGTAATGTACAGTAAATAGAGGATGATGTTAGAGAAGAGATCTCGCTGACAGGAATAATGTGATTCAGCCACTAATGACTCAGGGTTTTAGGAAGTGTTTTGGAGTGGACTTTAGAGAGGAGAATTTACAATTCTCCTTTGAATTGCACTTGCTTATCATCAGCTCCCAGCTGAAAGCCACTCTCTTACCTTGCCAGAAAGAAAAGTGGATAATGTTTTGCTCAGAGTGATAAATATTCATACACATACGATAAAGCCCCAGATGTCAGAGAGAGCCTTTCTCTTTTGCAGAGCCTCAAGCAACCCCAAGCCACGCGAGGTGACAGCCAGCACGCCCCAGAAGTCCTGCGGGGTGCTGCACCTCTCATGTCCCTGGGACCAGAGGAGCCTCCGTTCAGAGGAAACCTCTTCCTACATGGTGGGGCGTGCTAGTGTAGAGCAAACCAGCGGCTTCATTTGACATTTGTAATCTTTGGTGAGTCACGGAGGGAAACGTTCTCAAAAGCAGCCCTTGGTTTCAGTGAGTCCATGTTTCTGCCTGCCCAAATCTGAAGATAGCTCAATTCTTTATTGTCTTTTCTAGAAACAGTGTGTGTGTGGCGGGGGGAGGAGTTTGAAGCTAACGGGGCTTCTGTCTCCCTGCTTTTGTCTCCAGTTCTCCTAGTCCCTCCACTTGTATTCCCAGTGCAGACTGGGTCCCCTCTGGCCTCTCAGCCCTGTCCTTCACACTAGTGTGATGTACACCACGGAGGCCTGGAGTAGGAAATCCTAGTGACTTCAGTCGGCATTTTTGGTGTCCAGCATTTTCAAATGCTTGGTCCTTGGAYAGCAGAAGAAAGCAGGGGAGGGGCCATGTCCTCCCTAAAGGCAGAACAGCCACAGGGAACAGCAAATTGAAATCGAACATCTCTGTTCTGCAAAGCAATTCTGAACTTCACTTTTTTTTCTGTCCCAAACTGGAAAAACACCTGCACATTTTAAACTCCCTGGAAAAAAAATATATTCTCATCCTCCAATTCCCCCCCCCCCCAAAAAAAAATAAGAAAAACAAAAGTAAATGTTTTCTAACAGTTGCTTTCCCCAGTTCTTCCTGAGCTTCCTGTAGAAGATCAAAAGCCTTTGAAGTTTAAGCAGACACCCTCCCACGCTTCTGAAAAATTAGAGAATTGAGATCTTGAAAAGCTTCTGCTACAACCTGGGCTTCTGGGTTCCCAACAATGCCTCAGGAATCCTAAAACTTAGTAAGTTGCTGGTCTGTGAYAGTTCATATAGAGGGGCTGTCCCAGTAGTCTGGACCCTAGAAAACTGCATTACTTAAAAGCCTGTAGGCAGGAAACAAAATGGTTTCCATTGGACTTCTGTCTTAGAAGAGGTTCACTTAAATTCATATATTTGTGCAAAACATGTTGATGTTGACAATTCGATGTGCTTAATGGAAAAGCAAAACAAAATAAACTTCATTTTGTCTGAAGTTTCCCAGCCAACTTTATACTTTGGCTGGCTCAGGAAGGAAAACAAATACCAATGCCTATATGTATTAGGCAGAGACTGATTTTTGAAATCTTGGTCATGATAATGATGCCTCAGTTTCCCTRTCTGTAAATTATAAATAACTCATGGTACTTCTCAATCTCATTAATATCTGAGGAGCTTTTAAAGGTCATTAGATGTGTGTAAAGTTTCTCTTCTCATGCCTGCAATGACTGATGTGTTGTTTGTGATCCTCTGTAAATCTCCAAACCTCCCTTGTCTGACTTCAGACTGTAGTTTGGCTGCTTTGATGTCTTAGGGAGATAGCTTGAACTCCCCAAAGTAGAAAATCATGTTGAAACTTATTTCTTTCATGTGGTGTCTTATGAATAGGTGCTATGGGTGTTATATGTACATGATGCTTGTACATTTACAAAGTACCCTTAACACAGTTTGTGTGGGTGAGGGAGATGTGCCTATAATCTTTGAGTCTCTTCTTTTTCTCAGCAGATTATGTTTTTCTAAGAAGGGACTGTGTCAACGGGCATTTGTGTAAGCTGGGAAGGTTAATGTTCTTTACTGAAGAGGATTTGATTCCTTCTCTCTTGTCCATAAGGGTTAAGTAGTTTCTCAGATAACCTAGATTCTGCAGGAATAGAGTGCAATTACAATCAAATTTTCCTCATTAAAAAGTAAAATTTGCTAATATTTCAGCTGTGTTGATCCAAAGATCATGCACAATTTGCTCCTAAATAGTGTTAAGCCAAAGAAAAGGAAAAACAATGTTCCTGTAATGCTTGTAGTTAGTTATCAGTTTCTCTTAAAATTCTCCGATGTGCTAGCTTCTTTGTATGTGGTGAACAAGCTCTTCCTCTCTGTCTGTCTGCATCTTCAGGTTGCAAATGCAAGAGGAGATGGATAGCTCCTTTTCCTTTTCTACAAGCTCAGCATACTCAGACCCCCTTCTGATGGAAGTCTTTGGGCAATATGATATATAAATATTTATTGCTCTACCATAGAGAAGAGTTTATTTCTCTTCCCAGGGGCATTGGCCCCATGAAACATTATGAGTTCTGAACATTTTACTGCATGGTAACTCCACTACCAGTTCCACTTCTCTTCATTATACAGCAGCCAAACATTAGCTTCCTCCTCAGGGATGCTGAAGTTTTCTCACACTATCCTAGGGCACACTTTTCAGGAGTCCCACAGATGTTTTTTGCTAACTAGTGGACACAAACATTACAGTGCCAAAAAACTAAATGACAAATATCTACACTGGACAAAAGTGAGCAAGCCATCTTAAAAATCTATTTTAATGAAGTTTGTAGCTCTGTTGTCTGAAGTTTGAAGCTCTGTTTCACTGCACGGTCAACCAGTCTCTGGAAAACATTGCCACAGATTTACAACAGAGTGTCTTTGCTTCAGAAAGCAAAGGCTGCTTTCTCACTAAAGGAGAACTTCCATTTGGCTGTTGGAGCCCTTGGGACTACCGAATGGGTCCAATTTCTTCTAGTATGAGGCAGAGATGCTACGCTCACCTTTGCAAGCTTGAGACAGTTTTACTGCAAGGAAGGCAATGAATTCCATAGTCCTTGCTGCAGACTTGCTCATCTCCTATGGCTTTAAATAAACTCAGCAGGCCACTGTTTTCTGGCATGCCTCATAAATCTGCCTATATAAGTCTCAGTACATTCTGCCATCTATTACTCATGTCCGTATTAGAGATAAAGTAATTCTCTTTGAACTCCCACTGCTGCCAAAAAGCAGCACATCATAATGCAGAACAAATACTTCTTCATGTTACATCCCCATTATTTTTGTGTTTGACCCTTGCATTATGTGGTGGGAAAAAGTTTGCAACTTCCTCTTTTGTTTTTAGGATGGCTTCTGCAAACTTTTTGAGCTGAAGCGGAAAGGGAAGAAACTGCTTTTGCAATACTTCCTGAAGGGGATAATATCTCTACAATAATGTTTTGGAGCAATTCTTACTCCTTTGTTATGTGCCCTAGAGCAAATGTGTGGCCAATTAAAATGACTTATCTTGGTGGATTCAAACAGTTGGTTTGCTTCTGCAAGCCTTAACTTAGGCTCTGCATCTTTGATAAAAACTTAACCTCTCTAACGACTTTTCAGAAACCTTCCCATGCAAGTTGTTGACTTAAAAGTTTCCTCCTTAACTTCAGATTTCTTTCACTCTTTACAGTGTGAGGACATCTCTTTTTCTCCAAGTCTGGTAGCCTTTAGTCAGTGGTTGCAGATGGACATAGGAAAAATCAGGAAGTGCCATTCAGGTACTGAAAAATTTGGTGTATTCACTGCTGGGATCCACTTTAGAGGATGAGACAAAGCTTTAGGCATTAGGGCAGYGTGTGTTTGCTAATTAGAGAGGTAGGTTAAGTTATCTTCTCACTGGAGTAATTAACACTTGCAGTGACTGCCAGACAATTTTGTAATGATTCAGGAAGAGCATCCAACTTCACAGAAAGCTGTAGTGTTCCAGTACTTCTTTGTCAGAGATGAAAGTTCACATTTTAGTTGGGAACAAGCTGCTCCAGAATGCCATTAGTGCATCAGACCATCCTTTCACATAGTGCATAGTGTGCTGTATATTAATGTTCTTGTCATAAATAAAACATTAGTTTATCTCATACATTTGATTTGCACATCTAGGTATACCCTATGCAGCATTGGATTACAGGTAGGTATGTAGACAAAGAGCWTCATAACAAAGGCAGAGAATAGATTACAACACTTAATTCTTCATAAATGAATCTTCCTGTAGCAGTTCGCTGCAGTGAAACTCACCCACTTGGCTGCCCTATAAACACTGAGTCTTCACGTAGAAATACTAATGAATAGTTTCAGGCTTATTTACAGAATCTGCTCAAAAAAAATTGTTTGCACTATTGTATTTTTTTTTTTTTTGTATTTGAACGCCAGACAACTTCCTGTTTCCTATAGTCTCGGGAATTACTCTTAGTGTCAAGTAATAGAAGTAGAGGTGGGCAAAAAGGTAGGTAGTGCATTTCTCTGATCCCCTGGCACTTAAGCCACTTGGTGTTCCTTGTTACACTCTTGCTTTCACCAGATATGAAATTTTAAGGGGAATCATTTAAAATATAGATAGCAGTTACCAAAGTATCAATTATGATTAGATGTATGCGGCAATAGCCTGCTCCTAAGCTATGTTTATACAAACAAGATTCAAAAATGCAAATACATACCGTGATTTTTATACCAAGTCAGTAGTTTTCAATWGCTTTGTATTTTTTACCTGCTTCAGTGTGGCTTAAGACTATGGGAAATCAGCCTGAACTAAATAAAGTTAACCGATTTTAAACTTAAGTGAATGTTTACAYAGATATTTGCATTGGTTCATCTGAATTGTTTAAAAGTCTTACAACTCTCTTTTCTGGTCAAAGCTTCTGTTAATCCTGTAAAATCCTACTGAAGGCTGTAGACATAACTAAGAGCAGAATTTGGCCTATAACGTTATATTGGCAAAAACACCTATTTGAGAAAAGGATTGTTACAAATAAATTCTGCTGAAACTGAAACAAGTCATCTTTTAGTAGATACTGTCCTGGAAAACATTAGCCCCTAAAGTGACGAGTAAGTAAAAACAGGATTGTAATGGAATCATAACCAATGTTGCTGAAACTTGCCAAATATATAGCATTCAATAATATAAAGTGACAGCAATCTTAAAATTCTAATGGTTTAAAACTATTCATGCTCAGAAACAGAATGAAAAGTAACAGAGCAAATTGCTATGGTTCATGCAAAAAATCCACTGGTCTGTACAGAAAGAGTATCCTGTTAAAAGAAATATTATCAAAAGCCCCCAGCTAAAAAGAAGCCAAGTGATAGCCAATATCTCTAACCAAGTTGTAAAAATAAAGCCGCTGCTTAGCTGGAAGCCAAAGAAACCTCTGTTAATGTTAATATGGAGTGCGGTACTCCATATTCCCGAACAGCTAGATTGTGTCCCTAGCGCAAAGAGAGGAGAGCACGAGGAAAAGCTGCGATAGTCGAGTCAGGCAAACGAAGTATGGATTAAAGTTTTGGCAAGTGGGCTAGAAAGAGCACAGGTCTCAGCCCGGCTAGATTCCAAAGACAGTAGTAAGACACTTTAATTACATGATGGATGTGGGCTTCAAAAGCAAGCCCAGAATCCGCCATGACCCCACGGTCACAAGCATTATCTGAAGGATAAAAGAGYGACCACAAACGGAAACCCCCGCCGGTGACACCTGAGACCTCCGCGCCACTGAACCGATCAATAGCAACTCAGTTTTGTCTGTGTTAAGTTTAACAAAATTTGAAGCTGCCCATGATTAAATATCACAGAGGCAATTATACAAAACATCAAACTTCTTTGTAGGCTCTGCAGGGACCGAGAGGATATCCGAATATCGTCCGCATACAAATGACACAGCAAACAGGACCGCTGAATAATGTTAACTAAGGGAAGTGTATAAATAGAAATCAAAATTGAAACCTTAAGAGAATCACAGCCTTCCTAAAGAACAAGTTCCCCKCAGCAAGAGTGAAATTTGTCAATATGTATAAAACAGTGAAGACAAACTAGTTCAAGCTTCCAAACAAAATTAAATAAAGGCCTGACAAACAGCCACTGGAGAGGCAACAACTAGCAAAAATGTATGGGCTGCTAAGTAATTTGAATATTTTATTCACCTTCATTAATACTTTTGGAAGCAGATAGTCCCAGTGAAATCAGCGGCTGTATTTCATTTAAAAGGAAYGGCTTAAGCTATGTAGATGTAATTAGCGATATGCTCAGCCTTTTTCTATAGACATCAACAGTACTGTTGAATTGCAATAATGCGCTAATATGAGAAAACAGTAATTAATCACTGATACYGTTTCTTGAAAGGCTCTGCTCCAACCATTTCCAACATCGCATCTACCTTTGGAATTAGAAGGCTGGGCAGAAGCGTAGTTGTCAAAGTGGGAGTAACTTTGTATTTACCTTCAAGTYAGATGGGTGCTCACCTCGACAAAGAAAATATCATAACAGGCATAAGAAGAGCAGGCAAAGCACCACAAGTGGGAGAATTTCCAGACAGACTGCAGCAATGCCCCAAAAGTCTAGGCCATTTCCAAAAAAACAAGTTCAGAATTAATAATGATTCATTACTCAGAAAGCTGACATTAATTAAAGCAAATTTAGCAGTACCCACATCACTTAGGATTGATGCTATTACAGCTAGCTGGAAAGAGCATACAAATTACTTAAAAGGGGACTTTTATCTCACCTACGTATTTTTTTTCCTAGCATGTTTGCATCTCCTGACCATTTCAGTGCAGGATCTGAGCCAAAAAGTAATCATACCTAAATATGGATAGAGGATGAAAACTTACTAAATCCCCAAAGCCTTTCTGGGAAGGAGAGTGGCAGAGTTCAACAGAAGACAATTTCAGAGACTAMGTCTTAAAATGCCCTCTGAATTAAAAAATTCAGAATACAGCTATCTAAATAGAAGAATGTCTATAAAGCTGGGGTTTTTTTTAAAGAGAGATCTAACTCATACCAAATACAGAGAAAATTAACACAGTGATAATTGTTCCCAAAAAATCAAACAGCAATTCTTGTTTTCCAGTAAATCTCTGGAGAAGAAAATAAAACCAGGGAACATATGTTTTCTCTGCCACCTTGATTTAGTAGCAAGAAGTGACCTTTGTTCTTCAGTTCAAAAGTCCAGGCCTTCTGTGAGCTTGCATAATTAGATGTCAGCTGTACGGCAATAATGTAATGAAACTCAGGTGTGGATTTACCAGAATGGCTGAGGGAAGTGCAGCCTTCTTTCCTCTCCCCTGTGTCTCCACTGTGGCCCCTTTTCTCTTCCAGTTTCTTTCTGCTGCCTGTTTTCTTCRTGCACAGCTGCCTGCTGGTGGTCTGAAGCCCAGCTCCATGTTAGCAGCAGAAACGGGGGCTGTCACTAGCAGGTCCGCACTGGGATGGTCTGGTCACCCTGGGCAGCCCTGCTGTGAGTCAGGGCTGGGAGGCAAAGGGGCTCGAGCTGAGGAGGAGGGATCCCGGGCTTAGCTCTCCAGTTCCGATCTGCTGCCTCTGTCCTTGAAGCGTTGCTATAAATTCCTGACATCTACAACATTCAGGACTAAGATTAGATGGCGAATGGGCTCAAACATGGTGAGCTCAGCGGGACTCAAGACTCCTTCCTAGCTCCAGGCATGCCCCCAGCCACGTTCCAAGTATTGTGGTGAAACGCTGGTGTTCGCTCTCCATCTCTGTCCCCATGGCCTGTTTTCCACCAGAGGGGAACTCAGGCACRCAGGCCGTGAGGGTGCTTAGCTTGCCCTGGTCAGGTCCCAGAGGCAGGCGRTTGGGGCTAGCTGATGTGCTACAGTCTAGAAATAGCTGAACCATCAGGATCTCTGGGGAGGTTCTGTCGTAGCAGGCTAAAACTTCAATGTGAGCTCCCACTTGAATACCATAAAAAGCAAGATAAGGAAYCTGTAACTCTCTTGACAAAAAATTGAGTTTTGCACACAAAGTAGAACAGCTTTGACAGTAAAGATTGAGAGAAACCCACTCTGCATCCTGCTAGTTAGAAGCTCCCGTACAGGAGAAGGAGATCCTAGTCCTAGCACCTGCTTAGAAAAGAATCTAAACCTGAATCTGGTCCACGGAACAGCCTAACTGTATGTGTATATATTTAGGAATATATTCTTACTATAAATCTGTAACTAGTTACAAGGACCACCACTACTTCCTCTAACTTTTTACAGAACTATCCCTTTCTTTTCCAAATAGAATCTTTTTTGTAACAATACCAGAAATGCAAATATATATTTGATTGAGCAAAAAAGAAAGTTATAACTTGACAGGATACTAGTGRCATTAGATGTAAAAAAACCTTAAGAGTGAAAATGACCATCAAGTAAACAAAAATTCTTTAAAGTCCAGACACCTCTGAGCATAAGCATCAAAAAGGAAAGACCTTTAYCTGTCCACTTTGAACCCATGACCTTGGCATTATTAGCACCACGCTCTAACCAGCTGAGCTTTGGCATGGATTTTCCCCCCCTTTGATTTTCTTAACTCCTTAAAAAAGTGAATTCCTTCTTTAAGTCCCTAGCTGGCTGTGTCATATATAAAAATAGCTCTTAACTCTTTCCTGAAAACTTTGCCAGGTCCCCAACTCTTGTATAATGCCACAGGCTTTCTACAAGGCAGAGCATGCAGAGTTTAGCATTTCACATTCTCTCYTTCCCCTCAATGTCTTTTCTGCTCATGCTTCTCCAGAGGGCCATATTACAAGGATAGTAGACCCACAATGGTCTCAGACCATAGACTTTCACTAGTCATACCTGATGTTGCCCTGCTTTATGGTTAAATATTATTTATATCAGGAGTAGGACCTGTAAATACTGGTATTCATACAACACTTCTGAATTTTTTGCACTCAACTTTAATRTCTCTAATTTTGGAATTTCCAGACAATTAGGCTTCAGAAAGCTCATAATTAAGCTGCTATGTTTGGTAAATCTGGGAGAAATGGAYTCTGCCTCTTTTCAGTAAATTTAAGGTTAAAGTTTAAATTTTTATATTCTAGCCATATGAATAGTCTACATATACATCTTTGATCCTGTGGTCAGGATTGGTGGTTTATTATTCTTTAGTGGGAGCAGCTGACTTGCAAGAGTTCTTATTTCTATTTTTTCGAGGCTTTCATAGTTATGGGAACAAATCCATATCAGATATTCCTAAAAAGGTGCTGCATTGCTTATAGAAAAGAGGTATAAATGTGAGCGCTGTCAGATCAATGGTTTGAGCCACGGCAGCCCAGCTGTACCCCCAACCTTCTGCCTTAATTTATTGTTCTTATAGCAAAGGATGCAGAAACAAATATTTGGAAGTTCTCCATCAGTATGAGTTCACAGCCCAACATATAGGAGGCAAGCAGCACTGAGCGCCGGCAGCTCAACTACAGCTATGGTTCCACTAACCCATAAACTCAGTTTTAGGGTGCCTACTACCATACCAAAAATACAATGAAAGAAAGCACTTGTCTGGTACGAACTCACTGGCAGGCCAGATGTGCTCAGAGGACATTGACACACTAACTTGCTTCTTCAGTACTCTCACAACAAACTCACCAGCCTTTTCAGCCTTCCATCCTTACCCCCTTTTCATCCAAAGCTGTTGCTTTCCTTTCAGTGCAGGCTCAGGGCCCTGTGGCATCTTTTTCTTTTTGGACCTTGGCACTGGACTTTGCTGTTATCTCCATATGCGGGGATTATAGCAGATGCCATTGCTGTCTAGCCAGAACCAAGCCCCAGGCCAGAAAGAGCCATATCAGACATCTATACACATCAGTTCTGCAGGGAAAAGCTTAACACTTGCCTTCATTGCCTTGGAGAAGTTCTCACAAATGCCAGCTGCTTACTGTGCTCTAACTATTAGTTGGTCAGTGCCTCCTGTTCTCTGCCCCTTATCCCTAGCCACCTCTGTATGGCTCAGAGTAACTGGAAAGCTCCCGCCCAGCCTGGGGAGTCTCGATGCAGCTGCATCATTTGCCCAGTCCTGCTAGGCATGGATACACGCTGTTGCTGTTATTTCTGTTGTTCAAGGGGAAGGCAAAAATAGCACATGGTGCTTGTAGCGCCAAGATTCCTGGGACGGTTTGGCCTGACAGTGGCATGGTACTTTTTATGAAGCTGTTTCCTGGGTCAACAGTTGACCTTGGAGATAGAAAGCTGGCCCTGTCTAAGAAAACTGCCCCAAAATATTCCTGCAGTTGCAGCAGGGCTGGTGTCATGGTATGCACAGGGCAGGCAAGTAGAGAGCTGTCTGGGATACCAGTGACACATGCTGGCAGAAAATCACCACTGCATGCTCCTGCTAGTTTGCATAGTTCTACATAGGTCTGGTACTGATTTCTGAACTGGCTTAAATCTGCATCACCTGCTGATCCAGCAGGTTAAAAATCTGATATTCATTTTGTGAAATAAAATGCCTCAGGCCTGATAAGGCCTGCAAGGGCTCCAAGGCTTTTTTCTCCCAGAAGAACTGATATACTGATTTTCAAAAGCTCAGTAACTTTTTCGTATGCATAATATATGTACGAGGCTGATACCATTTCTTCAGGTAACATAGGTATCCTTCATAGGAATACTATAGAGAAACTGGTATCCTCCCTAGTATTTAGGTTATGTTAGTTAATACTGTACATGAAAAGGAGTCTTGTGATTTTTCTGTTAAGAATCACTCGCTGCTTCACTGTTTGCCACAAGTCTTTGATATACTGCAAAAGAAATGCCCTTAAGCTTCAGAAGTGCCTTTTTTTTCTGTAAAACTTTCTTCTGCTACAGCRGAGCAAAACCTGTTAACCTACTTCCTTTTCTTGTATATGTACATCATATACAAACTATAATTTATTTTAACCTTATCTTCAAAAATTGCTAAGAAAAAACACATTCAAATTATATAATTTAAGTACAATTAAAATTGAAGCTGCATAGTCAAGTACTCAAAAGTTGGAAAATGACACAATCAAAGTTGGCTGTGTAATCACAATTTGTCTCCCTGGTACATATGCATTCCAGTACTGTTTGGAAAAGCTGTCTGAAATTGTTGATTTTTTTTTTTTTTTTTTTTCCTGACAGCAGAATCACCTGAATTGGGTTGCTTACAGCTCAAAGTAGAATTTGCTTGGGAAATAGTAATGCTAAGATCTCTTAATCTTCAAGTGTTGTTCAAAAGTTTTTCAGGGGGCACTAAAAGAAGCAGGTTTTGAATTTTTGTTTGGTTGTTTTATATGCAATATTAATTACCCCGCTGAGAGGTAGAATAATATAGCTTTGAAATATGTCACTGCTGTGGACCAAGAGGTTTCAGGTTTCAATCCCAGCCATACTAACTTGTCTGCCCACAGACTATAAGCTCTATTTTGAAAGCTGCAATACCCATCCTTTAGGCAAAATTTTAAAACATCACCCCCACAACACTAACTCCTGATCCCTGTTCTCTACTGGTCTTAGAAATTGCATAATATTTCAGTGGAATTTTTCCTGTGATCATTGGCCAAAGCATATCATCCTTATTCAATATTTTTCTACCACTGGCTACATGTATTGGCTGTTTTCATTTAAAAGATTTGTATGCACCTATCATCATGGTATTTGGATGCATGACAGTACTATTCTCAGCTAGCGAAGAATCCAAATAGGTCCAGAGGGAATATGATGGAGCAGCCAAGACAAATTTCTATGTTTTAAATTTGTTATGTTTGTAGATTTTTTGATAGGGTGATGGTCTTCTAAGCCAGGCGTGCTGGCAAAATGCATGACAGCCAATAAGAATTTTAAAGCCTGGCAAAACTGCTTCCAAATCAAAGAGTTTGAAATCGACAGAAAATAAATGTAGATCGTGTTCAAATCCTTAGGACAGTTGTCGTCACAGAAACAAACTTGGGCATACCTTAAGCCATTAGTCTTCCATTTCTTATTAAACTTTAAGGCCTGTGATTACTTAGTAGAAAATAATGGTGTTCTGAATAGATGGTTTGGATGTGTTACAGCCAGTAAACCAATCTGAGGAATAAATGCAGGCATTATCGTGTTTTCAGAATACAGATAAGGTGATACCTCTGTGCTGACAGTTTTAGGATTATGAAAATCATTCTACAAATGACAGCTTTTTCAGAAAAAAAATAATAACAAAGTCTGCAGCYGCTAACTTGGGACCTGACAGCAACATGTGCATGTTTCTCAATGTGAAACATTTGTACTTCCAGCATTCAAGTGAATATGCTTGTGCCATAAATATGAGGCACCCAAGGGCTCTGATTCCCATGACCTACTAACAGTCATGCAAAGCAAAGAACTTGTAGAGCACAACAAATTCCTGTCTTCCTATTTTCTCCCTGACAGCAGAGCCAAGGAGTTAGAGCTCTTGTGCTGCTTATAGAGCTTTCTGTGCAGGAGCTATTCTCAAGGGACTGTTCCCACGAATTTTAAGATACTTTTAGATAGAAGAGTGGTGAAAAAGAAGCCTCAGCATAACTGAGAATCAGGTCTGTTATGTGCCTTGAAGAATACTAAGTCATGAAGGTATTTAAGAATTAAAATATTTTGAAYGGGTAAAAAGAAATTTGTGTATTAAATTTTCAGTATGGCTGTGTTCCAGGGATGAAAAATAAGTATTGTCAGGGTGAAAATAAAGTGATGACCAATGAATAAAAAAAATCCAGATATCTCAGAAACTGTTGGCCAAATGCAGTGCAATAAGGATTGTTTCACTTTGAAAGATGATGTGTAAGAGTGTAGAGAAAACCKGGCTTGCTAGTCCAAATAGGAAAATCCTTAGTGTTCAATAATTGCTATTGAATGATACTATAGCTTTGAACCTCTGCACCTGAGTTTCCACCAGGCACCAAGACAGCATAAAGCAAATCATTATCRACCAGTTTTAGCTACTGCTTTTTAACCAAAGTACAGAACAGGTACAGATGTTRTAGCTGATTTTGTTATTTCCATGAGTAAGAGACAGGATTTTCCTAGGTTTATATGCCACACTAACAGGCAAAAAGTTACTCTGTGATGCAAACAGTTTGTGGCAAGTGCCTGAMAACAGATTATATACAGACTCAAGAGAGAACAGGGAATCTTGCTAGGCAATGGTCATAACACATTAATAATGTAATGAATACTAAGGTAACAGTAATGACAAGAGGGGGCTTAGAGACAAGGTGTCTTCAGAGAGATGTGTTTATGAGAAGCTCCTCTCAAATATGAGAGTATATGTAGAAGTGCAAATGTGCAGGTCTGCAAATTCACCAAACAAGATGAACTAGACTGGCAACAAGGTTGATTGAAGAGAGGAGGTGTGTATTAGGGGGTAGGAGGTCACATCATTATCTTAGTACTAAAGTAGGTAGTAGATAGAGCGTAGACAGACTAGGAAGCACTTTGAGAACACATGTATCTGCTTTTTAACAGAGAGGGGGAAATAACACTGAAACAAGTGGTGACGGAGTTAAAGTGGTACATTAGRATGAACAGAAGAATCTCAAGTGAAAACCAGTGGGGCAAGATCACATTTGTCAAAGTTGAAGGAGGTGATGTTGCAGTAATTGAGAGACAAGATGCAAGAGCCTACACAAGAATTATGAAAGTATTTGGATTTAGGAGTATTTGGCTACAGTACTTGTAGTACTTGTGAATTCCTAACAAAACATTTCATGAAGTTTGATCACATGGAGACAAATCTGGCAGAAGGAACATTAAGTGGTAAATAACAATAGTCATAAAGATACTGAGCAGAGGTGTTGCCAGATTCAATTAGCTAGATGAACTTGGCCTATTGGTAATGAAGTCAGCAGCACAACCCTTTAATTCAGGAGAGACCACTCCTGAGGTTAAAGAATTTGGATTTCTATCCTGTACACAGACACACCTGAGAGGATCTAACTTCAGCTGGGACTCTGTGAGGCTGATACATCAACCTTGCAGTTCATTGTAACAAGATAAAGGCATTAGTTCAGCAGATATTCAAACTGGATTTGAAGAGTGTGAAATGCACATCTCGAAAATATCAGCAGGAAAACAGATTTTTATGGATGGAGATACTTGCAAGGCAAACAACCAAAAGAGAAATGGGAAGAACAATGAGGGGGCAAACATATTCTCRGTATCTCTTCATAGCTTATTTAAAGGGTTGAACAGCTACTAACTGGAAGCTTGTTCAAAATGCTAAATGTATCCATAGCAAGTTTTAGCCTTGCAGGACCATTTGCATGTGACTGTCTATTGGARGGTCCTGACCTACTTTTGCTTCTAATTTTCATCCAGACAGCCACTGGCCAGCAAGCCACTGGTTATTTACATCTAAGCCACTCTGAACTYGCACTGGCTTTCATTATAGACTTCAATTTGTTGTATTCTCCAATGTGCAGCTTCTTAGTAGTGAGTCCCCTGCATGAGTGGCGTCTCATGAAGTAGCGCTAAATCCAGGACTTCCCTGTCTCAAATCTCCAGCCACGTGAGCAGTCTGAGTTTGCATTGGTCTCTCTATAATAGCAGTTAAACCTCATAATATAAAGGCCTTGCAAAAGAAATTCTTGAGTGATTGTTCCCTCTTTTAGCACTGCAAGAGACAGAGGATAAATCCAGATACRATAATGCAGGGTCTCTGTGTAGTCCCATGCCTCCATTCCCTCACTTTCTGGAGATCTCTTTGGGCTGAGGCCAAATTTTCTAGGGTCCTCCTTCCCTTTTCCTTCTTGCACATGGCTTCTCTTCCAGACCATGGAATYTCCTCTCGTTCAGGCATTCACTTTATTATGATCTCTTCTTCAGCTCTCTAAAATGGCTTCTCAGGCTTTCTTTGACAGCTGCCAGTCTCCTTTTCTTACTGGTAAATTGACTCCTGATGGGTCGTGTTACATAGTCACAGCTCCCTGGCAACTGGCCCATAGATTAGTTGCCAGTTCATCTGAATTATTTTTATGGACTAACACTTTGTACAGTGGAATTTCATATGAAATGGGAGTCTGCAGGAGAAATGATGGTGATCTAAGAGCATGGTAACAGAAATGAAACAGGGAGATCCTASAGAAAGATAATAAAAGAATAGGAAAAAGAAAGAAAAAAGAGAGAGAAAAAAAAAGCTGCTTTCAGCTTATTGCATTGTACTTAGCATATGTTCTTACATTCATATTTTAGAGGAGAGTGGACCTGCGTGCTATGATTAAGGGCACACACTGTGCTGGAAAATCAGCAGCATCCCCACTAAGCAGCATCCRCTTGTGAAGGCATAAACATTACGGTGACAACGCATAGTATCAGAGCACGGCCTAGGGCTTTCTCTTGCCCTTGAGARTCCCCGGGACCAGAAGAGGCTCTGTGTCGGGGAGTGTGTGGGGCTACTAGCAGCAGGTTCTGACGTGTTTATGGCTAGGAGATTGATGCACATTCAACGCAAGTAACTTTTTTCCTGCGGAACAGGCATGGATGTGCATAGCTGGTGAAGCTGTGGATTCAGAGAGCAGTCACATGAAAAGTGCTTGTAGAAAAGAGGCCAGGGGAGAATCAGAAGGGAGACTGCATTAATCAGTATTTATATTTGCATTGAGGGGCTCTCCAGACAGTTAAATGCTGGGAAAGACTAGTCCTCTCCACCTCCTTCTTAGAGGCTGCATATTTCTATTAATTGCTAATTACTCACACTAATGAAGAGAATAAGGATATGCTTCCAAGTATGATTAGAAAATCAGTGCTTGGGAGCTAGTTCAACAAACCTGCAAAGATTTCCCTGACTTCTTACTAGGAAATTGGATATCTCTTGTCACTTATTTATGGTGTGCTTCTTAAGAATTTATAGAAGGTAAAATGGAATAAAATATTAACCTTTGGGGAAAAAATGTTAGGGTTAAACAGTCATATGAAAGGCATACTAATTGTCTCTTTGGAGGAAATATCATTTTATATATTGGAATTGCTTCTCTATGAAAGCTTATTTCTAGAACAAGTATTTATGTATAGGTTTTAACCACAATGCCTTTTAATTAGTATATAAATGATAAATAATATTTACTTGTTCTTCATATAAATGCAAGTAAAAGAAAAGAAAGCTAGGGAAAAAAAACAGGAAATATGTGTCTTTAGGAAAGGTAGCTGCAAATTATACCATGTTTACTGTTTTTACTGTATCCAATTACTATAGCCATTTTCCCTAGCTCCTAGGGGAGGTGCCCATGTTAGGGATTAACAGCTTGCCAAATGTTTCTTCTGTAGTCAACATTTGCTATCTAGGGATTTTCAAAGAACTGAGCAGTTGGACTACCTGCATTTCTGAACCAAAAATAATTCCTAAATACTCGTCTAGGTTCTAAAATTCTTTTGAGATATTTCAGGTACTGGATGATGTATTTTGATGTTTGGTCTTCGAAAGTGACTGTATCAGAAGTCATTGATAGAAGAAAGTAATAAAAAGTTTGCTGTTTTGTACCTAGCAAGCACTCTCAGCTGACAGGCAGGCATGTGCTCATGGTGCCTGATTCAGTTCTGGCCAGAGCAAAGGGAGGGAAATCTTACTGATCACACTGTTGATCTGGCACCCCTGAAGAGAGGAAAACATCAGAAATGATGAGATACTTGTTTTTAATGCTTGGCTAGGAACTGCACTTTTGTTGTTGAGATATTTTTGTCAGCCTTTTCTCTCTCCTGCACTGTATTTTAATCTCTCTGCTAAGTCTTTTAGTTCATAGCTGAGAAACAGAAAATCCATTATAGTATATCAGTACAATGTCTACTGCAATGATATTCTGAATATAACATATTGCATTTACCAGAGTGTAAATTATACTACTGTAACAAACTTTGCGAACATGAAGAAACATTATTTTTGTGTTATATCTCAGCTAAAATTCTTCTGCTGCATTATACCGTATTTCTTATCTGTTATTTAAAATAATTTACAACAAAGGTGATGCAGAACTTCAGAAAAATCCAAAAGAATGCAGTTTATGTTGGCTGACAGCAAGGAACTGCACTATTTTTAATATTCAGGTACTATGGCCTGCTCCTAGTTTATGGAAAAGCTCAAACAAATGGTTCTCTGCATATAATTAAGAAAAAAAAAAGAAGGAAAAAAAAAAAAAAAAAAGAAGAAGAAGAAGAAGAACAGAGCCTGGATATTTTCCTTTCACATAAAGTAGGGCTTGCCTGTCTCAGAAATCTCAGTCTTATAGTACCCACACTGATCATGCATTTACTTGCCCTTCCTTTAGGGCCAGTTGAGCTTTGCCTTTAGCCACACACAAAAGCAGCAAGTCATCAGTGCCCTAGCGCACTGCAACATGGACATGCCATCTGCACAGCTTTCAGCCTGGCCTAGACAGTATGACCAAAGCAATTAGTTTGGTGGTCAATGGAAACAATCTYGTATCTCAGTAATGGGCTCGAAGACCTGCACTGCCTTGCCTTTCACTCTGTTGGGTGTGTTGTCCATATGTCCATTATTCGGAAAATTCAAGCCCACCCTCTGTTCATTCAGTTGCTAAGGGAAATGCATAGATCACCTTTTTACATTTGTATAGCACCTACGAATGTATGTAGTGGGGTAATCCTGTCAAAACTAGCTACCACTATTACAAGAAGAAAAAATAGTCAGAGCTGCAGTTTGCTTTCTCCTGTGTTTCATTTTGGTAGATGATGTATGAGTATCTTATAAAATATGCTCGTGTGCTCTGCTTTTTTCATCTTGCACTCACTCCCCTGCAATCTGCTTACCATGACAAAAGTCACAGGAGATGCAAAGTGCTGTGATAATGAGAGAATTGTAGGTAACTTCCATTCAGTCCCCTGGGGCGTATTTGGAGTTTACTAGCCATAGGATATAACGGTTTCTCCATGCAATTACAGCTGACTGTACATTTCTACTCTCCTTCAGTAAATATATGCAACCATTGAAAAATAAAATTCAGGTTTACCTTAAGAGAGTGCTGAGCACATCTCTCTTTGTATGCCTCATGTTTATCCATCTAGAATCTTGCAATCTTGGGAAATCAGAGTATTGGCTTTTGTTATAGTAATCTCACTGTTGGAAGCAGTCGTCATTTGGCTATTGTAAGTTTTATATAATTAGTAATTTATGGTCTCTAATTTTCTCGGAGCACTTTTTGCAGCTGAAGCTGCAAATTACATTATGCCAAATATTAAACCTCTGGAGGCAGCATATGTAGCCTTTCAAAACCAAAATTATACCTCTTTAAGAGGTTTACTTCTCTAACAAAYGTTTATTAAGAAAGATTTCTTTGTATGTAAGGTGTAGGCTTATATTACAATATATGAAATTTAATAATTAATGTGATTCTTTCATTATATTATTTTGATCACCATTATATTTTCATCAATTAGTATACACATTACTGAAGTAATAGCTTCATTCTTCATAAGATATGCTTCTGAAATGACTGCATTGGGTAAAGTACACACACAATTCTTCTAAAAGTTATGTGACAGGGTTTTTTTTGGCTGTTGTTTGCAAGTTGCCCGGGTTACCTCCAGTAACATTGCATGCAAGACAGAGAGACATGAAACCCTTTCAGCCATCATTTAGTGTTGAATTATCGTTCCAGTTTTCAACAGAGAGAGGAATGTGTTTAACATTTCCTTTCATTTTGTCCTGCTTTTAAATATCTTTAACATTGTGCCAGAACTAAAGTCAAAAGTTAACATCATACTAATGGGGTTAATGTGTGGTCAAAGTCTGCATCTTTTTCTGCCAGAAGAGCATTTGACATTATTCTTGTTGAATAAAGACAGTCATCAGCAATATGTTMCAAGCCCACAGCTCTGCAAAGGAAAACCAGCCTGTTTACACAAAACTAAACTACTGTATTTTTTGTTATAAGCAGGTCATGCTGTCCAAAGAGGTGTGTTTTATTTGTGCTTACAAGTGTGATGCTGCTGCTTTGCAGTGTAAGGAGTACATTTGCTGCACAAGGGCTGCAAGCATAAATATAACAATATGACTGTTTATTCTCTGCGTTGACTCACCACAGCTCTAATCCAGCTTTATCTCAGCTGATTTCAGTGGTGTTATATTGTCCTACGCCTGTCATCAGTGCAGTGATGAATCAGGCATTCTTTTCTTTAACTGCCAGCATACAACAGTGAATTTTCTAGGTAGCCTGTTAAGACACCTCTGTGTTCCCTTACGCTGTAATACAGATGAGAATGAATAGGAGCCAAAAGGAAAGCTAAAACCTCAGAGAGAAACCTCCTGCCCTCCTCTCACYTTCCCATGAAAATCTCTTGGTACTGACATTCGGTTCTTGGGGCTCAAAGGGCTACAGACCATTAGCCAAGTCTAAGAAGGAAACATTTTGCAATGCCTAATTCCCTGGTAGAAACCCTCTAGAAAAGGGAGTGAATATTAGTGTTATTCCTCCAGTTTCCTTTCAATGCTGGTTTCTGCTCAGCAGAAGACTTGTGAGAGATTGAAGYGCCATCATGACACTGGGAATCAAGGAGAGAATTGATGTCCATGATCCAAAGGACACGAGGGTGAGGATGAGGAGTCAGAATCTATTTCTGCTGATCCACAAACCCTAGGAAGTCACAAGGCCAACTTTGTTTTAGTTTTTTTTGTGGATTAGTTTCTTAATGAAATCGGACATAGGAGGGCTCACTGCAGAAGGCTTTGCCCTGGGGCTGCGGAGCTGGATGGAGAGGCAGCCCCTGGGGTGGGACAGGGATGTGGCCTGGCTCAGCGGGGCCCAGGGCTGTGGCACCCTATTATTGAACAAAATAGTATGTTTTGGTTAATCTAGTAGGGAAGGGTACTTAATTAATTTCTACTGAGGTCTGCTGGGAAATTTTTTTAAGGTCTGTTAATTCTTGCTGAGATGTGATCAGCAGGAAGTAATGCACTGGTTTCAGCTCTGCCTTCATGGCTTTCAGCCACTTTCTGAGAGACCAGGATAGCAGTAAAAAACACAGGACTGCCTGCAGATAAAGTGAGGTCCAGGTAAAATGTGTTCATGAGCTAGATGAGAGACTGCTATTTGAACAGCAACAGAGTACTGTATCACTGGAGATACAAATTYAAGTTACAGGTGAAAGCACAAGTAAAAATGAATGTTTTGTTCCACATTATAATTTTTCCAGCAGAAAAGCCAGCTTAACAGGTTCCTGATCTCTTCCCTGTCTCATACCTGCTATGCCAGCTATCACCACAATTTACTGGCCTTTCAGCTGAGATGTTGCAGATCTTGGTGGAGGCACTGTCTGAACCCCATCAGTGAAATCATTCAGTTAAAAAGAAAAAAAATGGTATAATTTCAAGCGTAGTTGCACACACAGAACAACTGAGTACTTAAACTGTGGTACAGGGGAAACAGATGAGAACAAAAAAACGGAAAATCYTTCTGTAAATCTTGATCCTGGAGTAATCTAGCATGGAAACACCCAAGTTATCACAGAGACTATTAGAAATTCCTCCTGATCATCAACTCATTATGGATGCCACAGACTTTCCATTATGAATCCCAATTTTATGGGTTTTTTTTAACATCACTGGACTTCCATCAGGCAGGATAGAAGTTTAGATGCTGGAAATATGCCTGATCTGAAAAAAAAGTCACCTAAAATAATGTGGGGGTTTCCAAATGCAATGGGAGGGGAAAATGCATTGTTTTAATCTTGTTAAAATGTCCTGGCAATCTTTTCTTTGAGAAAGGCTGTAAAATCAAAACTCCCCTCCTCTACACAATTCTGTTTAGTTACCCTGCTCAGGTACCAATGGCCAATATAATTGAGGTGTACATACAAAAGGCCACAGTAAGGCTACATGGTTAATCTTAATTCTGGCCTTTCCTAGCTTTTGCATGTTTGCTTTAGCAACCATGACATACTTTCATGTGGGCTGCTGGAGGGTTTTTTGCAGCTCTACTTAAATCACCTAGTCTTTCTGCCTTAGAATGACTTTATCAGCAATGCCTGCCTGTTTTAGAAAGGTTTAAAACAAAGTAGTTCAGATTAAGGGCAAGGAACTGAAAGTAAACTTTCTCCCATCACATGTCCTCTACATATAAGTTACACACAATGACTGCAGCTAATATAGCTATATAGCATTATATAGCTATAGTATATATAGCATATAGCAATATAGCTAATGCTACTTACACTGCTTGTTTGGTTCAGTTGCTCTGTTACAAGAGCCAGCCAGCAACTAAGCTAATCCAGCCAATATTGCTTGTACTTCCAATCTAATGCAAAAACTGAATTTCAGGCTTTTAGAAGTGAAAGGATAAATGTGTATCAGTGCTATTACCTACCTGCTTGTACTTGGTAACTGTAGATAGAAATAACTGCAGACAATACATTTAATTTCTAAGGCTGAACAATCAAGTACCATTAAAGGAATATGGAAGACAAGACAYGAGGAGAGCAATTAAGCTAAGTGGAATGTCTTTCATTGCTGGTATCAAGCAAGTGCGCTATGCAGGAAGATGGGCCAAGTTGGCAAACTTGCTCAAAATAAATGACCGATAAAACTTTTCATGTATGCTTACTGTAACTCATGCACTGTGTTGGCTGGATTGGCTAATTGTTGATGTACCAATATGGCACACTCTCAGTTACTGATTAAATAAGAATATTGCTTATTTTAAGTGAAATTAAAGATAAATTGACTGTAACAAACAAAAAGTAAATGGCTAAACTTTGTTTGTGGAGAAAGCTGAGTACTATGCCTCTGATTTTGCACACATATAAGGATGAAATGACTTCTGTTCAGTGGGGCTGCTTATATGTTGAAAGTTACTCATTTGCAAGATCAGATCACAGTATCTAGAAATTCAGCTGCTATACCTATTCTTCCTACAGTGCCCAAATCTTAGTCACCATTGTTCAGGAAGAGAAGACAGCACAGAGCAGATGTCACTGTGGTTAGTGTAAGGTCTATTTATTAAAAGAATTCATGCTACTCATTTTCTATGATTCATATTTCAAGAAAGCATTATTAATGTACCAGTCATAAGCACTAGATTTATACTAAATGAAAAGCTGAAGAAAGGCTTGTCAGTCTAGTACTGGAGATCCTCAACCTCACTGATTTTACAGGATATTTCAGATCAACAGAATTAAGAAGTTTATTAGTGGTCAGCATTTTTGAATGCTACAGATGACTTCRGGGACCCTCATCACTGAGATCCCCTCAGCCCTGATACTCAGAGTAGGTCCTCAGCCCTTATGAAAAGCCAGAACATCCCTGTGATATTTCAGAATGGTTTCCTTAGACCCCTCAGCACTTTTGAACACCTTGGCCAATCTTTTCTATTTATCCTGTAAAAGAAAAGGACCTGCCTTGGCTGCTCCTGTTTTCTTCTGCCCCTATGGAGTATGCAGTGCTGTAGTTCTTTAAAAAGTGTGTAAATAATTATATTATTAGCTGTCATAATGTTTATTTAGCCAGTAGTTAACCTATTGGGTGTGGACATTCTTAAAACCAGTATTTACTGAATTCATGGGCTTCAAAGGGAAGTAAAAGGTGGCCACAAAAAGCCTGCATATCCATTCCAAGCAGAAGACTTCAGAGAGGAGGCTCTTCTTGTCTGTTCTTGAAGCCCTYGTCTACCAGTAAGAACTCAGGGGAGAAGCAGTTCCTGCAGCTGACAAGAGCCACTAGCTTTGCAGAAAGTGATGAGGGAACTTCATTAAACCATACAAAATTTACTCATAAAGGCAGACCAGCATTACTGTGGAAATAATGCAGTAATATTTTTTAAATACCTTAGTCAATTCATTCAAAAAATACACATTGGCAGGAGGTGGGGAAGTAGTTTAATAATTTTAATGGCCAACACTTAAGAAAAGATTAAAGGTCTAATACATTAAAAAGGAAACTCTGCTGATGGTAATCAGTTTTGCTGCTTTTATGCATCATTTTGTTACGTGTTGGTGTATGAAATGAAGTGGGGGAGCAGGGAGAATTTGAAGATTTAGGGAGATTACTGCATTCATGAGTGTTTTATTGCACTTCGGTAGTCCTGGATTTAACCAGAAAATCCAATTGTGGAAAAAGGATGAAACAATCTGTTTTTCCTCTAATCAATCACAAAGTTGCAGGACACATTAAAATAAATTTGTGACCGCCATTCTTCTTCCTTCCCACTGCTGTCATAGAAAATGATTATCTGAAAGCTGATTGACAATTCATATATCAGCTCTGATGCCTGTTGCCCTCCTCCTTTTACCAATTCTTGTGACTAGAAACAAATAACTTAAGAGCCATTATAAGAGCAAGGAAAAATGCCTTGCTGTAGATGAGATGTTTAAATAGGTGCTTTCCCTAAAATATTGGGAATATTATGATCAGTCACATGAAATGCTAAGAAAATTGTCATAAAATAATGACTCTACTGTTAAGTGTTCCTCCTGACTTTTGCCTACAGTTGCCTATTACTCCTAAGATAATTGTTATCTAAGCAATAACAAAACTGTTTCCAGATGTTRTATTTTTGATCAGTAATGGCTTTGAATGATATAGCAACTAGCAACCAAACTCAAAGGCAATGTTTTCAAATCAACACAGACTGCAGAATCACTCTGTGCTATTGCAATAAGTATTAGTGGCTTAAAGTTACAAAACTCCTGTGCACAGCCTCTCATCCAAGGTAAGCAGAATTTTACGCTTTTTAGTCTTCAAATTCAGAATATCAGAAACGCACWACACATGTAGACTATTGGCAGACCTGAGCAAACTTGTTTTTGTGACTGCAATGAAAATATACACCAACTTTGATATACATCTCACCTTGTCTTCCTAAAGTTAAGCATCTACTCTAAGCTAGTATATTAGGCTCCCCTCTATAGTTAAGGGAGTGATAGAGGTACTTCTTCAGGGCAACTGATCCTGAAGGTGATATGTTTAGAGAAGTATGTCATTGCTGAAGGTACTGTTGTCTCTGTTGAGCCATGCTTAAAATAGACAGTTAATTTTTAGACAGTTAAATTTAGATTAATTCCATCTAAAGCCCACATAAACTTTAGAAGTGGGGTTCTTTTGGCTAATGTTATGTCACTGATCTGAGATGAGATCTTTGTAAGCATGGAAGATTTCAGACTTCCACTTTCAGCAGATTAAGGTAATTAACAGTCTTCCAACTGTAATTCACYTAATCTTCCTCACTTGTGATACATTTACAAGCTATCTTCTCTTCACCTGGATATTATTTTGTGTTACTTACCACATTTTAGTTAATTTAAGTGAAAATTCTTGGTTCCTGCCTTGAAAAGCCAAAGTCTCCAGCTTTCCATGGGTATTGTGCTCCCCAATGACTTCAGCACAATTTTCCCARTTTCTATGCTTAGAAAAATACACAGATTTATTTTCCATCATTCCCACATTTCCTATATATACTCYCTCTGGAGTGAGATGAATGCAGTTGTCACTGATTCAAAACTTTCATAGCACACGTGGCCTTATAAATGTGCCAATTCAAGCACAAAATACCCAATATTCACAGAGTCTTCCTCTTCAAAGTATCCTGGCTTCTAAGGTGAGGGCTCTTCTACAGCTCCAAAAACTGAACTCGCAATTTATGGGCTATATCCTACAGAGGGATCCCACCCACCACAGGCAGGTCTCTGAACCTGTTGACAGGCAAAGGAGGGTCTTCCCAAGAACATTTTTTGCTGGACACTGTTCCCTGGTTCTGCAAAAGCCTGTGGAGTTGAAACCCCTGCAGCATCAGAGTCCAGATACAACACCTGCACCTGGGGTGGACAGCTGTGTCAGAAATGAAACAAAATCCCTGGGAGGATGCTAGTAAAAAAGACACCCCGCTAAGCATATAAACAGCATCCATATTTGAAGGTTCAGTCCTAAGGCCTCTTTTTCTGGGAAAGGTCATTGGGATTTGTAAGGAGTAGTATCTATGTTTGTGAGCATTAGAGGACACTGAGTCACTTTTKTTGCTGAAGTTGTTCAGCTAACAATTAAATAAGAACAACGGTGAATAAAGGGAAAACGTTAGTAGGTACAGAAGGAAAATACTGTGGAAGGCTCTGTGCGGTGTTTGCTCTATGCCTTATTTTCTAGTGCTGTTTCTCATTCCTCTTTTCTCTACCTTCTTTCATGAGCACAACGTAAAGTGGTGAACAAGTGTTAAATATTAATATAKAATCTCTCACACCTCACTGACAATTTTAGGATGTAGCACTGTCTTTGCTTACARGGGTAGAAAGAAATCGTTGCTTCCCAGCATGGAACCCCAGTGCTGAAGGAGGCAGTTAAGCAAATGCTAGTGCAAACCACTCTACAAAACAACAGCAGAAATGGTCGGGAGGATTTTGCTGAGTAATGTTTTAATTAGAAGAGAGGCAGAGAAACTGAGAAAGCAGCAGCAGAAAATTATTAAGAGACAGCTTAAATAAGCACTGGCAACATGGTCTTGAGAAAGGTTTTCAGAGAGGTTTCTAGTCTGAGAGCTGAGCTGCGGAGGGCTGAGAACGTGAAGAAAGATCACCTGTTTGAATTCTCTGGCATGCGAGTGCATGCCTATGGTACATCCTTTGTGTAGAACACGCAAATTAATAAAATTAGCAGCAAAGACAACTATTCTGCTATCTAATTAAACCAAGCCATGGCCCTGAAAACTAACTAGTCTTTCAGACAAAAGGGGTAACAAGTTATGTTATGGTAAATACGGCTTCATGTGAGACAAAACTCTTCTCCTTTTCACATCATTGTAATTTTATGTTTGTCTTTATCCTGCATAAAAATAATAAAGATACCCCAGGTTTGACCATAAAGGTATATCTAGTGAACATATGTTCTTTCCAAAGTGCTGACCACATAAATATTTATCATACATATTTTTCTGTGCAAGAGCTGCATTTAGCTTCATCAATTCAATTTCATTTAAAAAAGACTAAGCCAGCATATTGAACTGATTTCTGGCACAACAGTAAGATTTTTTTCTTTACTGTCATTTTAATGCATTATATTACTGTGCTATTTTTAAAAGATCCCATTTATTTTGTACATTACAGTTCCATAGATTAACAGTTGGAAACTAAAGATTAATTTACAGGAAATGTAAGGAAAGTATCAAAGCATAGTGACAGGAGTTATCTTAAGAGCTGTATCATATAATATACTGCAAGATCTATACCATGGCATATTCTATGCAGTTTAAATATTAAGTTACCTATTCTTGGTGCTACTGTGAAATAACATAGGTATACTGTGTCATATGCTGAAAAACATCTTAATTCTATTTTAACAAATATCTAGAATGGTAAACTATGCTCATCATTTAGAAGGGGAAAATGAGTTGTTAAAAAATATCAACAAGGAAGCTGAGAGCAGAACATTACAATACTTCAGTTACTTACAATTACAAGAGTGAACCCAGTCCAGGTGAACAGCAGCTGAAATTTATCATCACCTGATGGCTGTGCAATGGTCCATGTGAAGGGAATTAACTTGTCTGTCCACTTTGGAGCTGAAAACTCTCCATATTACAGAAACTGCCACCAAATCTGGCACCTTCATTGGCAGAGGCCAAGGGTTAGGTGGGTGTTGGAGAAGCAAGTATTTCTGTGCTTTTAGGTGCTGACAGACTAAGTGGAGAACTTCATTTGTCAGAGATGATGGCAAAACCATTCAGAAGTTTTAAACAAAGATCATATATATATATATACATACATATATATATATATATACACATATATTGCACATTCTATGGTTACAGTATTTGCACAAAATCACCTAGTCCTTGTTTACTTACAGTCATGGGACTAAGCACTCAAACAACCTGCCTCTAAAAGAATTGCTTCCACACAAGCAGGAGTTACGGTCTTGAGGCAGAAATTAATGGGTGAGATTCTTTGGCCTGTGTGATACAGGAGGTCAGACAAAATGATCATGATGGTCCCTCTGGACTTTTAAATCTATGAATCTGTGATCAGTAAATGGAAATGAAATTGTTTTCAAAATCAGGCAATTTGTCTTTTCATTTGGTCTACACTGTGGCACGTGTGTTTGACATTTTATATTGTAAAATATACAGAGGTTAATATGACATTCTGCACATGTGTGGGCACTATTCATTCCCACAGAAAGCTTTTTGCATCATAGGAATATCATGTCATATCTGCATCACATAACCTACGTTAGATATCACTCCTTTATCAGTATAGCATATAGCATTTTATCACTTGAGTAACACAAGGCTTAGAGAAAGCAAAACAGATCCTTCAGTGCTTTGTGGATTCGAGGCTTGCACTTGAGCAGTACATGAGTAAAAGTTATGACCCTGTAATTCAGCTTTCATATAGCTAGAGAAGTTTTACTGCTCACTTTGATGTCCACAGGATCAGGCTCTTTGCTTCATTGAAATAAGCAAGTTAGTAATATTTTTCCCCACTTGGGCAGCAAGACTGTACGCATGTACAGAACTAGCAATTTTCCTACCATCCCCAACAATGTTAAGTTTTCCAGTCAGTTCTGCTGGCCATAGTACTGTCAACTGAATAGAAAATGGCACTGCAGACACAAAGCAATAGAAACTGGATATCCAAGTGAAGCATATCATTATTAGTTCTGCATATCTTTCTTTCAAAATTATACTAATAATTGGCAATCTTATTCACTTGAGTTCACATTTGGCTAAATGATACAGACTTCTATTAACTGATGTCTTTTTTWAAAAAAGTTCATTTGCAAATAGCAAGGTTTGCCATTTGTCAAATGCCAGCTTTCTATTAAAAAAAAAGAAAATAAAGCAGTTCTAAACGCATGATTCCCATTCCCAACACATGGCATATATCACCAAACTTAGATCTGTGAATAGATCTAGGAGCTGGTTTCACTACACAAACTATACAACAGCAATATCTCCCTGATCTTTCTTAACCACCTTATTCTCTCATAGTTGCTCCTCCTTTCTGCCTGGTGCCGTGGTGTTCTGTTTTCTCCATGTGTGCTGGCATCACTGTTTGGGTTGCCATGTCGTGATATGGATCACCAAATTCACCAAGCTTTAAAGAAAAAAAAGTACTCAAAGTATCCCATTGCATGGATTCTTTTCCACGATCTGTTTTCTGGTAGGGCAATGGACAGAGCCGTTGCAGCACTGTGGCAGAGGGGTGGACATAGATCAGGCGAAAGAGTGAGCTGTGTAAGGCAGGGCAGGCAGAAATTCTGTGATCTGGCATGGGTTGTGAAACCATAGTCCGGGCATCACCACATCTTGGAAAGAAGGCTGTTCGGCTCTCTTTAAAGTTAGTAAATGATGTCTGTAAGGAGTTACTTTCAATCTTCCTAGTTTTGTGTGCCAGGTAGTCATCCAGCTACACCTCAGTCACTATGTCATTTTCCATTCACCCTAGCTATCCCATGATGGTTTGCCACAAATAGATTCAAAAATTGACTGTCAAGTTGTCCTTTATAACGTATTTTATTGTCATACATGAGATGGCATTGACTTTCCTCCAAAACATGAGGAAAGATGTGCACTGTGCACTTGATGCTACCTACCCTGAAGTAGAGAATAAAATCTCAATAAAGAGAAGGACAACTATTAGCTCTCTGTGCCTTAAGTCTTGTTTCAATGTCTTATGCTAGTCTGGAAAGGACTAAGATAATGAAAAGTTTTGGTCTCAGTAGTATAACTTCTCTGAGGAATGCTTTTCAGTGTCAGAACCTTGGCTTCTTTTTCTCCTCTTACAACACATTGCCACATAATAACCTGTGCCAGGTACTTAAAAAAAAAAAAGTTTAAAAATCTATTTTAATCCTTCCCCTCGTTGACACCTCATTGTTTTATACTTGTAATGATAAATGTGATAATGAGTAATGACATCTATTCATGGAATGTGTGAAAGCAGGTCTGAAATGTCAGGATTTTGCATTAGGAAAATGTGTCTCCAGCAAGGTCATCTTCATTGACTTACTTTAACCCATTCCTCATTAAAACGCATGCTGAATTTCTCATAAGTCTGGTCAGAATACAWTCTCTGTCTCTTTCTCTCTTCTTCTGCCTGCAGATTTTTTTAGATGGTGCTCAAAGGCCAAATTATGGGAATTTTCAAACTCATGGTTCCCATTAAAATGCTAATTCTGCCTGTGATTCCTACTGTTTAATCCCCTGAGTGCTTTAGGACATGCAAGACAGAGTACACAGTCTCTGAAAGAGTGCTCACCCTGTATGTTTCTCCATCCCATTGTCAACAGTGGGAGAGAACAAATGGTATGGCTTGGCAAACATACACCATTCTTCAGCAAGGTGCAGAAAACAAGCAGTATGCAGTTGTTATACCAAATGTGCTTTGGATGTTATACGTGATGCGCCTATTCTGTTCCCTTCCACATAGATTTTTACACTGCCCTCATCACCATAGTATCTGAGTGCTTTCCAAYAGTGCATTAACCAAAACAGCTAACATCTGTCACTTGTTTCTCCTTTCAACCTGCCCCTAGGGAGAGGAGCCTGTGTAGAGAGGAACCTTTAATAGAGSGATTTTTTATGAGAGCAAGATAGAGAAGGAGGATTGCTTTTAAAATGTTTATTAGTGTACATGTTGTTATAAATTTATATGCAGGGGGATAGCAAGGTCAAAGAAATGCACTTAGAGCAGAAGGTGATGCAGGAGTATGACGGTTCATAGACTCTAGGGAATTGCACTCCACCGAGTTGGTGTGCCTTGCAGGAAAGCTTTGCTCTGATCACCATTGTGCCAGAGGCTTGAAGCTGCCAACTCCAGTCTTTATCTTGGTATACTGGATTGTTGTTTACGTATCATGAGCCAATCCTGGGGATTACTGTCAACAAAAAAGAACAAGACTTCGAGTCTGACATCCAAAATTCTACTGGAGGTCAGCACAGACAGTGGAAAACAAGCTGACCATTTGCTGGTAATTATTGCTAGTTGTCATAATTGTTCTTTTCTGTTTTTGTTTTACTTTTTGTAGACCTTAAGACCTTCATATTGGTAGATGAGAACAAGTTRTCATAGTTGAAGTCAGCTCATTTCCAACTGAGACCAGACACTTATCATTGCTTCCAAAGCTAAACAAAGAATGGAAACTTTCCCTTGGAAATCAAGACCATTTTCTATAGTCAAGAAACAAGGCATCAAGGGGTGCTGAGCCCCAAAGTGTGTCTACTTTATCCAACTTTATCAGTTTGTCTAACAAAAGACATACTTTCTTCCAAAATATTGGCGTCTTTTATGTTCTACTTACATGTTTTTTGTGTCTGTATCCAATTTTTGAGCTTGCTGTTAAACCATGATGCTTCTTCATGCTTCTCTTAATTCAGTCATCCCTTTATACTTACTCAACTGCTTGGTTTTTATTTCATAATAAAAATATCATGCATACCTGGCAGACTTCTCCTTAGAAGACCCTGCAGTTTTGAGTATAAGCTATCTAGCTAAAGTGTACTTTGATAATACTGAATCGTTTGTTACATATAAATAGTTTCCTTTATATTAATTAATTCTGATTATTGCTATCTTAATTTAGCACTCAGGAGTTGTGGTTACTACTATCTGCATTCCATGTAAAATTATCACCAAAAATGTTATTTTTTAGAACCTTTCATCATGGATTGAATAGACATTACCTATGGTTACTGAGGCAAGGTATGGCGCTTTAAAGCTAGGTAACGGAGCTAGCGGAAGAATTACTAAGTACACTTTCCCTTGAGTCACATAGGAAGCATTATTCAGACATATCCCTGCTGTGGGCCTGTATTTGCAGTTGATCATGATGCTTTCTCTCCTTGTATCAGCTGTGCTGGCTACCAAATGGAAGTTTACAGCCCAGACTTCCCACTCTCTTTCTCTTCCTCATTCTCATCCGGCAACAGAGAAATAGGCAAACACTCCCTGCCTGGATCAAAGTTCATGAGAGCCATTCCAAATACAAATAGAAGTATTTTCACTCCCTTGCATAGGTACACAGCCCACATCATACTYCGTCCTTGAGATGTCTGTCTTGAACTGAAATTGAGAACGTTAAATTTAGGTTACTCCCTGCTCAATACAAAATGAGGTAGATAACAGAACTGTTTTCATACATGCAGTCTTAGGTTTCACCCTCAAAAAATCTTAAAACTAGGTTCATTGTTCTGAGAAAGTGTGCTCTTTTTTCTGTGATTTCATAGAATCTGTCCATACAAACTGCCTTTTTTAAGAGGTAGGCCATTGTACATTGTACAACCATAAAYGTCATTCAGCATCCAGTAACTAACACTAAGTTAAACAGTTTCTTTTTACAATGAAAGATGTGCTGTTAATAAATCCATCAAGAAGAAAGGCAAGATGCTTTAACAAGTATAAAATACTCAGCGTACTAGTTTGCCATCCCTGGATTTAGGTCTGTCTACCAAAGGCCTGTATGCTTTTTATTAGTAGGTTTCAAAAGCAAGCACAAAAGAGTCAGAAAATTATGTTTGGTAGTAAATATTTTAAACATTTTATTAAACTATCAAATGAACAGACAGCTGTAAAGTATACTAATGTAAAATAAAACCCTTCAATGGCAAAAAAAGACGTGCAGTATGCTAAACCATCAATGGTTTCTAGTTTCAGATGTTTTATTTTAATAACTACAATTTTTCCTTATAAATTTCAGGTAGGGCAGGATGACAAATCTGTTAGGCACAGGAAAACCATCAAATCCTCATACTACATTTGTGTTCTCAACATCTATTCTTCGTGAGAAAAGATCTTGCTTTTAACATATGTGTACCGAATATTTAAGAATGTGTTATAGCTTGAACACAGATAATAGGTATTATCCAACAAAGTCTCAAATCTTTCCATCAGGCACCACAAAGATTGTTTTTATGAACCAATGAACTCATAATATATTGTCTGTTATTTTCAATAACTGTATTGCTTGAGTAATATAGTTTGTACTATCCTAGAGAAAACCATGCCACTACCATATCAGAGGGAGGAATTAAAAAAAAAAATGGGAGGGGGCAAACCCCTTGAGTTTACTTACAGATCTTTTATTGGCCTAATTCTCTCAGGCCACCTGTTCTGTATCTGYCTCTAAATGGAGCAGCTGTGAACCCAGTGAACTCCAGGAAAGTGCATGAATCTAACCTTACAAATCAGAAGCCAGGATCTGACCTAACTTCAGTTTCAGAAGCAAAGCAAGTAAAAACCAAAGTAGTGTTTGCATGACATTTTCAGTAGCCTGAAAATCTGTGGTTTCATGTTGCACTTTATCTGGTGCAACTGCAAACTGCTGCTGAAAGTCTGGCTCCTTCACAGCCATCCTTCTGCCAGCTGTTGTGCACCTCCAGCTCCCTTGCTGGACCTTGTGATGTGACTCTTTGCCTATCTGACTATTTTGGTGGTTTTGTTTTCTGCTGAGCCAGCTGATTAATGCAGCTCACCTTGCAGCTGCACAATCATTACCTCTGATAGCGAGAAGGCAGAGGGAACACACAAACAGACTGATAGGGGCCATTAGCCCTTTCATTAGCATATCCCCATTAAACTGGGGTAGATTTAACTTGAAAATGGACCTAAGAAAAAACAACCATTTATTTCCCTGATGTTTTGATAGGTTATGTTAAGCCCTCAAAGCTTACCACAGTCACAGAAGTCGAAATAAAAGCATGTGTCCTAGTGGTGGGTGAAAAGCATGTTTGATAAATTTTGGAGTGTGAAAGGTAGAAAGAGGTAAAGATATTTTTGAGCATCCAATAGCATGTATACAACATTACGCATGTGTCAGAACAGAGTGAGATTTTTGATGCATTTCAGTTCAATCTCACAGCTTGGTTAATTGAATTGGATGCTGCTTTTTCCATTTTAAGCTAAAGGCTGAACATTTGAGACTTCGCACTAGTCCCTCAGCATTGACCTCATTCATACATTTTTAAAAGCTAAGCTCTTGGATAGCTAAGACCAAAGGATATGGGCTTGTATTCCTTATCTGAGAGTTGAACATCTCATTTAAAAGAAGAGGGAGTCCTCTAGCGGAGAATTCTGAGTTCTACTCCTAACATGAGATCTGGAGGGATTTGACATTAACTGGTTTCATAATGCAAAATAATAATAATAAAAAAAAAGTCACAAACATGTACTGAAAGTACAGTTGATATTTAAAATCCTTCATGTTCATGCTCACTGTCAGCTACAATTCTCRCAGATTGGTTGGACAACATTTTTGGCTCTTTCTACAAGTATTTTTTAAAGKAGGCTCCTAAGGCTACTTAGGAGTGAGTAAATACATGAATGCTTTGGTAATCTTATTCTTCTACGATTAAAAAAAAATGTCATCTAATCAAGAAGGAGAAGCAATCACATGTTTTAGGTGACCATCCCTAACAACATGAATGATCAGATGGAAATTGTTCAAACACTCCTGCAAATAACAAATCATGTGTTTCCAAGAACAAGAATAGATTCACAAGTAATATACCAGTAACAGAAAGTTAAATTAGCAATGAATATTAGTCACAATGAGGCACTCAACCAGCTCTTGATGTGACACAACTTGAAGGGACACAATGTACTTTGAAAGGGCACTGATGTAATAGGATGAGACATAGTGACCTTTGTATGGCTGCCTTATTTGCTACACAGGCAGCAATCAAGCAACTTTAAACAGCCCTGAGATTTTGTTCCTGACCTCYCCTGAACATTTTTCATTTAATAATGTGTCAGTGGCTTTTACATTCACCCTTCCTGTTTGTATTGCACAGAGGTGGGGGATGGCAGATCAGGACAGATGACAAAAGCTTGTTTTGGTGCAGGAATGCTCTCCCCTTGTGGAAGCCCTCCGGCAGTTATAGGATTCAGGAGACAGCACTCATGTCAATAAAAAGAGCCAAACCAGTTCAGTTCATCCTCTCCCTTCTTAATATCTGACATACTTCTCCTCACTCTGATATTGTTACCTGTCTTCTATTTTACACCTGATASGGGATTTTCTGTGCAGTGTGCAGCCTTTATTGTGCCAGACATGCAGCCAACTCATGCAACTTTATCCCAAGCCTTGTTATTTCTAGAAGTATTCATAGAGATGATCTATTGGACCATAAAATATTGGAAGAATCTCAGCTTTCTACTAAGAAAAAATAAGATCCTAGGCCACGTTTGGAGTAGAAARCTTGCAAAAGGTGAAGTCTCCAAATCCAAAAGGCAAATGCAAACACACAAAATGTATTACTTCAAGTACAGCTCATGCTTTTTAAGCCAACTGCATCCTTTTGAGGCCTGAGTTGTGATTTCTGAATGTCTGAGCTGGCAGTACTGTATATTCTCTACCATGCAGCTCTGACCACTTTTCAGTTACAGGGCACAAAGTGAATTTGGCAGGCAGCAAGATCTGTCTGTGTACGTCAATCACGCTTACTAAAATGTCTTTCCTTATTCATTACATTCAGATGTTTTAGGAGTAAACGAAGCCTGAACTGCAGTATGGAGGATGTTATACTGCTTGTAGGGCACTATTTAATCATAAAAATTGAATATGAAGATGTAATTTTCTCTGCATTCTTTTTCATTGCTCAAATGCTGAAGTACTAGGAGACATAATCTTTAATGGTGTTCCTGTGCATTTGCTTTCTAGTATTATACCTGTGTTATTTCCCCTTCCATTTGCTTCTGGGCTAGGTATGCGTACTTGTACGTGTGAGCAAAAGCATCTGAACACTTGAAAATGCAATGTCAGAGTAAGTACAAACTGGAAATTTTTTATTCAGGATTAAATACTGTCAAAGACAAAACCATTAACATATAAATACACTAGTTATATGATTTTCCTTCAACTATATTCCCCATATTTTGCATTCATTTTTCTCAATATTCTAGCAGATGGCATTTCTGGATAGCTGTGCAGAGACACCAGACTGATAGTAATGAGGTAACGTGCATTCAGTTTCATTTGTTGTCCTGAGTATTGTCATTAGGGTTAAATTCATCGAATCAGAAAACAGAAATCTACCATAAATTACAGGGCCTTCTCAGATTAACTTTCAGTTGCCAGCAAATCACAGTACTATCCCCATGTATTCTCACTGGATTTTCAACTCATGAGTTTTCAGTCATTCAAGCTTCTCTAAAAATCTTTACTCTATTGGGCCTCATCTCCCCATTTGGAAAGTAGGAATAACTGCAATTCTTCATTGATCCAACATTAGCTTAATTTACTAAGTTTATCCCAAACTTAACATTTCATTAGAAATGGAAGGTATACCTAACTTCCGTAAGCAGATAGGAAAAAAACCTTCAAATGCTTTGAATAAATTACAGAAAACATATCACAATTTTTTTGAAGTCCAGTAAAGAATAGTTGTGCTCTGCTTCTAAGACTTTAAGAGCTTTTTACCACAGATTCTCTGAAGAGTTCACCACTAAAAAGAGCCTGAATTAAATTACAGCATAAAGTGAAGCCTGCACTTGGGACTTTGGGATTGCTTGTTACGTGTACCAGAAGTTAGACACGGAGCAAACTATGAATCCAGCATTGTCACAGACAGCATTAGAAACAGAGGACCAAGTTATCTAGAGATAGCAAAGCCGATTTCTGGTCTCCTTTCAGTTTCATAGGAAGGATTTTCCCAGGTGAAGGATAACCATTATCCCAGRTTTGGCTGCTCAAGTCCTAGAAGCACAGAAGCCAAGAGTTCAGAAATCATTCCTCTGCACTCTGTTTTCACACTTTGGGTTTGCTCTTGCCATCATCTCCTGGAACGATAACTTTTCTACAAATGCTCCTAGACTGAGGCCCAGGAAGGGAAAATCAGTTTTCAGTATCAAGGAGAACTTTCTATAGATGAGTGAGCCTCAGTGGGAGATTTGCTGAGGACACTTATGTGACCCTCATCACTCCTACTGCAGTCCACTTTTTCCTCAGAARTAGGACAGACTGATGTTGCTGTTACACACCTTCTTTCAGAAGTCCCAGTATTAGTCTATGGATTACCAACTACTGAATTCAGAGAAAAACAGTCCACATTATGCATGTCTTCAAAACAAAGCAATCTAAATTTCAGAGATTTGCATCAGGCCTTCAAGAGACACTACATCTTACAAATTAATCATGTGGTACGTATCACTGGAACATCCTTCAGTCTGTAATCATGTCTTAAGAGTGTCCTTTCAGTTCACATGCAATGGATCTTGGCTCCTCTGCTGAGCAGTTTTACCTGTTATGTGGATGTCAATTTTATTCTTTCTCAACAAAATGAGAAAATGAGAGCAGATTAAGGTTTTTATGACAGTGTAGAAAAATTTTTAGTATGTCAATTAATAGTTGAGTTGGAAAATTGGGTTGGAAAATTGGCTGCATGAGAAAACCATTTTAGAATTTGATTTTGTTAAATCACAGCAACACTCTGATGCAGAGATATATTTGAGGTTTTGTAATGACTTAGTTTAAATTGGTAAGGAATCAGCTTAAGTTAAATTTACCCAGTCCATCCTTACAGAAAACACTAGTAAACTGCATGATGATACTAATGGTACTCAATACACTAAAGATTGTGTTGGTCTATTAGATGCATTTCTAATTCTATTCGATTGCACTATCTTGAGCAGACAGTGCGTGTGTGTATATATGTTTGCATATGTATTCTCTGAAGAATACAGAACCTCAGCCTCCTTCCTCTGTGCAACCTGTACAATTGTAAATGCCAACTAACTGGTGAGAAAACTTGTGACTAGGACACGGATGGGAAGGGCATTCTCTTTTTCCGTGAAGAGGGCACTGAATTTCACTAGTTACAAAATGAAACAGGCTTAAGGTATCGTAACTGCAAACAATTCATAAATTCTAATTTAATTTATCCCTTAAATGTTAAGCCCTCACTATATAAAAACATCAGAAAACCTGAAGAAGGAGCTTTTGGAAATAGTGTAGTTAGTCTTTAAAATATCACTGAAGTACATTTCTATAACAGAAATAATGTGTGTGAGGTTAACCTCTTCAGAAATGCTTCACATAAATGATTTTTTTCTGTTCTTCTTTTCCTTTCTCAGATTCTTTCAGTATGTGATCTAGTATCCCAAAGTTAATAAAACCTTATTTATCCAAATGGACTCATAAGCTCAGAAAAAATACAAAGTACATTAACTTTACACATTTCAATGTAATTGTTAAAACTATTTACAGCTTTGTATCACAGCATTTGGAAAAAATTATACAGTGACAAAGGTTAACTTATTAGTAACACACAATTTCAAAGTAAAATATATTGCGTCTTTATTGAAATTGCCCCTTTGACCATGCTAAACAGCACCTTTCCTTGATAACTGCAGCCTGTAATTATATCTGTACATAAGTCACTTCTAGTCAATTATGTATGTTTTAGTTCTTTTTAATCTGTCCTCGTAAGGTAGTTCCAGTTCAGTTGCTTAGAGTAAGCACAAAAAATATTAAATGGTTTCAGCATGTGCCTCTTTATGTAATGTTGGGAGAACTTACTGTTTGAGGAGCCCCCTACAGTAACTTACGTGCTTTTGAAGTGGGGCTGCACTTTTCCAAAATTTTTTTTTATCACTTGCTGAGAAGTGATGCAAACCAAAGATTCAATCCCTGGCAACAAAGGAAGAAATTTCCCCCCCTGCATGAAAAACAATGAAAGTTGAACTTTCAGGGTAGGCAAGATGAATTTGATCATCATCTTTTCTGTCTGGATGGTCTCAGTTAGTTTTAGTGACATGAAAAACTTTGATAAAAGGCATGCTCTGAGCAAAATATGAATGCTTTGGCTTAAAGAAAATAGAGGAAATACACAGGTAAGGAATCTGGGTTTGGAAAGTGCCACAGAAAAAAGTTATGAGTCTTAAAAGTTATGAGACAAAAACTACTCGGGGTGAGGATTYACAAAACAAATAATCTCAAACGATGATCCGGATGAGGTATGCAGTGTATAGGGAGACTTTCACTCCATTCAAAGGTTGCTCAGCATTTTTATATAAGTCAACTCATTTTCATTGATGGCTATCAGCTCCTGCTGCTRGGCACTAAAGGAAGCTCAATAAGGGCACAGATGTTGAGAACTGTGCTAAGGTAACTTAGAATGATTTAATGTCTGTACTGTAAGAGAAAAGTTAATTTATCATATGAGAATGAATTCAGAAAAGAACTTATTTCTACTAATAAAATATCTTCTTACTAGAAACCTAGTTTAGGCTTTTCATACAGGCAGCATTTTTTATTAATCTCTATCTATTTGACTGACACACATTTCAATTTTTAGATGATTTTTCTACAGTGCTTGGAAAGTATATTAGCTAAAAAACACACTCTGGAAAGTAAGTGTAAAGTATGCATCCATTATGTAGCAGTATCAAGGCAGAATGAGACTCCACTTTGAGACAAGATAGAGTGTCTGTCATTCCTGTGAATGAGCCTTGACTAAATTAAATTCTCTACTGAGACAAAGGTTCAAAAATTCTCAGCTTAATAAAACATATGGCAGAAAATCTGACAAATAGCTGAGATTTAGCACAGTAAATAATCTGTTCCCCAAATATACGCATTCCCTCTGTATATAGCTATTCCTTGTTAAAATACCTTTCCTTAAATACTTCAGTGTGTGCATTGTTCAAATAATGTGTGAAATATCCCATAGTGAGTCTCTGCATAGCTCTATGTAGCCACTGAAATAAGAACAGAAAATCCAAGGAAACATATTGCAAACTACAAATTCTGAGGTGTTCCATTTACTKGAAATGTTTGAAAAAAAATACTTTGCTATTCAGTTCAGTGTAACAGTTCTCAAATTTTCAGCATTTAAAGAATCTTCTATCCTCTGTTGAATTTTCCACGGGTAATGTTTGGAAGAAAAGCTGAACAACTTTATAGCTTAGAAGATGATAGGAAACACTTACCAGATTTCAGCCTACAGTTTCTGTATGACCACTTATAGCACTGAACAAATAGAAATCAGTTAGTCTTGGAATATATGAAAAATATGGCAGACAATATCAGATGCAGTACTCACAGTTCTCATATTAAAATAGTTTAATACATAAGCTGAAGGTGATGACAGAGGTCTGTGTTTTCAACTATCTTAACTGGAACTGTGGTGAACTGTAGTGTAGATTGTTGCATATTTCCCATATTTTAGACTCAAGTTGTTTGATAATGCCTTCTGGGAAAAAAAAAATCTTTATACAGTTGTTTTGATAAAAGAAATACCAATGTCCACAGTTCTCACTGACTGCGTTTTAAAAATTTTCATGTATCTGAATTGACAGTAAAGGGTCAACAAAAAGAGAGTTTATTTCTTGTTCTTGACATGAGACAAGAAGAGGTATGTTCCTCATTCTTGAAGATACCATGATAAAACATCAACAAATACAAGAACTGAATTAGATGATCTTACATTTTTGAATTTTTGAATTAGATAATCTTAGACRATCTTGCATTTTTACCATTCTCTGCTTTCCTTCTGTAAGAAAGCTAATTCAAATGAAAGGATAAGAACAACAGATGCATCTTCCACAGAAAAGAATATAACTTATCACCATATGCACTGCGAATAGTGTTAGGACCCCAGGACACTAACATGTCTTAATTGTCCTGACCAGCCTTACCTGGAACCACCACCCAGGACTATCCTTCCCTGGCTCACTGACTGGGCTTCCTGAGTGGATGTTAAGCTCACGTTGTACCCTTGTCTCCAGTCCTACCTTCAGCCCCAGGCCCTGCCCCATCTCCCATTGCCCCTGGATGGGGCCCTAAATTTCGGTCAGCCCTATTTCATCCCCTCACTGTGTCTGGGGCTTTTGATGGACCCTTTTAACAGCCTCCAGTTCTGCCTGCTCTGTTTAGCGGCTGTGAGACTGTGCCCTGGTCAGTGAGSGCATTGCCTCTGCTGTGTCACCCTTAGTGCCCAGCTCATCCTCTGTTGGGGAACAGCCCCACTTTCCCTGCTCCCTGACACATAGGGCAAGAATGTATTSAAACTGCCACATGGTAAGACTTAGAATAACCAGTAGGAAACATTCTCAGCTGTAATCAGTTCCAGTAGTGGAATATATTGGTAAGAGATTTTGTGTTCTCTCCATCATTAAATACATTATTTTAGGGACAGATGAGAAATAGGTCTGCCAAGACATATCATTGGTGCTATGACAGAGCAGCTGCCCTCTTAAAGCCCCTTCCAGTTCTAATTTCCATGAACATGTGAGGTGCTTGTAACAGCCAACATCTGAAGTTAAACCAGTGGTTATAAAGCTAAGACGCTAAGTGGGAGTGAGTGTCTCCTGCTCTAGGGTATATTTGTATGGTCTTTCATCATTATAGTTGATACTGACCTCCTCTTCAAGACCCTGGTAGAACTGCTGCTCTGGAACAGACTTATAGCTGCTCTTATTATAAAACTGCAGTGAGTCATCAACCTTGGCATCAATGTTGGTTCCAGTAGTAACCCAGTGGCTTTCTTCAGCGKTTTTTTTCTTTTTTCATGTGGAAATACAACTGGTTCTACAGACAATCTGCTTTTAACACCAGTAAGTGCATTCTGAGATGCCTGCATCTGCCACTAAGGTATATTCTGACCACTTACAGAAAAGGTAGACTAGGTAAGTCCATATGTGATTCTTAAAATATCTTTAACATTCCAGAGTAACAGATTTTGCTATTTTCCAAATTACCACTAAGTTTTCCTTTACATTACATTCTGCATGAGGTTTGAATAAATTCTCCTGACTTTGACACGCCTGGCTGGGGTGTCTCAGGCCACAGTTCGTGTGACACAGCACCATAGCATCAACATGGCAACTGTTACAGGACAAACATAGTAAACTAATCATGAGTGYGCACTGGAAAATAATAAGTAAGCTTTGCATTTGCAATGGAAATCAACTATGGTACACAAAGCTTTTGCTTTGATGTTTTAACACACTTGTATAATGGTTGTTTTGATGTTTGCTTGAGATATGCCTTCAGATGTCTTCCTGTCATATATTACCAGGGTGAATATAAACTGTAACAGCTGCCTCYTTCTGTTTCCTCCCTTAGTTGACTGTTAGTCTTTCATCATACACTAACACACGGAAAGTAATACAAGATACATCACTTCAATTAAAGTGGTCAGACAATATGATGGAGTAGGAGATAAGCACTATAGGCATAGTCAGAAGAACCGTTCTGGTTACAGCAAAACTGAACTGAGATTTTATTGACACCATCCCACACACACAGCTGCTTGTTCCTACCTCTATCTACTACCTGTGCCAGAGACTCCTGTCACTGGGGAGAGGRGGGTCTCTTTTGTTTTTTTTCTGGGCTGTTCAGGTTTATTTGACCAGAGTCTAAGTTAGTTTTGAAAAATGACCAAAGCTGAAAAGCTATCTTTTATAAGAAAAAGACTTTTCAATATGGTTTAACCTGTAAGTTAGTGACCAATCAGGGAGACAACTAAAGCAGTAATATCAACAGGTGAAATATCCACAAGCCTTGCAGTGTGGATGGAAGGAGATGACATGAAGATAACATCTTGCCCTGGATCCATTGCATTCARGAGAGCTCATCTGGCCATTCCATATGATATGCATTAGCTGAAATACAGAAATGAGATGATTACATATACTGCACCCTTATCTGGTACCTTATTCTCAAAGGACTGAGGAAATTAAAATTAAGAGTTAAGATTCACCACAGATAAGTTTTAGTAGAGCCCACTTTTTTTTAAAAAAATAATGCCCTATCAGTGATTATTTTTCTTCCATCAGAAGTTGAATTAGACTTAAGATTTTTATGAAGTTGCTTTGGATACTGTCTATTTTCCAAAGTTTGAAAGATTACAGTTTAGCCTTTCAACTGGGTAGTAACACCCTTATACTTGCTAAGAAAAATCTCTCACAAAAAAAAAAAAATCCGAAGAAATGTCCAGTCTCTTAATTATTGAAACTGTGAGTGCCTCATCTTACTGCCTGTATTCCATGTCTTATTTGATCTGGGTTTTTTTGTAGCATCCATAAATAACTGAAATTGTTGATAATTTTCCTTAAAGTATACTACTAATCAAAAACCTTAAGGAAAGGGCAAAGACAAAATAGCATAGCTGGTTGCTCATCCAAAAAAGAAACAAAAAGATCCAGTTCCAATTCCTGAAGATTAATGCACTCTAGGACAAATCTTCACTATTGTTTTCTTCTYTTGTCTGCCTTCATCTTTATGTTTTAGGTTCTTTTTAAACAGTMTTTATGCTAGACAGTCCCTGCTTGTAAGGAAGGCTTGGATTTTCCAGTATGTTTTGTCTTTCTATTTTGGCACGTAGAAATAAACTGTGCTACATAGGCTTCATGCTACCTCTTTGCCACTAAACTGAAAGACAGAGATGATCCTACCCTCTTTCTGGTCAAAGCAGAAAACTTGCACTCTTAAGAAATGACTCTGGAAATAATAAAAATGGGTACAATTATCTTAAAGTTTCCCAAGGAGGACACATGCTCAGCAGCTGTCTGCTGTATACAGACGTGTATGTACAAATATACAGGCTCTCTTCCTATTTCATCAGATGAACACCCTATTATCCCCCACTAGGTTTGGTATGGTTTTTCTTTCTGGACAGTGTGGAATTATTTCCAGCATAGCCTTTGAAAGCCATTCTATTTACTAAGAAGTGCCTTTCCTTGGTTTTGATGATRCTGAACTACATCCTTTCTTATGATTGACAAGATGCCTAAAAATGAGGGCTACTCAGTGTTGGGACCAAYACAACTTGCACTGGTTGAAGGGCTTCATCATGTAACTGTGGACATCRTACACTAACAAATGAGAGCAAGAGCTATGAGATTAATAACACACTCAACAAGCTTGTTGCAGTCTTAGTTTAGCCAGATCAATAATTTCCCTAAACCTYTGCAGTTTGTCTTTCTGAATGGAGATGATTTCTAAGCAGTGGAATGCAGAAGAGTGAGTCTAACAGACCTCTCTTAAGAGCGTCCACATGTCTCTATACTACACAATGGAAAAATTCAGGAGCTTAAACTCAGGAATTTATTGCCATTTAAATAGCCTGTAGTATCCTGTTTGGCCTCTGCTGTCACTAGAGAGGTTTCCCACCAGAACTKTGTCACATCTACCAGCCATGTGTAGATGTCACAGATGATAGCCTAAGACATCCAAAGTTGCACTAGATGTCTACATGTACAATCATGTATTTCTCCTCATAGCGCTTATTGCGATGCACAGAAGTTAAAGTGCTTGTGTAGCAAAATCAGGCTTTAAATTAATATACAGCTATAGACAAGGAGAAAAGCCAGTCACCTAACAGCTAAAGAGGACAAAGAAGTTGTTGGTAACAACAGTCTAATTGCCATAAATCCTGGTCAAAATCATAGTAAGTCTAGCCCATACAAGGCATTGGAGAAAAATTACTGGCAACAAATACAAAACTTGAAATGAAAATTTCATCTGGTCACCTAAACATTATACAACTTTTTGACAAAGTCACCAGCTTGGTTGGAAAAAGGCATGTTGATGAAATAATGTTCTGTAAGCTGTTCATCTCAGGTTCACACTATGGTTTAACTAGTACTGTCAGAATTGGTGTAGCCTCTAGTGGTGTCTAAAACCTCAGGAGACAAAAGGCATAAGAAGCTACTGAAGGAGATCAGGCACACCTGTAAGCAGTCTGTATGGCAAGTTAGGAATCAAAATTTGAACTCAGCAACAGGACTATATGTTTAAATCACTGTGAGAGAAAGGATTTCAGCTTTCTGTAAAACTTTCTGAAAGCTTTAGAAGAAAGAGCTCTTTTCTGAAACTGAGCTTGTCTTGCATTAAGAAAGGCAATCTTGCACTAATCAGTAAGTTGAAAAYTGACAGCATACCTGCCCTGTGAATAGGTAAATAATCTCACTCTATGCTGCCCTAAGAAGGAGACATGATTCAGGAGGTGATGTTATTTCTTCCTCCACCAACAGTGAGATCACTGTTGAATGCCATGTCTAATTCTGACATCAGTTCCTCRGAAAAGATTCTGAAAAATCTGGAAAGGCCTCAGAAAAGAGTAGTGAGAATGACTATGTATCTAGAAAAGCCTAAGAAAGAAAGAAAAACTGTATCAATGAGTGCATGCTGTTGATTGTATTTGCCCACAGAAAACTTTGCTGAGGTTGCACAGGAATTCCAGAGGGAAAAGGTGAAATAAAATGCAACAGGAGCTGGAGTGCATATAGATAAACTTGTTTTGCTTATCTTTACAGCAAGAAAAACAACTTACCCAGGATTCCCCATCCCAAGTAAAAATTCTGTATTTTTCAAACATTCTTAGCTTAAGTGAAAACTCTACTTTTGTGAACAAGTAAGTGGGGTAAGACCTAAAAAGGGTGTGTTTGCAGAAGGTCAAATTCCTGGGCTGCACTCTGGTGTCAACAGGTGGCTTGGAGTAGTTCATGCAGGTCAGTGACAGGGCACACCAAGATTCCTAGCACTTACAACTCTGCCRTAGCACTATCAAGTACAGCACTGTTTCTAGTAGATAACAATGGGGGCAAACCTGGATACAGGAGAAGTAGGCAACCTTAGACCACTGTAACCAACCAATAACCCCTGTAATGAAAGAATGTGACAGTCAGCATACTACGGAGACCAGTAATAACAATTACACTTGTATTTTGATTGTGGTATATTGTTGTATCACTCCGCTAAAACGAAAACTCTGTGTAACATCAAGTATCCTTAAATTAAACTTTGTATTAAAGATGGCACTCTCTGTATGTGTGGATTATCTAAAAACTTAGTCAGAGTTCTGGACTCTGACAACTGCTCCAGCCACAAGTAAAGGTGGTTTTTTAGCTTGGTCTTTATTGCCTTCTACCACATTCTTCTTTGCTGTGTTACTGGTGGTGCTTGCATTTCATTTGCTGAGCTGGAAAGAAGCTACAGCACCACATAATTAGTAATGYCAGCCCTGTCTCAGAAAGGTAGGACGTAGACTAAATTGTTGCTTTCTTCTTCCAGTTCAGTAAATTTTCACCAGAGACTAGCTGATCAACTGTCACTTTTGCCCTTATGATCTGTAAGGCAGGCTGTAAATCTTGTTTGCCTTATGAAAGCCTTAAATTTGTGTTAAGAAATATTTCTTTCACCTCTGGAATAGGTGGACTGACTTACTGGAATTAACTGCAAATGTATTTGACTCTCAAGGGGCTCAACACTTCCCTAGAAACTATTATGTTGGGTGACAAATAGGTGAATGATTCCAAAGAAAAATATGTTGGGTTCAATTGGTACAGACCTTCCACCACATGCACAGTTCTTAGCTTTTCCTAACCTCACTGGAAATGCAAAGGTACCAATGCAATTGGCCGTTTCCCTCAGTTTTCTCCCAGCTTCACGAAAATGATCAACTTTCCAGACGACCACTCTAACAACATGATTCCCCTGAACGAGTGCATTTTTTTCTAAATTTTCTTGCAAAAGATGTCATTTCTCTGTTGGCTCTATCCCTAAATAATCCTCTCCTGGAAGCTTTTACATTCATAATTATTTTGTAGACCCGTCAAGACCACCCTCCTCATTGGGGAAGTGCTGCTGCAGGGAGCACAGGGCAAAGCTGAAGGATGCATTTTGATGTGCACAAAGCACGGATGGGTTTCTAGAAGCAGAATGAGCGGTAGCAGGCCAGCTCASTGCTGAGTTCCACGCCCAGGAGTTTTTGAAAGGCCTTTTCCTTCGTGGGAAAGAGCAAAGAGAAACCTGTTCCTTCCTTATGGCACACTGGAAAGTCTCGTGGTGATGCTAACCGACGCTGTACACTCCGCGCTGGCGCTCCTTTTATGTTAGCGCATGGCGGGGGCCACTAACGGCGCCGCCGCACAACCCAGCAGCYCGCGCCCAAACATGGCGCGGAGGCGGCGTCCGCCCAACGGTCGCGTTAACAGTCCGAGCTGCTGCTGCGCGCGCGCGTGCCCGAGGCGGGCGGGGGGGTGGCGCCCGCGAGCGTCCAGCAGGTGGCGCYGCCGCGCCGCAGCCGCGGGGCAGCCGTTAACCGGTGCCGCACGGGACGTTGGTGGGGGTTACTTGTGTGCGGTGCCATCCCCTTTCCTGGAGCTGCTAGGGGGTCGTTCCCGCGTCGGGGCGATGGCTGCCCGGGACCTGCCCCCTCTTTCCGCACCGCCCGACGTGGCCGTTATGCGGCTGCGGGGGCAGCAGTGCCCGAGTGAGGTGCGGAACGGGGCGGGGCACCGATCCTGTCCTCGGTGCGAGGCGTTTTCCCCTCCTAGAGGCGGGAGGGAGAGAGGGTAAAGCAAAATGCCAGCTGTCGCAGATTTTGTGATATGAAGCAGGCTGAACATAAATTCAAAGCGGTGCATAAGAGCTGTAACAGTTCAAATTTTGGTGTGAGCCTTGTGGGCAGTTACTAAATGGAAGCAAATTTAACCAATAATGCAGTGCTTGCTCTGTATTTTTTACAGATCAACTGTAAACACAGAAAGTACCATACATTTTAAGTGCACATTAGGTAAAGAGCATGTATTTTAGAGCTGTCARTATGACCTTGGATGAAATTACATAGATTTTTGAAGGCTACAGAGATCTCAGTAATACTTGGAAGGCAGGAAATTGCAAGCAGTTGTTTCAGAAATCTCATTCCCAGCAACAAAACCAACCTTGAACAACACTTCCCCCCCCCCCAAGATTAGCAGGTTTGCAGTTGCTGTGAAGCTGGAGGTTTGATTTTTAACACAAATGCAGGTACACTGAAAAGAATGCAGCCTGAGGTGAGTATAGAGTACAGAAAGTTCTGAAGTYGTAAGGAAGTAACTTAAAAGTTCAGAGTATATGGTGGGGTCTGGAGAAAAAATGGAGACAGAAATACAGAAATGGATTACATGAGACGGAATTGTTCAATTCCTGTTAAGAAGAAGCAGCAATATCAGTACCTTGCTGCCAGTCAGGGAAGCACAGCTGCTGGTCTGTTGGGCTGTGCAGAGCCACAAGTCTGCCTGAAAGAAGTAAAATGGCTAACTTTATAGCTTATTCATTTCACTATGGAAAGGTTAGAGACACTGCTGTTCTGTGTAGGAAGAGAAACATATCTGGTGGTTTAAAAAGAAAAAAAAAATCTGAATGAGGATTCAAATTCAAAACCCTAAGACATAACAAAAGAAATGTATGCTTTTGGGTATCCAGGTAATGAGCAGAGATGACAGAGCACTGCCAACTGGACTGTTCTGGCCAGATTATTACCTTTTGGATATCTAAGACATAGAAATAATTAAAATTTAGATGGAGGTCGTTGTTCCAATGTAAGCAGCAGTCAGCTGGTTGTTGACCTACAATTATTTAATTCAAAAGATTAAATGCATCAGATTTGTAAGGCAATACGCTAATAATGCCATATAATCTTACACTGTGGTACTATAAGAAGATTGCTTCTGGCAGATGTAAATTTAGAGAGCTAGCTTGTGTAAATTCCTCACATTAACGCATTCAGCTGAAAGATTGTTTCRCTGGATTAGGACCTTTAAACAAATCTCCTCAGGCTCAAGCTTTAAAAAAAGATACTGAGCAGTCCCACTGAAGCTGTGGAAATTGAAAATTTGGTAGGGAAGATAACTCTTTATTGAATCAGGACCAGCATGGGTTGAACATCTTTTGAATGTGGGTGGAAAACATGGACATCTATTTTATCTTGTTCAGGTTTTCTCATTGTGCCTGCAGTTACAGCATGCTTAGTCAGCCTGCCAAAATGCCTGAAGACCTTAAAGCTGCTACTATGAGCAGCAGTTATCCTGCAGCTTGAATGCTAGACCTCTGTTGAATATAACAAAGTTCTGCCCAATATAACTGTATGTCTTAAAGGGACATAAATATTAACAATTTATTATTAATCTGTTACTGATTGCTAGAAAAGTAAACTCTGTAGAACTGGAGACAAGCCATGGTGCTTGTCTCAAGAATTCTATTACTTGAGCTGAGATAGCAATAAAGCACTTTAAAGGTTAATTATGGACAAGATGACAGCAACAGGTGAAGGGGGGTGTGGTAATCACAATCAGCATAGGTGCTTTATTGACTCATATTTTCTGAAGGGTATATTTAAAAGATGAAGGAAGATACTGTCAAACCTATAAAGTGATGAGGGAGAAAGCATGAGGAAAATTTTGCCTGAAGAGCAGTCAGGAAAGACTCATGAGTCAGTGAAATACTGTTCTGCTTGYCTAACACAGGATATTTTTTAGCTTCTAATGGAATTCAGGTGTCAGGACAGGTATATGAAATACCAATTAAACTACTAAACAAAAGAATTCAAATTCTCTAAAAGAGAATATATGCTGATTTTTAGCAACAGTTAGAAATTATCTTATGATTTTGATGGCTTATGTACAATTCAAGCTCCTCATTGCTGACCATGAATGTGAATTCAGAAGATAATTTTAAAGTCAGTTTTCCTATGATGAGGGAAGTCATTTCAGATGTTAGATGGAGCTTGACTAATTAATAAAGTGCTTTCAGGCTCTGCTAGAAGATCAGAGATTATTCTTGATTTGCATCTTAATAAAAAATCATTGGCAGTGTAAAGAGTTCCTTTGATTATTAAAATATGACATTAATATTGAAACCTTTCACAGGTAAGGACATGCTGTTATGAACGTGACACAGAGGAAAAAGTCATTATACTTTTCCYTTTTTTAGTGTTTCCATTTCATATCCTCTCAGTGAATCAAATTAAGGGACTTCAGGGTTCTTATTAAATTCACTGGTGAGGAGCTGAGAGAGACATGATTGCATGCTTGCATTGGTTGCTTAAAATAGGGAAAGAAGCAAAGATGTGCAAGACAGCAATGAAGACGAATTTTAGGCCTGGGTTTATTCAAGCTCCCCCTTTTCATGTACTATATACTCCATGTCACTCCTAGTCCCTTTTCATTGTTCTTACTGTTCCCTACAGAAGAGAAGAAAAGGAGATATGTACAGCACTGGCAGTGTGAAACATAATATATGGAATAAAAGTTGAATGTAAAAGTCAGAGGAAGAGTAATAATGTTCTTTATATAACGTTCTTTATCTTGAATATGTCTCAAAGCTAAAATTAATGCTCACTGTAAACTAACTGCTCTTTCATGTCTTAGGAATCATCAGAACTTTAGCAGTATTAGCTGTCAGAGTATGGCATGAAAAACAAAATCTGTCATTCATGCCCTATGCATGTACTGTGTACTATGGGTAACATTAGTAAGTGATTGGTCATGCCATACTCTCACATAGTGTGATTAATACACAGTAAATGACTCCTAAATTTAACACCAGTCAGAGTGCAGTAATTGTGGAGTTGTCCCAAATCTCAATGAATGTGTGAGTGGATGGTGTTAATAGYAGATTATGCAGCAGCAAGGGTTTAAATATAGATCTTTGGGCATATAATTTGATTCCTCAAGGGACAACTAATTTGACAACAAGCACCTTGTAGTGAAAGCTTACTTTTTGGAAGAGCTCTAGAACTGCCTATGTTTTATTTTAGGGAATATATGAAACTTGTTGGATGCTGCAAACATTTGTGTCTACTTTGCAGTACTTTGACAGCATTTCCAGACATCCTGATTCACCAGAATATTTTAGGAACAAGTCCTACTCTCTTTATACCACCGTAACTTCCACACACAACTTGCTGTACAGCCTACAGCAAGAATTGTATCATACCACAGACTGCTTCTTTAGAAATCTCACATATTGGAGATCTGTGTTTTAGAGGAATGGCAGGTAGTGAACAATTGCAAAAATCATATTCAAACTACATTAATCTCATGAGGTATGTTAAATGATTTGTGTTAGGTTAGAAGAACAGGTAAGCAGTAGATGTATGCTCAGCTTTAACTGCACAGGACAAACTGGAAACATACTGGTACAAAGAAGAAATCTCAGGAGGAGTTCCTTTAAAAAGTTTTATGTTTCTTAAAATTTTATTTGCTTTTCCAGTTACTAGTAATGTCTGACTTGGAGATTTGGAAGGTTGTCCTTTTTTATAATATAATGTATGTGTTCAGTAGCATTACTCTAAGAATCTCTGGCAAGAATTAGGATAGTCTTGTGTTTAGTGCTGCACAGACACAACAGTATGACGATTCCTCTTTCTGAGGAAGTTCAGATTTAGTTGAACTGGACAGTTGGAAACAATTTTTATATATCCCATGACTTGCAATAATTCTGAGTTCTCTTAGATTAAAAGGGAAAAAAGCATCAAGTGATAGCTATGCAATAGACTAAATTACACTAACACCAGGAATTAGCTCAGCAGGTGCAGTGTGAAAATAAYTTTAAAATATAAGGAGATTGTATAAATGAAAATATAACACAAATTTGAAAACAAACCCTTCAAAAACCATAATTCAAAACTTGAAATATTAAATAATCTGATTTTCTTAGTTTTTTAAATGCTTCTTGGTCTGCAGCAGTTGATACTTCCTATTTCAAAACAAGAGAGAGGATTGTAGGAATTGTCTTGGTGAAGATGCATTATCATCCCCAAAACTGCAATTAAARGATGATTTATAATAATAAACTGGAGTTATCAGTAATCGAACTAGCTTTAAATAAGCCTCTGTGCTATCAAAAGTGGCAGTTCAAGATCTTGATATGGGGTAATTGACCCCCAATCAGCAAGCGAACTGGTTAACACTAAGTTCCATGATGCCATGAATAGACTTCTAGTACAAACTTCTATTACCTGACTGTCCAGCTTAATTTTAACTTGATTATCTCTTTCCAATGCTGCAGTAGCTACTGTGTCTTCATTTAATAGTTACTGTGACTTGCTGACCTAAAATTTACTTTTGAATCCTCTCTGCCCTCCCTCACTACAAATTAATAATAGTAAAAGCTCATTAATAAGGTATGTTTTTCTTCCAGGAGCATACAATTTAATTTCTATAGCCCAAGTCCCTCCTGTGTAAAAATTATATTCCTGGAGGTTACCTACCCCTTCGTTTTAGCTGACATGACTGAGTTTGAATGTTTTATCCTTTAGATCACCACCATTGGATATCTAAAAAGCAGTAGATGGATCTCTTACTATGCCATGTGAAGTAGAATGAATTAAATATGGTGTCAAGGTAAATAACCTGTTTTAAGAAATTTCTTTTTAAGGTAGATGACATTTCACATTATAGTCAAGTAATATTAATTCCTAAATTTGTTATTATCAGGAGTGTTACCATATTGCATTACTTAGAAAAGTAAGTAGTATGCCTAGAAAATAACTCCAAAGACAAACATTCATGTAAAAAAAGTTCAGATTTTTATTTATTGTGCCATTCGTTGCCAAAGATTGTGTAGTTTTTGGCATGCATTGACAGAGCCCTGAAAACTGATGACAAAGAAGAGGAAATTATAACAGATTTATTCAAGACTGCATTCTGCAATAGCTGCAATATGTATATTTGTTAGATAATATGTGGTTAAGGCTTAAGGAAAGTTCGTATTTTGAGCAGCGGTATGTTTGGAAGGGCAGCCAGCAGATCTGTTTGAGAAGCGAATGGACCAATCTTAGCTATATCTATTCAGGTAGTATGATTTATTGTTACATCATCTTATTGCTAGTCTTGGTACTATTTCTAAATTCTTAATATATCACTTTTCTTTTGTATGAGTGGGGAAATAACTTTATATACTGTGTGTGTCTGGAAGAGCTTTGTGGAAACCTTATTYAAAGGACTAAGATCTTAATGAGAGAATTTAACTGTCTTTTGAATGCAATGAGATTTATTGTCATCCTCTCTTGAGGAAGACACTTCCCTTGTGTGAATCCAACTCTTGAAAATGTTCTACTTCCTATCAGTATTGCAACATCCTTCCTGTAGAATAACAGTTTAAGTGTATTAGAAATCTGTTATTCTATAGGGGCATAGACATGTGGTTTCCAGCACTTCCATCTTAGAGTGACAAAGGAGCATGTTCTTACTATTTACCAAATCTCTCTGGAGAGCTATCAAACATACTCCTCTCCAAAAGTCCTAAGTAAAGGAAGCATTAAAAGGAACTGGAAATATACTTCCTCCCTCACCTAGTAACTAGATTTTTAAACTGGTCAGGCAGTTGATCTTCTTCCAGAAACAACCATTATATGTATCCCAGAATCTGACTTGGTAGACCAATAAGAAGCTGTGCATATTAATGAAAATCAGAGGARAAGAACAAAGAAAGATGTTGCTACAGTGCAGCTTTAGACACTGTAAAAATGATTTGACATATACACGCTTATGGGATTCATTGCTGTGTAATGCAGGGTAGTACATAGCCCAGACTGGGGAAAAGAGATTCTCTTATAGGAGCTACTTGTGTAGTTTAACATCTGGATGATAATCTTGATTGGTCGTGGCTATTTTGCACTTGGAGGTTAGAACTGGATCTCTAGTTACTAATGATCATGTTAATGTTAAGATATTTGAGGCTTAGAATGGTAGGTATCAGGCTTTTTCTCTAAATATTGAGTGGATATGATGCTAAGTTGCTGAAAAACTCAGAGCCTTTGGGCCATAAATTATTAGTGTATTCAYTGTTTTAGAGATGAATCTGAACTGTCTGGGGATGAATTGTCCAGTTTGCTGGTATGAAGCTAGAACATATAATGTCTTCTTTGATCCTAAAGGCACATACTRACTCTAGATGGCTTCAGATACCTGGTCTAAGTGCTGTAAGCTTGCCAGTTAATCTTCGATAGTTTCTAGCAAAGAGCATGGTGCTCTGAATGGACTAGAAAGGCTAGTGCTCCTGAAGAAGGCTGTCTTTCTACACTGTAGCAGGACCTAGCTAGCTAGATATTGCTTCTAGAGTATGTGAGATATACAGCCCTTTTACGAAACCATGACATAACTCTATAATTAAAAAAAAAAAAAGAAGAAGTGGGGAGGGGGAGAAATGCATTTATGAAAACATTTCAAACTCTTGTTTTTGATATATCTTTCTGTGCTAAGCTGTATGCTTAAGCAAAAAGTTTAGAATGGATAGTCTTTTTGACTTCACAGTTAGAGAAGAACCTTTCAGCTGTCATTCCCACTTTCCCTTTTTAATATTTTGCAAATGTATCAATTTTCAGAGAGGATGGGGACAGAAAAGAGAATGACAAARGAGAGGGCAAAAGATATATTTGAAATGTCAGACTCCTGGGAAATAAAAAAATACTGTTGTAAAGACAGCCAAGGCCTAGCATTGCTATGACTCTTCACAGACTGAGGAGCTTATACAGATGCCAGGATAAGACATGACTGATCTCATGATCAAGCAGTGTCAAGTTTAAATCTGTCCTGTGGTGACTCTGAGTCATAACACTACTGCCATCATCAGGGCACAGATCACCAAAAGTCACTTGGCTGACTTTGTCCATGAGAAAGCTGAAGAAATTATCAATCTGTCCTTCTTCCTTGTTTCATTGGTATATACTTTCTCTWCAGTATTCTTTTGTAACCTTGAATCTTGCAGCAGTCTTTCATAAAGCTGTAACATATACTGCATGTTTCTTATGAAAACTGTCTAGCTTCTAATTACAATAGCTCCTTGTTCTCTTGCCAAGAAAAAAAACATCATCAGCTACTTGGGTAATACAGAATATTGCAGAAAACAACAACAAATATACACTGTTATTTTTCCTTCCTTATATCCCACCTTGTGACAGGAATCCTCCCATTTCTAAGTTCATTGGTTAACAATAAACAAAACTGCTTTCAGCAACTGTGTTACTATAGCCTCTGTGTAGCATAATAGAGTAAAGCCATGATAGTATTAAGCTGGTTAACTATGGAAGTGTTTTGCTTTTTTAGTAAACTTTTTCTTGAAATCTAACCTCTTCCGGAGTTTATACCCTTTTCTTGCATCCACATAGATGGAGCTACGACAATTCCAATAATAAAGAATAGCATAAATAATTTTATTTGTATTTTATCAGCATCAGCAGAGAAAAATGTTTATACCAAGAGATACAGGATCATGGCAAAGATTTAAGAAGTGACCAGAGGTTATAGCTTGCTTGCTCAGCACAAGGGTTGCTTCTATCTTCCACTCCAACTAACAGAAGTTTTTGTTGATCAGCATTTTTGGAAATTATGTAGAGGTAGCTGGTTGATCTCAAATACTGATTTATCAGAAAACATTACTTTTTAAAAACATTGAGAATTTTTTCCCTTTCCAAGGGAAGTGTCACGAGGAAAGGGTGTAGGAACTTCACTTTTCCTAGCTCCAGGTGACTAATTTTGGTTGACTAAATCAGGAATCAGTTTCCTAAGACCCCCTCTGTAATCAACAGAGAGGAATGGGATCTTCCAGGGGATTCCAGACCTGACATCTAACTCGGATGCTCTGTATTACCCTTCAGAGGAGAGCTGTGAGAGAGACAAGATTAAATACCCTTGGTAAGATTAAATACCCTTGGTAGTATGTGAGGGGTTGACTTGCATATGGTGATCCAAAATTTTCAGTGTTAGAGGCTGGCTGACAAGTCTGAGACTCTCCTTACAGGGTGACAGACATAAACATACATTGGTATCAGTTTCCGCCTGCTGCCATTCCCGGTCCCTTTAGAATTGCTGCAGGAAAGGTGGTAAGTTGGACAGAACCATCTCATGGGCCAAATGCCTGGCTTGCAGGCCCCTAGTCGAGCCAGCTAGTCCTAGGCATACCAGTCCTTTTTTCCTCTTCCCTCTCAAGTCTTGTCATACCTGACTTGTTTTTCAAGACTATTGTATGTGATGTATCTGACATTTTGGGCCAGCGTACTTTGATCGTCTTGCTCATGCTTATGCCGGTCAAGTTACATGATACTAAGTTTCAAATAATGTTTTGTTGCATTTGTGGATGTCAGCTGTAGATGATAATGTTTCTATTCAGAAATCACAGTGCCCCTATGCTTGAAGGATGGTCTCAGGAACAGGCATGAGTATCCCAGGCTGTTTTCAGGGAGCCTGTTCTCTTGTGCCTTTTGATATGTATGCCACTGGGCTTGCTCAGGCATTTGATGTTGTAGGTGCACCTTGCCTCGTATCTGGATTGTCCTTCCAAGTTCACAGTTTTCRGCAGGCTGAAGAGTGGACTTTAGAGAGGTCACCAACAGCCTTGATAATATACCCACTAACTGTGATTTACTTCAGGTAGTTCTCTAGGTGAGCTCTGACCTCCTGCATCTTTGTGCTGGAGAGTCTTTATTAAGAAGTCCTGTAATCTTTGTCTTTTTTTATACTGTATTGCTATATCATTTCATTTTAATAATAAACTTCATTGCAACAGTGTTTTAAGTATCTGGATCTTGGTATTTGTTGCCAGATTCTTCAGTGTTCATCCTCCTCATCAGATAAAATGTTCTACAGGGATTAAGACAGAGAAGAAGAAGGGGAAAACCAAACCAAAACAAAACAACAAAAAAATCCAACCTCTGCTAGCCTGAAACTTCATCTGGTTGGAAAGTCTGAAAACTACTGGCTGTTTTGAATGTAATAGCTAAGTTGTTTGGGTTGCTGTTAGCAATGTATCTTTTTATTAAAAGATACTGTATTATTTGCTCAGTCAGCCAGGCAGCCTAAATAGAAACTTTTAAAGTAAGTGAGAATCTGATTTTACTTACAGAATATTTTATTTAAGGCTTGTTTAATGAATGTATCACAACTTGCCTGATGACCTAATCCTTCTTCTGTGCAATTACAGTTGTGCAAAACAAAGAGAAGGTCATATATATCCAGTGGAAATTGAATCACAAAAGCAGAAAATTAAGTCTGTCAAAATGCTGCATAAATGCTGTACATGCACCTTTTTAACTGAGCCCACTAAGTTGAGAGATTTGCAGTATATACAGCAAGTTTAGTTCCTGGACCAAGTCACAAAATGATCAGCCATTCCTCAAGGTAAAATACAAGACTGAAGTTCAACAAATAGTCCTTTTAAGGAACAATAAATATGTATACCTTGGCAATCATTTTAGAGTTCTGTGTTTTGACTCATCTCATGAATTTAGTTTCCCAATTAAGAAACTTGCTGCATCAAGAATTTCACTACCACCCTTCTCATAGAGATGGAATCTAATGCTCTAAAGTTAAGGCTGACATATTAAGGGTTTGAAGCTGAATTTACAATGCTAGCCATTGGTGTGTCTGTACCCTGGTGGTGGCTCTTACAGTACATTTGGTTTAGCACATGCAAAAGACCTTCAGTATTTCTCATGGTAATGCTGCAGAAAGATTATAATGAGGGTTTTCAAAAGATTGTTCWTGTAGGGAAAAGACTTTAAGGGCGGGAAGAGGCTTTCAGAGGTTCACCATTCTGTCCTAGCTGTCTAAAATGCTATGGATTTTAACATTTACTCAAGTGCAGCTGGGGCATTTTTTTTCCTGGCATCTTTCATTCAGATATAAATAGGTACTAGAGTAACTTTACCAAGAAACTTTTTAAAGATATAACTGCCGAAGCCTTAAAAAAAAAGACTTGAATTAAGGCCCTCCAAAATGACTGCCATTACTGTTCTCTGCTACTATTCTAGAGGAGACCATCTAAGAATTGTAAATTTAGGAATAGAAATAGAAGGATGTATGCCAAGATACAATGAATGTGATCTTTAGCGTAGCTTCTTTAGAAGTGCTTTTTTTGTTAAGCTGTTGTTTTAATGCAGCATTATCTCTGTCAAAATTGAAATGCTTTGAAATACTCAAGTTAACAAAAATCTGTTTAAAGGAAAACTAATAAAGCATTTAAAAGAATATTTGGACCATTTTAAGAAAATTTAAAAATAAATACTTTTATTTTAAAAAATTCAAGGAAATTTGAAGTCTGTATGAAATGTATTACAATTCAGAAAAGAATGTGTCATGTTGAAATGGGAAGAAAGTTGACATCGTGAATTTTTCTGTGAAATGGAAAAATCCAATTTGTGGCCTAGTCTGTTTATTGGCTATTTCCTAAAACTAAATACTTCTTATTGATGGTTTTAAAGAGAGAGAAAGAAAAGTCTTGAATGTTAATTTACAAATGCAGATTAAAGTCAGGCTGACATTCTCAAGCTGCTTTTGGGGTTGCTACTTTATTGGGGATGGCTGAACCTAGTCTGGAAACCCCATTCCACATGTTCCTCACATGAGTACCTTTCTACAGAAGCTAYTGGTGTCCCTCTTTAAAAGCAGACTGAAGTGGTTATTTTTCCTAGCTGTAGGTATTATTGGCCTCAGACTAATTATGCTTTTGCAAAACATAAGATTGTCAGTTAGCTGAAGTGGAGGTTGATATTCATTTGCTGACTGCTGACAGCTTGAGAGTTCAAGTTGGCCTCTGTRTATTTAAATTGGGTATTACCTTTGAAGCAAAAAGAGCATGTCAGATGAGCTGTTACCACATCCCACACTTCTGTTACCACATCCCACACATGGCCACCAAATGTCATGGTATAGGTCAGACAGAGCTGGGTGCCAATAGCAGAAGAAATTGGGAAATTGTATTACTAGGTCATAAATGAGAATAATTTTGGTGGGAGCAGACTACTAGTCTGAAGGAGGCAAAGCCCATTCATTAGTTCTTTTTTTCTATTATAAGAGACTAAAACATGAGATGAAGACTAGTTCCACTACCACATTGTACTGCTCTTTGACCACAACAATCAGGTAGTGGCCAGATTTCTTTTTCCTATAGGGATTTTGATCTGCTGCTTGGCAAAGCAGATTTTTTGTTCTGTATCAGTGTGTTTCCCATCACTTTGTAGGCTGAAGGAAAATGCAGTCTGCCAAATCARTCAGGTAGAATTCTCTCCTTTGCAGGAGTGTGTAGACCTTAAAGGACTGCTTGTCACCAAATGGACATATCCATGCTAGTTCAGAATCCCCTTCAAGCTATGTCTGAACTATTTCTGTGTTGCAAATGAGTTACTTACTCTTCCCTGTGGGTGGAATGAAAAAAAAACTCGTCTTTCATCTTAATTTGTATATAGTAGGTTCATGACAGAATAGCTTAGTCATATAAAAGAATGCAGATACTGCCTCCTTTCTACCCCATGTAAACCTGTGGTGGAGTTGTACAGCTAACAGACTAGTAAAACTAGGCCTGCGATGTTTACCAAAACAATCAGGTTAAAAACTCTGCATAGTCAAGTTAAAAATCTAATTTGGCTATTTTATGGGTTCTTAATCACATACACATTCAAATTAAAGTTAGCCTTAATAACATCTATCAACTCATACATTTCGATGAACAATGCCTTTCTAAATGTAGCTTTTTTATATTTATAAAATTTTATAATAATGTCATCTCATTATGTAGCAATTGAATATTCATATTCTACCTTGGCTTTTGTACATAGGAAAAGTATTCTGAAAACTAAATATATGCCTTATTAATTACAACATATGTCTACAAAGGACAGCAGGAAAATTTTTCATCAGAGTTCTRGTCTAATGAGATTTTCCTATACATGTGAAATCAACTCAGCCATTCAACATTTTCTACTTCAATTTTAGGTCAATCTTTACATCTGTGAAAGCAATCTACAGCTGTCTCCTGTATTTTACAACCTGGTGTGTAYAAAAAATGTGAGCTTTTGCGAAATTGGGTTTTACAAATACTCAGAAAAAGGGAAGAAATAATGCAAAGGGAAAAAGGAAATGAGGAACAAGATGAGTACRAAATGATAAAGTTTGGGGCATTTATAAAAAGAGGAAAGAGAAGATGTCCATAAAAGATGGCTCTGGAAACTAAAAACTTGCTGAATCCTAAAAATGATCTGCAAGATGTCACATAATAGTTTTTCATCTTTGTAACCACCACCCCACCTCCACAAACACACACATGTATTCCACATTTGATACATTCTTTGTCCTCATCTCCTTTCCTGAGATGYCATAGGAGCTAACAAACAGCACTGAAGCCTCACAGGCTGATATCCACATTTCACAGCATGAGCAATTCAGAATGTTACAATTGGTACAGCTCCACTAGTATGATAGGGCACTTTGTTAGCATGCAATCAAGCTGATGTGCTTATTCACACAGCGCTGTACTTAGGCTGTGACACTACTTGCAGTTCCAGGGCCTCTTGGTACTGCATAAACATGGCCATTTTTATGATCTCGACTGGTGGCTCTGACCCAGAACCACAAAACTGAGAGGTCATCTATGGTTCTCARATGTCTACAGTAATTGTGGAAAAATTTCACTAAACTCCACCTGGGTTCAGCAAAAGTTCACTGAACCGAAGATACTGTGAACTAAATGCTCTAAATTCAATGAATTGGCATTTTCCCCACTAAATTGTTCTTCCTGGAAATGGGAAAAGTCACAGGTTTACTCCAGCTGTAATACAAGTACTATTATGCATAATTCTCGTGTTTATTCCATGAACAAAGCACTTTTTTGGTCCAAGGACATGGGCAGAGACAATCTGGCAAATTTAACTGAGGTTGTTTAAATCACAACCCCTCCAGCTGGCTATTTGGCCCCTTTTTTATAGGCTACCCTTCCCACAGCAAGCTTGGCAAGATGGAACACCTGCACGTCTCAGCGTAAAGTCTGCTGTCTTAGCACAAACCCACTTTCATCAGTGCTTTAAAGTAAATTGCTGGACTTTGYACCTGAGGCATGTACACACAGCCTGAACCAGCTGCTTTTCTGTGGGGATGTTTTCCCCTGGCAAATGTGTGGTAACAAATTGTGGAGGRGCTAGATGCAGAAGAAAGTGATAGTTTCTTAAACCACTAGTCATTTATGTTGTGAGTATGCTCCTGTGGTCTGAGTCTCCAAAGGCCTGTAGACTTTGTTCTATAATATTGCAGAAATCAATCTTCAGTCCTATTTAAATATCTGTAATAGAAGGCTATTATAAACATTCTCAACCAAATGAAAAAAAATATGTAGTATGCAAGCATTGAAGAATATAAATTAGTGTTTTGCAAAGCTGCCTGTAATTATGCAAAGTAAATTTTATACAAGGAGTGGCACCACCTAAATGGCAATGCAACATATGCACGCTGTAGAGAATACAGTATTTTACAATAAACTATTGCCACCATCCTGGAATAGCTTGAGAATTCTCTTCAATTACCAGTTTAGCTATTCTAGAAAAATGAATTCTTTAATGTTGGGGGCAGGGGAGCTTTGCTAGCAAGTATGTCCTTGCAATTCTATGTTGAAACAGTAAAGGTACAGTGGGATTATAGGGCAAGGCAAAATGCAGCTGTTACAAACATCGTACGTGGCAAAGTGACATCAATTCTGCTGTAACTTTCCTCATGGCAAAGTAAAAAATCCAAAGTTAGATGAGTCAGATGCTACCTAAACTGGTTTTGTAGCTAGAGTTTGTTCATTTCTCACTTTAAACTTGGACATGTGCAGTAAGTTTTGTTCTAGCAACAATCCCAATATTTATGGGTTTTCCTAATTTGTCACCATTTCTATGTTTCCTGATCAGCACAACTGGTCTCATGACWCTGGGCTGTAGCTGTTCACTGTGGACACAGATAAAACAGGTCTGTTCTAGCCACAGCAGTTAGTATCTACCTTCCACTCCAGTGTCATAATACATGTTCTTAATGCAGCACTGCAGCTTCTCTGGGGAGCTGCACTGAAGTTACAGCAGTGTGTTTGAGAATGCAACTGCCTTTTAGAATGGGGGGAGATACAAGTTATAGGTAGTGAAGCTGAAGCTCCCCTATCCAGTCCATATAATGAGTCGACTTCTGACTGTCTTGCTTTTTGAAAGCTTTTAGAATATGCATAAATGGGGTATCTGATATGGTGACACTGCTGCAGTCAYAGTTGTATCCAAACCAGAAGGTGCTGTAACTTCCTAAGCAGTAAGTATGGATGGGTTGATATGATCTACTTCCTTGCCTTGTCTTTTTCAGCTTTGTCATAAGGGTGTCCGGCAGGGCTAGAAAAAGGGAAGACATTTAAGTTTTGAAGGACTTGCAATTGTAAGTAGCTGGGAAGGAAATGATTATTAACTCTTGTCAGAGACAGACTGTTACCTCACAGGCTCTGCTGTGCAGTGTAGCAGGCAGAGAGAAAATCTGTGCTCCAAGTTCCACCAGAGAGAAGGGAGAGTAGTGATTCTGAAAGGCTAGGTTTTCAGGTGACCTTTTGTAGTTCTCCTGGTTATCTGTGAAAATCTTAAGGAGGTGCCTGTCAATAGTACCATATCATTCATGATTCTAAGTTTAGGTCACTTTAAAAGGGTAACATGCTTTGAGAAGAAAATCCTAATGTATCAAAAGAAGCAATGTTAATTGACAGAAAGTAGATCCAGGACCTTTCCAGATGAGTCCTCAAATCCATGATTTCTTGTGCTGAAATTGATTCTGTTGCCCATACAGCCAGGTCTTTCAGTCAAGTATGTTCCTGAGATCCAAAGTTTTACTTCACTGAGTTCCTCTAGTGAAGATCCAAAGTCTTTAAATGCATGAATTAATGGACATACCCTTTGAATTGCAGAAGACTGCACTAAGATGTCTGTTTCATTTGTAAATTACATTGATCCACATTTCTTCTCTGTGGTGTAGAGTCTGCTGGAATAGAAACCAGTTTGATTTCCCTTTTATCATCTATCTGAAAGCAAAAAAAAAAAAAAAAAAAAAAAAAAAATCATCATATAAGATATGTAAACATAAACTTCTCACCTTACTTCAGAAACACGTTTGGTGGGATTAGGAATTTTCTATCTCTTGCCCTATTTCTCTTGTTCTTTCTTCATATGTGTGGAACTCACGTACTTCCAGTGCAGCACTGTCACATCTCCTTGATACACCTGAAGGCAGTCTTTTAAAGGCTCATAAAGCAGAAAGTCTGATGCTGCAAGCACCCAGGCTGCAGGACCACAGAACTTCCACCCAAGTCACCTAACCTAGTGCAGAGTGCCTGCAACCTCATACTAGGGAGTTTTTTGCACAGCCCCTCCCTGCAATTATGGACGTCCTTCTACAATTAACATTTGCCATCTCGTAGTACTCTTCAGCCATAGCATCTCCCAGCCTTGGAAAACATAGTGAAAGCCCTCAAAATTAATTGATCTGCAACTCATTTCCTGGGGCTGGACCACTGAACTAGACATATGAGGCTTCACCTGCCTGTAATGCTGGTCAGCTACTGTTAGGAAAGCTTATTATCTGTCTCTGCCTTCATACTTAGAAAATTTATCCACATCCTGTTCATGTCATGAATTATTCATTTTGTCCATTTTCACAATAAATACTTATAGGCTTTCTCCTTTGGAGTTTGTGTTGCTTCATTGATTCTCTGGAATGTTATACTGAGCTTGCCGAAGTATATGCATTGGCTTTAAGTATCTGAAAGGTATCTGAACTGCTATTTAGAGTGATTCTTGTTGTCAGTTTGTACCCTGTGTTTCTGATGAGACAAAGACAGATGAGATCTCTGTCTCAAGCTCCCTAAAAGCATTGTGTAATGTCACCATGTCAGTCCTGTTTCCATTTTAATTTACAGAATCTCCCTTCCCCAAATTACCATTGCTTTAAGGGTGCAGCACAATGTCCTAATTACTGTAAGACTCCCTAATTTCTGAACAAGCGTTGACTTTAATGCCACTAAAGCTTGGCCCTAGAATGATTYTCTTGGTAACATGTAACAAATGTGTAATAGGGTAACAAGATGAATAAAATCTTACCAGGTTTTGTGTTAAGTATTCTTCCAAAAAGAATACTAAAGATCATCAATGAACATCCCCACTGAGTAGCAAGTGCCACTGAAGATCATTTGTCAAGCAGTATGACTAACACCACAATTTATGAGCCCATCTCATCTCATCAGGCTTCGGTTTATTTAATGTGTCACTCTTTTAAGTCTTATGTTTCACCCCAGCTGTTCATGTTTTAACATTTAAAAGCTTTGCTTCTACTATGCCTGATACTATAGTAGTAAAAGTTACTAAGCTGAGTGTACTATTAGATAGGTTTCATTTTTATATAGCAAATGTGATGAGGAAGAGTCATAGTGAAATCTGTTGACAAGATCAGCTTTAAATGTTCTACATATTAAACTACTTTGTTTTCAGTTGGTCTATTCATCACAAGTGGGATTGGAAAGCTCATTAGAGTATTTTAAGTRATAGATTTTGTGATGCCAGCTGTACACTTCAAGTCCAATATTGTCCTTCATGTGAATACAGGAAGATTATAGTTGATCATTGATTTAGAGGTTGCCATACAACTATGTCTAGAGCACCCACAGACACYGGCCACACTGCCCTTAACAGTTCTGTGAGTGTATTAATAGCAATAYGAGGTTTTAAAGTTTTCTTTTAAACTGATTTAAGGATTTTTCTTTCTGGTAGGTAACCTCTCCAATATTAGTTATTAAAATGTTAACTTCTTAATCACCCAAGTGAACACTGTGCTCAGATAAGACATGTCAARTATGGCAAAGGGTAAAAATGATCTTTAATGTCAGCCTTGTTCTGTAAAATTTAAGTGAAATCAGCCTGTTGGTTGAAACTATGACAAGAAAAGAAAAATAGGTTTTCATTTTCTCAGATGCCTTCTGACTTACAAAGCTGTTATTTTTACAGTCAGTGAATGTGGTAAAATACCGTGATTGATTGAAACAACAGGGAGAATATATTATTTTCTGACAAAAAGTATTTTAGAATGWATTAATTTTCTACATACAAGTAAAAAATACAGGACTGTATAAGCATGATCAAATGTCAGTGATGCTTCACATCTACCTGAGCTTTTACAAATATCTTACAGTCAGTAATAAGATACAAAACTTTGAACTGCTACTTATTCAAGAAAATGAGGTGCATGTGGTCCCATAAGTGGATATAACAGAGAGACAATATAAAATGTCTTACACAATATAGAATAGGCAAACATGCAGCTCAATCTGCAAAAATAACTACACYTAGACTGGATGCTCAGTAACTTGGATGCTCAGTATTTTGGTGTGATGCTTGGCTGAGAAGTACTAATTTAAAAAAGCTCTTGGGTGAGGGTAAAAAACCCTGGAGTTTTGTTCTCACTTTTTCTTGGAAAAAGCTATAACTAAATCCTGCAGTGGAAATTMGGGTCATTTGTGAGGGACTGTCCAACCTGCCATTAATGTTTCTAAGGACTGAATACAATGAAGCTTTTGCTAATGACCACAATGTTATGTAATATCTGCCTACATGTGGATTGATGCAAAAGATAGATCTAAAAGCAAAAGCTTGCAACTCCCACCTAAATTTTTAGACAAATACATTTTCATCAGTAAAGTTTCCTAAGTGCTGGAAGCTCTCTTACTGTACATGTGCTTCTATTCTGTCAGGGCTGACTGCTTAGCAGCTTTCCCTAAAATGGAATAGGTGCTCCTCAGTTCATCTTTCCTGAGGAGACCATTTGATAGCTACGCTTTAAGCACACTGACAAAATGAATTGTCATGAAACACTGCAGCCTTGGCTACTTATATTTAAAAATATAGCCAGTGAAGGAGGTGGTAATGATGTTTCTTCTTTATTTAATCCCTTAGTGTTTAGAGTACTCGCCCAGGGGATGGCAGATCAGTGCTGGGCCCTCCTACACCATAAGGGGTGTAGAGTCCACATTCCCCTCATTCCTGAAGAGCAGTCAAGCAAGGAGGCTGTAGATTACGCTGTGATAAGGAAGGGGAGTGGCTGGATGTGAACATGAATCATTAAGCTCCAGTCATGAAACAGGAAGCCTGATCTAATACAGATTCCAATCTGTTCAAAAGTAGCTGTCCCATCCTTAGCAGGGGTAGGATTTTGGACAAATGCCTCTTCCAGCAATTTATTTCACCAAGTTGTGGTTTGCTCAGTGTTATAGATCCCATTTTGCAACATCTTTTTCTCTTCCATACTTGTTACGGGAATTAAGTGACTAGCTAAGGTTTTTGATAACCTAACAACTGAATACCTAAAGCCTGGCATAATGCATTTCAATGGTCCTGGTCCTTTCATGTCTATGTCCTTGAAGAAGAGATTATGGGACACTAAACAAATAGGCATCAAAAATGAAAGAAGAATGTGATTTGTTTTCTAGCTTTATTTCACAGAATAGTTGAGGTTGGAAGGGACCTCGGGAGATCATCTAGTCCAACCCCCCCTGCTCAACCAGGGTCAACTAGAGCATGGTAGACAGGGTTGCATCCAAGGTGGGTTTGAATATCTCCAGAGAAGGAGACTCCACAGCCTCTTGAGGCAACCTGGTCCATTGCTCTGTCACTCTCACAGGAAAGAAATTCCCCCTCATATTCAGGCGGAACTTCCTGTGCTTCAATTTCTGCCCATTGCCTCTTGTCCTGTTGCATGGCACCACTGAAAAGAGTTTGGCCCCATCCCCTTGACACCTTCCCTGCAAATTCTTATACACATTGATAAGATCCCCTCTCAGTCTTCTCTTCTCCAGGTGAAACAGGCCCAGCTCTCACAGCCGTTCCTCATAGGGCAGACGCTCCAGTCCTCTGATCATCTTCGTAGCCCTACGCTGGACTCTTTCCAGTACTGCCATGTCTCTCTTGTACTGGGGAGTCCAGAACCGGACATAGTACTCCAGATGAGGCCTCACCAGGGCTGAGTAGAGGGACAGGATTACCTCCCTCGATCCACTGACAGCACTCTTCCTAATGTACCTCATGATACCATTGGCCTCCTTGGCTACAAGAGCACATTGCTGGCTCATGGTTAACTTGCTGTCCACCAGAACTCCCAGGTCCTTCTCCGCAGAGCTGCTTTCCAGCAGGTCAGCTCCCAGCCTGTACACAGAGGGTTACTTCTTCCTGGGTGCAGGACTGTGCACTTGCCCTTGTTAAACWTCATGAGGTTCCTCTCCACCCAATTCTCCAGCCTATCCAGATCTCTCTGAATGGCAGCACAGCCTTCTGGTGTATCAGCCACTTCTCTCAGTTCAGTATCGTCAGCACACTTGCTGCGGAGGCATTGTGTCCCTTCATCCAGGTCATTGTAAGCTGAACAAGACTGGACCCGGTACTGACCCCTGGGGGACACCACTAGCTAGAGGCCTCCACTAGACTCTGCGCCACTGAGCACAACCCTCTGAGCTCTGCCTTTCAGCCAGTTCTCAATCCACCTCTCTGTAAATTTGTGAATTACAGGATGCTGATAGGTGGCACCACCATCATTGTTTATCCACTTAAGCAAATGTAAGTCATTGGCTAATGAAGCAATTGTCATTCATTATTTAATTAAGAGGACTTTGATTCCATGTATGGGAGACTTGTCCAGAAGATGCAATGGGCTATCATTACTTTCAATAGGTACTTGCTTGAATAGAAAGCAAGAGATGATCAAGGAGATGAATGTAAGAGAAGAATATGACTTTTACATTGCAGGAAGTTCTGCCATCTGAAAAAACGAATATACTCAAAGTAAAAATGAAAAGATTTTGAACTTGCTACAGAATTTGCTTAAATGTTTTGTGAGCTAAAATAAGTTATATAGATCTTGCATATCTGAGTGTGTACACATTCATGATGCTAAAAATTRTAAATGTTTGAGCTGAAACAGTTTCAAAATAAACATTGGAAAGATTCATTATGGAAGTATAGAAAAGTTTTTTTAGTAACTTTTCCCAAAAGGAAGTTCAATGGAAGTAGTAAGTTGTTGTGAAATGTATTCCTTTAGATGAGTTACCTTTTCAATGACAGAAAAAAGTATTTCTGGGAAAAGTTCTGAACCATTCTACTGCGTGATAAATAGTGGGTAATGCCTATTGGAAGGACTCGTATTTGTTGCTGAGCTCTAAATTACCTTTAGCCACGTAGGAAAAAACCTTTTTGCCTCCCAGGACAGYGGTATGAAATATATGATCAATTCACAAGCGTGGTCAAGAAAGCAAATAAAATGTGAAGATGGCTAAGGTTAAATGTAAGGCACTTGAATCAGGTTCTCTGAGAATCTCTAATATCTGTGGAATGCACCTGGAGCTACTGTATATGGTACTTTAAAACTCAGATTTTTTATTTCRAATATAGATTCTGACTTTTAGAAAGCATATGAACAGGCATCTTCTGTCAGGAAGCAAACAGAAAGTGAGGGATCTTTAAGATATATAAGTCATAGACTGTGTATTTGTTTTGTACAGTGGGGGGAAAAAAACACTACACCCATATCAATTTCATTTTACTTTTACAACTACTTTTCAAATGGCTCCCAGATAATGATTGCCCTCTTTCCTGCATTATAACTTTGGTTATTTTTTGCTTTGGCTCCCTCAGGGAATACAACACTAGATTTTGCAAGCACAGAGCAATGCTCCAACAGATAACAGTAACACAGACAGTAATTTTTAAATAATGCTTTAAAAGGTCTCTTGCTTAAAAGCTTCCTGAGGGTTGTTGCTCTTGTTTCAAATGGCTAAACTGTTTTCTGTAAAGAAAAAGGCCTAGGTAAAAATGTTCCAAAATGGGTTTACAAACGGGAATTTAGAGATTTTTTTTTAGGGTTAATTACATAAGCTGTGTAGTTTTAGAATTTACAGCATTCTGTTTGTACTGATGTTTTAGAACAGTGCTTTCTCATGGCTAATATAACAGGTTACACATTTGGGAAAAGAAAACCCAAGAAATCCTGACTTGTACTTCCCCAGCTGTAACCAAAAGAGCCACAGTAAAATTAAGGTCCAAAATAAATGATGCATTTAATTAAAGACAAAAACAAGCCTATTGAAAATGGAAGGAAATAACGAGCTATTTCTTGTTGTACATGATCTTTGTATACAATAAAATCTGTGCTAAGTGCTTTGTGGTTGRCTGCTGTTTTGTTTTCCTTTCATAGAAATGGGAAGCCAACGAGAATGAGCAGGAGCACACTTTCCATCTAACAGGCGGTCTTCAGGAAGGCAGGATCACTTACTGGTTTAAGCAATAGGTGAACCGAAGCTTGACGCGTGCTGTTGCTCAGCCTGTGTCACTTTCTCTTTTGGGTCAGCACAGCTGTTCGTAYAGCTCTTCACTGAATCATTTTGGGGAACTGATCTAGCAGAAAGATAACTGGTTTGGGGGGAGGGGAAGTTGTAGTTATATTTCAGGTGGGTCAGTTTTCCAGTACTGTTCATCCTATCAACAGGCAAGCACTGGTAGCATCGTGGAGGGGACCAAGCAGCTGGAGGTAAAGACTCCCTAGAGAAATTAAGCAACATTGCTGCCAAATGTTTAACCATGAAACCCTGTAACACCAKTAAAAAAGRAGGAGCCTCTAAGTGGAATTAGGATGAATTTCCAGGCAAATACATATCACTATGGCTTATACCGTTGAAGACATTGAGTTAAGGTGCATTTCCTAGCTTGTAAGGAACAACAGGAGGAACCAAAAAGTAAGAGAAATATTATTTCAGGTCTTGAGACTCATAAGCAAATGTGATCATGCAGCATTCATTTCTCTGTGAACCAAAAAAAAAATCCATTTATGATCACTTCTCTTTTTATGCACTAGTATCATCAATAAGACTAGCAAGAAAATGCTTGCAGTTCTGGAAGCATGACAGCTAAATAATCGCTGCAATAGGAGTTYAGAAATTGAGGACTGTGGACTCTGTTTGTTAATGTGGCATGTCTCTCAAACAGTATCTTAAAGGCACTGTTCTGTAGGAGATGAGACGAAATTACATAACTAACCAAGAAAGAGAAAATCTCCTGTATGGTTCATTTTGTGCTGTAATGCTGCAGGTAGGACAGCTTTTTCACCCTGACCTCCCATGCTTACTTCTCTGCTAGGTCCAAAAAAAAAAAAAAAAAAAAAAAATCACCTGGGTTCCAGTCAATGGGAGTTGAGGGTAAAAATGGAATAGTGGATTGGATTCTTAGAAACCAAGCAATATTCTCTTTCATTTTTTTCTGTAATGGCAATTCTTTATGACATTATAGACATTAAGGAATACTAATATCAACAAGTCAAGAGCTCTTTCAAAATTGTGGCCTTGACAAAATCCTTACTGTTTTCTGATGAAGTATGAATTCCAGTCTTGTACTAAATGTACTTAATATAGAACTTGTGTTGCAAAGGGAACATGAAGCTCAATTCCGTCTGTTTTTCGGCAATACCATATGTACTACAGAATCCCAATTTGCATCATCGTGTTTCAGATTATGTCAGTATTTCAGTGATGAACGCCTGTCTCAGGAGTGGATTGCTCAGCTGTTAAAAAAAAAGGGGGGGGGAGAAAGAAAGTAGGACAGGGAGGAGCTCTTAAAAGTGATTGTTTTGATGGAGGGTGGAGAGRGGGAAGAAAAGAAATTCAGTGGAACATGGTATTTTGCTATCTCATCCTGATTTGAGCTAAAATTGGGCAAAAAAGTAGATTTATTTTCAACACATTCTTTTTGGATTCATTCTGACCGTCAGGGAATTTTTTCCACGGAGTTAAATGAAACAGGCACAAGACCTGAACACATGATTGCACGACATAACCATAAATTTTTGAAAAAAATGGTACATTTAAACAAGTATTTTCAAAGTTGTCAAGTATTTTCATGTACGTATCTGAACGTGAACACTGCAGCATACATCAAAAATACACAGCGTAGAAGAAGGTGCAAAAATTGTATCAGGAAGATTAATGTAGGTTACATGCCAATATACTTAAGGTCATGGACTGAAGCAAGACTGTATATTGGAAGTGGAGGGCAGAGAAGCTAGAACATCACTTCAGCACAGCATAGCACAGTGCTTGGGGCAGAAAACTTGTCTTAAAGAAACAAACTACTATTATCAATCTCACATGTAGCCAGCAGTCTGAGTGCAAATAAAATCTGCCCTCAGAAAAGTAATTTGCAAGCCACTTCAGATCTCACTGCATTTTTTGCGTAGTGTCTTGTCTTTTACACAATAAATTCTTTGAGAACRTTAATTTAAAAAATTGCTTAATCCATTTGCTATATAAAAGGCAAAAATATAAAAATTGATACAATCTATGAGCTACAAACCTTGGAAGAGGAAATATTGTTCAAAAAGCCGCATCTCCTGCACAGAAGCTAATGTGAAATAAGGCAGTGTTTGCAGGTAGTCAGGAGTGGTGCAACATCTGGTATTTTTCTTGAAGTCCAAGATCTTGCAGTGATGTTATTACCTGATAATCTTAGCTTTAAAAAGACTAGTACTCTATCTTGAGGGGAAAAAAATGAATTAGTGAATCTTAAAGGCTCAGGCTCTGTGTGACAAATGAGTAGTAGTCACAATTCATTTTGCTGAGATAAGCTCCCAACTCAAGATGTTTAGGTACTGAGGGTTATCAGTACTGTGCTGCTYTCCTTGGCTTTTCCTGCAAATTCCTACAAGCTTCACAAATTTAAGAAACCAAGCTGGGACACAGCCACCATATATAGGGCAGGTATTCAAAATGTGAGATGGGTTCCTCCGTCACCCTTGTGCCTGGTTCCATTTAAACACGTTTTAGACGCACAATAACCAAAGTAATCATGTACTGCAGAAATTAGTGAAAGGTTTTTTTTTTTTTTTTTTTTCGTTGGAGAGGGAGAAAGGAAGGGGCTGGGAGCTGTTGTCGTTTTTCCTAGCCCACCTCCTGCCCGTGAGGAAGAACTGAAAGCCCGAGCCGAGTGCAGGAGCAGCAGGACGCACTGCGTTTGCAGGCAGAACCTGGCAGCGGCCGGAGCAGCTGCAAGTAGAGCCAACCCCATCCATCAGCCACCAGAAACACCCCGTCCCCGCGGCCTGCAACACGAGGAAGGCAGCGTGGCTTCGCACGGCCCCGAGCGCCGCTCTGCACTGCCCGTCACCGCACGCTCGCCCCCGAKTCCCCTGATCCTCACGGCTCGGTGCTTCCCTTCCCCTTTCTCGACGCCACAGACCGGAATAAAACCGAACGGCGGGAGCTTCGTGGATCCCGTCCGCGTGCTGCAGCCCGGGCGCGGCGCGGCTTGCGCGGACCCTCCCGACGCGCGCGTTTACTCTGGCCGCTGCGAGGCCACGGCCGCTCGCGGCTGGGGTCGGTAAGCGTTAGGTGCGGAGGGAACGGGGTCGGTAACGCCACTTGGGACTGCCGCTTCGGGCGGGCCGCGGGCACCAGCACCAGCTGGTGCGGGAATCGGTCAGAAATTTCCGGTGAGGCGCAGCCTGCCCGTTCTTGAAGGAGAAAGACGCGCGGCGCCTCGAGAAGCCTCTCGCCGCCGGCAGCGCGGCGCCGCGCCGAGTCGGGCGGGTGCCGCCGCCAAGATGGAGGCGGCCGCGCCGGGGCGGGGAGGGGGGCTCGGCCCTCGGCGGGCGGCGCTGCCAGTGACAGCGGGGCC
>NW_028186712.1:3794980-3846181 GCF_003343005.1 Rhea americana
AGCACCTCCCCCCCCCCAAAAAAAAAAAAACAGACAAAATAAAAATAATAATTAATCGCTACGCGAATGAGGGCCGCCGGCTCGTACCCGAGCCAAGGTGCTGCATGCGTTGAAGGTGCAAATGCTGTGCTGCGAGCAGCCGGTGCTAAAGGTGAAAGCTATTTTGAGCGTATGACACACGGCGAGCTGTGACGCTGCCTCGCTGAAGTTAAAAAAAAAATAAATAAAAGGGGGGGGGGAATGTATTTAGGGACTCGTTTTAATATGCGCTATGAAATGGGGTTAAGTGAGCAGTGGCGTTCAGGCATTTTTCAGTGTGGACCGCGAATTGCTGGAAAATAGCTCTTTGTCAAAAATGGATGCCTTCTATAGCTGCTTTTTTTTGGGGGGGGGGGCGGTTTGAAGTGAACTGATACGGGGAAAAAGAAAGCCTAAAATTGCATGACAATTTTTTATGATTGTTATTTTAAAGGTAACTGTTGCTTATTAAGGCGAGTGTGCTGGCTGGAGGTGTGACTGCCTCCTTCCCTGAATTTTTGTATGACACGTGTGGCTTTTGCAGGAGGATCAAGGTTTATTTACTTTGCTGGAGTCCGTGTGGAAGTCTAATGACTCCGATCATAAAAGCGGACAGTGGCAATGCGGTGATTAAAGTGTAATTGGTTGAAGTGGTGCAACTCAACGTTAAAGGAGCCCTCGTGGAGGCAGGGCCCTGTATCTCCCCAGACTGCTGCCACGGTTGGAAGTAGCTAGCGTGTATTTTGGCAGCTTCAGTAGGAAGGTAAAGGCTGAATGGATTAAATTTGTCTCTTCATTCCTTAGTCGATACTGATTTGAATTGAGGTGTGCTAACAGCCTTTTGCTGCCTGCTTCAGTGTTAAATGCCTTCTGTGTGGAAGAACTTCACTTGCTGCAGCTGTGTAACTGACATCTTCCCTGAGTAATAACTTCTTTTAATAAACCTGTTATTGATGGTTTACTTAAATATCCCTTGACTATTATATTGGATGTTGTGTTATATAATACCTAATCAACGCTTGACAGAAAATGCAAACAAACAGCTCTGGCAATAATGCTGAAAAAGAAATGTTACAGTTTTCAGTAAAACTGCAGCTAGCAGCTCAGCAGTTTAGGATTACTTCAATTTCAAATCAAGAATAAGCTTGAGGGGTGGTTAGGGATTGATTCTTGTACGTCAGCTAGTAATCCATACTGGAATAGAGAGTTTAAATTAGCAAGAATTTTAAAGTGAAATCTCTCCCTGGGTGGTGATTAGTTGTCTGAGTATCTGCAGAAACTGTATAAAATAATAAGCTCTTTCCATGGCAGAGATTTTTCTTACTTCTATTGAATCATCTGATTATTGCACTATCTGGAACTCACTGTAATCTACTTTCTACTTACTTACATGATAGGAAAGACTACCATACCACTACGTCTTTTTCCTCTCTCAAGAGGATAGAGCCCCATACTCTGTAAATACGGAGTTTGCTCTGAAGACCTCGAAGTTTGTCATGATTGCTTTGTGTTAGTGGAAGGAACCGCACGCAAACAGAAACATATTGGGTTTCCAAGAGATGTCTGAGTCATTAGCATACCTTATTCACAACTGTGATTCCCAATGTTGTTCATCGGATTTTTTTTTTTTTTTTTTTACTGTCATACAGGAAGTATGTGTCAAGCTTCAATAGCACTTGGAGATGCAGTTTTTTATTAATAAATGCTCTAACTACAAACAGCCCATTTCCCAGTGAAGCTTCCTTTAGTTTGTTTATTACATAGTTCAGGAATCTGCATTAGTTCAAAAATCAAACTTTCTTTTAAGTTACTGGTCATTTTGACTCCAAGTTGAAACTTAGTTATTTGCTTCCAGAGATAAATTACATTTGTGTTTGTCTTTTTTTTTCTCAATTCTTTCTTTATGATTCTGTAATGCTGTTAGGTGTTTGTGGGTTATTTCTAATTTTCATGTTAAGACTGAAGTATTTGAATAGAGATGAATCAGCCTGCAGTCTTTATAGGTAGCTTCTGGTTTCATCTGTCTGTATTTCTGTCTGGTAGAGTGTTTTTGTGAGGCTTCTTGTTTTTGAAAGCCAAAGAACTTGTGTTCCTTGATTCTCTCTATTCCATGCAGTCCTGAATTGCAGCCGTGGGTCTGTTAAAGTTGATGATTGTGTCTGTAATTTTTTTTCTGCCAGAGGAACACGGTTAAAGACTGTCACTCTACTATGGAGAGTCTTGCACTCTTCTCTAGGTCAATATCCCTCAGATATTGACACCCATGGGACAGCAAAAGGGGAGAAATAATAATTTTCTAGTGACTATTAAAAAAGAAGAAGAAAAAGGATGTAGAGGGGTTATGTGTGTTTTGGCAGTGTATTGGTTCCAACTCATGTAACTATTGCTGATAGTGATGATCATCTTGGAACAAGAGATTCAAGAAACTAGATTTTAAAGGGTACTGCTTAGCTAGCCTCTGAACAATGTGTATTATCAGGTGTTTTTGTGTTTGGATGTTGGTCGATACATAGGTTTAAAGTCCATTTTATCAATCCTTCCGTTTCCCACACCCACTGTTATTTCAGACCTGTGATTCAGCAGCGTCTTAGCAGTGTAATCTCAGGAATAGTAGAATAAAGTTAGGTGTGGCAAGCTCAGGTCTTTTTTAAAGAAGCACAAGCCTTTGGTTAAGGATATTCATCACTTGAAATAGGGCATGGCGTTACGCAGGGGCTAACACAATTTAACTTCTTCCCTTTTGTCATTGTTAAGGACAGTAAAGAGAAAGCTCTACTAGCTATTGTGTGTATTTCTTCTTTGCTCAAACTACGTATTTGAGACGTTAAGTTAGTAATAAGATATTGACTGCTGCTCTTTCTTTAAAGTAATAGTCACTAGCTTCTTAATATTACAGTCGTTGTTCATATCGAAAAATGATGCATTCGTATGCCTCTAGCGATTGAAATAGTGGTGTTTATGCAGTTCTCAGTTACAGGAGGTGATTTCGGAGCATGTCTCTGTAGGATTTGATACACACCGACAATCTAGGAGGTCCCAGGCTCTTGCTGTCATCATGCAGTGAGAACTGTTTCTTCATGCGACCAGCAAGCAGATATTCTGCTGTATTTGATAAACGCACACAGAATCGTGCAGTGTCAATGGGTTACACTCTGTGAGACCCTCACACAGATGGGATGCCTGTATTTGGGCTGTGGGGCAGGCATGCTGATTGTGTGATGGGCTTGAATTTGGGGAGCTCTACCTGCTATGGCTAGTAAAGAAAGTTTTATGACCTCTTCTGTCCAGAAAAGTGAGAAGAGCCAGGCTGATTTACCAAAAGTGTACTAAGTAATTTGTAAGGACTGTTTGGAGTGCTGCTGAGCCACTCTTTTAGATATCTTGTTATGTTTAGGACAGCCCTGCATCTACAGCTACTAGGAACAAAGCTAAAAAAGATTACAAAAATACCAGCTTCTATGAAAAGATGAAAAAGTAAATTACCTGTATCTCTAAATAGCAAAATACTTCAGTTTTAAAAGTGCTTTGTAAATGTAAGTGGGAGGATAATTGAACAGTTGCTTTTCTTGCACTCTTGTATCTGAAAAGGTATGTTAAGGCAGGAAGTAACATCTCTAATCTTCTCAGATGGTTGGTTTTGCTGGATTTCTTTAGTTGAAGATGTAATGAAATGAGCTTGCTTATTATGTTCTTACTCTGATAAAGAGCAAGGAGGGAAAGATTTTTTTTTTCTTAAGAAAAAAAAAATGACCAAAACCAGAATGGAAATTGAAAAAAAAATCCATTCTGTTTTTGGCTAAATTTTATTTTATCCCTGACTGAAGAACATACCTAAGTTTCAACAATCTGTTCATTCAATTAAGAGTTTGTGAGACTGTATCATCACAACTTTAGTTATTTGAGTTGTGGAATTGAGGGGCAGAGTTTGTTATTAAGATCCTGAATTCTGGGGACTGGTGCAGTTGTTGAGTTGTTATTTCCTAACTGAATTAGAGGCTGTCTTTTCAGGCTGAGCTAAGATCTGTGTTGAACTGTGAGCTATCTAAGCTTTCCCACTTCTCCTATGCCAGGGATTGTTTGAGGTGCTCCAGAAGTTGCTGTTACAACTGTTGTTGGCAGTATCAGTGAGGGGGGAATTATCCAGGCACCCAGAGTGGATGCTGCCGTGATTCCTTTATTATTCTTGCTATTTGCTTTCTTGAGTGAGGATATTGATTTGCCGTTCACAGTCAGTCCTCTGGTGAAAGCCAAGAGCCAAACATGACATTCCTGATATTCCTTAGCAGAAGAAATGTAAACAGAAAGCTTTAGAACAGTATCTTCACATAGGAAAAATTCCTTTAAAAGCTCTCTACAAAACAGAGCTCTTAAAATTGAGGGATATGTGTTTTGCCTGGACTAGTATGAGACAGTTTCATTAAGTAGGAAAGAAATATTTGTGAGAGTAACTTCTCTTTTTCGAGAAACAAAAGTATCTTGAGCAGTTTCACTTTCTGATTCTCCAGTGCTAACTAGTGCAGTTATGTAAATAATGGTGAAGATGGTGATGAATCAAAATAGAAAATATATGCGTATGTTTTTAAATGGATTTGTTAAACATTACTGTTGAAAATTAATAACTAAGTTAATAGTGTAATGGTCTTTAGTCAGCAATTGAATGCTTATAATTTGAGAATATTCAGTTTCTCACCAGGGGTTGTTCTCGACTTCAGAGGCTTAGGGTTATTATAGTAGCATCATGATGCAAATAACAAGCCAGAATATTGGGATGTCTTGTTGTGGCAACATATTTCAAAATTATTGTATGAATTCAGGATAGACTCCACCCTTTTTCCAGTTAGAAAATAAATACTACTTCTATTAGTTGATGATTACACTTTTTTAATTTGGGTGCTATAAAAAAGTCTGTATCTGCCAAGAGTATTGAGTGCTTGCATGGAGTGAAAGTTGGCTTAATGAAGTTCAGTGAAACTAATATAACTTGTGTAGACCTTTTGCCAGAGAGCTAAGCGCGCTATAGATAGGATGGTCATTTGTTCCACCATGTGGAATTTGGAGATTTATAATACAGATGGAGCTCTGGTTAATAAGTGGTGAAGTGGTGAAGTATAATCAATAGTGAAAAGCTAGCACTATAAAATCACAATATTTGGTTGTATGTAAGGTAAGAGCGACACTGAAACTGTTCCGGTAGGCTCCCAAGCTTTTTACTGACCTTTGTAGAGCTTTTTTGTAAAAAGTGAAAATATGGAGCCAAAGTGATTTAAAGCTGTGGTGCTGAAGTGAAGATGATGATGAGGCTTTACTGCTGAACAGGATAGTGGGGGCCTGCCTTGCTGCTGAACAAGGTAATGAGACAAGCACAGGCCTTATGCTAAGTAAAAGGAAGTACCTGTTCCTGTTTCTTGCATCAGGTTGACAAATGGTATCAGCTGATACTGTTTGTGAACACTTGCCTTGTTGCCAAATTAAGGCAACAGTCTTTCATATTCTGAAACAAGCAGCTCAGGCTCTTTTTAATGGTACCCTAAATTAATGCTGTGCTAAATATAAACATTGTCATATGCTATATTGTGCTAACGCTCCTTAGCCAAACCTCCTAGATAGGGGAGAGAGCAGCCTTAGTGTATGGCAGGACACAATCACCATCCAAAACACTGCATTCTTATGGTGGTAAAATTTCCATGCTCTCGTTCTATTGCTGACTTCAGATCTCTGTCACTAGATCTTTTGGGGGAGACGAAACCTTTCAATGGATTAACCAAGGACTACACAGATTAACAAAAAGAAATTTTGATGCAACTGCTTTTTGAGCAGTCCTGCCAGTACTACTTTTCTGCTGCAGGTTACTACCCTGTTTTTTAAAACTGGATAAAGGGAATGTAAATCTGTGTCTCTGTTGTACCAGGTTACACCTCCCTGTCTTGATATTCTGGGCTGATGTGCTCATCTGGAGTGACTGAGGTGTGTGTTTGCTGCCTTCTGCTGATAGCTGTGGGGCTGTATCTTCTGGTAGAGGGGTGATTTTTAACATCCTAAACTAGTTAGTAGAGAATGTAATGCAGAAACTGTGGTTTTAGACTTTGATAGGAACGAGATGTTAAGCAACACTTTAAGTCAATAGTAAAATTCATGTCAAGTGCTACGATGGAAGAGTGGGATCTTAAGATGGAAAGGAGAGCTTGGCACAAAATGTCCTAAGACACTGCAATAACTTCACAGGTGTATATGACAGGCATTGTGAGTTCTTGGCTATATGATTATGGGCTTGCTTTAGTAAAATCATCAGTTCCAACTGATTAAAATCTATTTAGACTTGGAGTCTTGAGATATTTAACAAGATGCTTTTTTTGTTGTTGTTAGGTTTCTGTTATTTGTATTATTTTGGGAGTATCAGCAGTTACATATTTGTGCTTTTCTTTGCCATAACAATTAAAATTCAGAAGCATGTTGAAAACCATGAGCATGAGGATTTTTCTCTGAACTCAGAAATAAAGATGTTAGAGAGATGAAGTCCAAAGAACATGCCATGTGGAATAATTTGAAGGCTGAGGTGCAATTAGGAACAATGCCTCATGTCAATTTATGTATGTAAGCATTTTTTAAGGCAAAGTAAATATCCACAGGCAAATTCTAATAGTAGTTTTTATTCTGAGATACACAGCTTTGACTTAATGCTTTTGTTTAGAGTAGGTCTCTAAATTACTTTAACTGGTAGATTCTTGCTGAAAAAATTATACCCTGCACAACATTTCTTTCAAAATGTTTCTGTTAACAACAAATTGGCAACAGTCAAGTTTATCAATTCTAGGTTTTAAGCAAATGCAAATTGTGCCTGTGCTGTCCTTGACTAAGACTTTTTTAACCATCAGGTGAAAGCATATTTTTTAGTTTTGTAGTAAGCCCATTAGGTAGAATGTGTTTGCTGCAAGCTTTTTAGAGGAACAGTACTATTTTAAAGGCCTGATCCATAGCTATTTAAATTTCATTGACCCTTATATCTTGCCTTGATATAGGCACAGTTTTTATGGAAGTTAATGCATGTGATGTAATTGCATCAAATACCTTTGTGGCTCCTTCCTACCAATTGCTATGTTGCAATTTTTCTTGCTTGGTACCCTGTAATCCAGAGGGCTCCCTTTTAATTTACACAGAATGTTCACTTGTCATGCGGCTCTGAGGTGGAAAAGTTTTGGATTGTGTAGCTGTATGTAATGCCAGCTATTACTTTGGGGGAGTAGTAAATGCTAGACTTGACTTTGCACGTGGTTGCTGTGATAGCTGTTTTTTTCACAGCTGTATGACTTCAAGAAAAGTGACATACCTGAGATAAAAATTTCCATTCTTCTTCTCAAACCAAAAATCACTCTTTCTGAATTTCAGAGAAGTGGAATTTAGCTGCATTTTTGCTGTGGCAAGCCAATAGAAAGATGAAAGCTACGTGGAGGCTGAATACTAATTCATTAACATTCAGGTGTATGCTTTGAGAATGCTTTAAGGTGAATAGCTGGAAAAGCATGGGTATGCATGGGCTCATGGCCTTCTTGTTTTCAGAAGAAGAGGAGATACTGAGAACAGACTTCTACTTCTTTCCTTTCATGTTCACCATTTCACTCTATTCATCTGAACATTACCTGCTTTGAAAAAGAAATTTGTCCTGGGAACACAGCTGTATCTCTTGAAAGTGCTGTCATGTCACTTTTTAAAATAAAATTTAAGGTTCTAGAAGTGCATATGTGTAAGTGGCCTAGTTAGAGGACTGAAGTTATATAGTTCATCATTTCCCAGAAATCTTACATTGTGACTGAAAAAGAATTTCTTTATTTTGCGAATTTTATTTTTCCTTTTTTCTGTACAAGCTCATAGGGAAATATATGAAGGAAAGTTTTGTGAACTTGTAAATTTTTGTCTTGGAACAGGGAAGAAAATAGCTTTTGAACTGCTTGTAGAGAGTTGCATTTTCCTGATTGGTAGAATCTACTTTCTAGTTTGTTTTGCTTTTCTGCAAATTCTGCTTTTGTCTCTTCAGTAATTTCTCACCTGTTTGAAGGCCATGCTCTTTTTGTTTTTGTAAATGTACAGTCTTTGTTTAGAGACTTTCCCACTATCAGTTTCTTTTCTTACATTATAACAGTTTCCTTATTCAGTGATAGTCATCTGCAGACTTGTTTGATTAGGGCACCTAACTTCATAGATTTTTTTTTTTTTTTAATGGGATACTAGAATTAAATTTTACACTGTCTCTGTATCCCTTTACCTGTTTGGAAATTGAAAAATAACCAGACTCTTACAGGCAAGTTTTAAGTTCCCTCCAGTCTCCTGTGTGTTTTATACGACTTGATTCTGAAAGCTACGAAGCATCTCGTGTAAGAGCCCTGCCTGAATCCTGCTTGTCCACCGCAGCTGAAGTGGACTGGGCTGCTTCTTTGGATACCAGTCTGTTGACCTACTTGATAACCCCTATGGGCGTTACTTGGTTACTCTGCTGCATTACTTCAGACTGAGAAAGGATTTTGCTGCTGCCTTGAGTCCCTAGCAAAGATGCTGAAGACTGTAGCTTTGTGACCTTTCTGAGTGGGCTGAAAATTTTGATGTTGGAGCATGGTGTCTCTACAGTTTGGTAGGGAATGTGTTGACATGATGTTGCTGCTAGGAAGACAAGGTAGCGTTGTAATTTTATACGTTTCAAGCTATTTTTTAAAAATGAGATCTCTTCAGAGGGGTCTTCCATACCCCTTTCACTCAAGTCAGCCTGTGAAGTTTTAGTTAAGTGAGTGGTGACGAAGGACGGCAGTAAGCCACTGTTTGTGATACTGTCGTGATACCGCAGAGGCTTGAGAGACTGACACAGTTAAATTTTAACAAGTAGCAGTTACAAACCAAGCTTGTCATAAGGTTCATGAAACAATATTCTAATAAACTAGAATATAACATATTCAGCTTTTTCTCTGTGGGAGCTGATGTACTGCATGTTTCAACACAGGATAATTCAAAGTTCAATTAAAAAACCCTTAGAGTCTTAATCTTTTTTTCTTCTCCTCCTTGAAGGAAAACCTCAGTTGTCCTCTGTGAAGAGTGCTGTTAAACCTTTTTTTATTTTTTATTTTTTTTTTTTTTAATTGTGAAGTAGTGAAATTAAATGCTGATCCAAAATAGAAATCTCAACACATCTTTTAAAGTGTCTCTGTTGTGTTTGAGGTCCATTTTAATTCTCCTCATCTGTATCTGTTAAGATTATTACCTCACAAAAAGGAAAACTACTCACTGACCTTCACAGGCTGATAGTCTGTAGAGTTGCAGTAACCTTTTTCTGCAGGCACGTAGCATGTGCCAGCAGCTTCCTGGTGTTTGACTTAGGAGAAATTGGAACTGTTGTCAGAAAACTACAGCCTTGCAGGCAGCCAGTTAAATACTGCCCCAGTTTTCAGGTATCTTAATGTTGTGTGTAGTCTTGTTCTACTGCAGATTTTTTTTTTTTTTTTTTTTTTTTTTTTTTTTTTTTTNTTTTTTACCTTCCCCCCTCAAGTTAAAAGTTTCTATCTCTGCACAGGATTTTCTTCTTAAATGACTAATAGGCAAAATAAACTATTAAATTATTCTGTTGAACGCTACAAATAATGGTACTTTTTCCTTCTGACAGATTTTTTGTAACATAATTCAGTCGAAAAGTTTCAGAGGCAGGAAGGAGGAAATGACTTAACGCTGCAGCGTGAGCTCACCTCGGGGATCCCTTATTGCAGGGCCCCAGGCCTCCTGCCCAGCTCCCTGCGTCTTTTTTACCTCTGTGTCTTTTGGCCGGGGAAGGGGGCGGTGGGCAGCACGGGCCGGAGCTGCGTGCTGCCAGCCAGCTGTACGCCATCCTCCAGCTGTGGGTCGGGTCGGGACAGGATGCACCCTGGGCCCCCAGGGGCGCGTCGGGGGCCACCGGGCTGGGACCGAGCTGCCTGTGGTTGGCCCCGGCTCCTCCGCCTGCTGCTCCTGAGGGACGGAAGGGCAGGTGCGCACCGGGACCTGCCCGCGCTGGCATCGCGTCCTGCAGGAAATCAGATTAGTCGTTTCTTTTAATCAGACTAAATGGAAAAGCCTTTAATGAAAGGCTTTCTGTTAATTTTGTTTTTTCTTCTCTAGCCAAATTGAGCTTTGTCCAGATGTTCCCCCATTCCTCGCCACGCTCTTCTTCGTAAATGCCTATCTCAAAAAAGTGCAGTTAAGATTTTATTTAGGATTTTCGTGCCATACTATTGTGCATTTGCTATGAAAAGTTCAGTTTGTGAAGTGTATTGCTCACCTAAGGCACATACGAATTGTTCTGAAGTGAGTGGAATTTTTAATCTGTATGTTGTTAACAGTTGTGATAAAAATGAACTTTTTGAATATGAATACCATGGAATAGAGAGCAGCATGCTATTTCAGTACATGCAGAAATAGGTCTTGGTGTGTATAGTACCGTGGTGTACAGTTTTGACCATATTAGTACATCAAGAGCATTGTGTCAGTGCAGGTGTTCTGTTGCTGTATTAATTTTGTATTCGTCTGTTGAATGAAGATTTATGAAGCAGCATCCTAGTAGGACAAGGACTGCAAGAGGCTTCCCCCCCTCCCCCCAGTTTCTCTGACTTGATAAAAATAAGATTAAAACAAAGGCAGAGAAACAACGCAATCTCGTAAGGTTGCTTTTTTTGCAATAGTTCAATCCAACTAGGCACAACCTCGGGCTTGTCCATTCCCTTGTGCCGGCTCTGGTTCTCTCTAAGTGAGCAGGAAGTTAATTAAAAAAATAAAGATCAGCTTTCCGCTGGTTTAGCAGGAGGCTGGGCTGGCTTGCCATGGGTTCAGATAGGTGACAGTATTGGCCTAAAGGGAGGAGTGTCCAGTGGTGAAGACGGATGGCACCTGGCAATACCTGGCGATACCCGTGTAGACTGGCTTACATTGGCAGGCAGCTACAACCGTTCTGAAACAGACTGTGGTCCAGCAGCTGCTTTAAACTTTATTTTCAAGTTTTGCAGAGTCCAGGATTCCATTGATCTGAGCACCCTAGTAGCTTCCAGAGTGAGTTTGGTTCCAGAACGATTGCTGTTATCATCACAAACAGCAGAGCAAGAAGAAATAGAGCTCACCTGACACACTTTTATTGGGAATTTATCACTGTTGTGCAAAGCAGGATGAGAAATTGTGATGGTTGTTTGAAGAGGGGGGAAAAAACATTAAAAACCCTAAACACTTGAATGGGTTAGCAGATCTGCCATCATGAGTTGAGAGGTAGGTCTTACCCTCTGGATGAATGAAAAAGTGATAAACAAACAATAAATAAAGGGTAATGAAAAGACTGTGAAGAGGCTTGAAAGTGAACCAGAATAGCTTGTGTTGGCATGATGGGTTAAACTGCAATTGGGATGCAAAAAAAAAAAAAAAAAAAAACCACCACCAACAAAAAAACTCCTCAAAGCGAGAAGTTAAAAATGTGGATATTCACAGTGTTCTAGATCCTAGATGAAATTTCATGAATTATTTAAAAGACACTGGAAAGGACAGTTGTAATAGTTGAGGCAGTAGAATTATGATATCCTGGGCTACAGTTTCTCCTGTGTGGAGGAAAGCTTTATCCCAGTGATATTACATGGGCAGACGCAGTAAAGTTTGTCGTTTGGGCATGATGGTAAATGTCTGTGAACAGAATTGGGAGGAGAGAGGGGAACCCTTTTCTGCTAGAAGGTGGCTAGGAGTGGTTACAATAGAAGAGAGGAAAATGAGAAAAGTATTAAGAGAGTTGGCTCTTAATATTTAAATCTGTCATCCTTCAGTCTCTCTATCCTTTCTGTCGGTTTAGCATGGCCTCTTGTTGACCCAGCTGGTTTTAGTTTCCCATGGCTCGTTGTGCACGCTGCTATTGTCAGTTCTCTTGCTGTCGGTCTGAACACACAGACGTGGGGCTGGGACACTAACCAACATTCGGGGGCTGGTCAGGATATGGTATTGCAGAGTTGTCCACAAATGGATTCTCAGAGGAATCCTTCTGAATTTTATACATAGTTTACAGATAATGTGTGCTTGTACTTTGAATGGGGGAAGAAAAACCCTATAAATCTAACACATCAGCTTTTAATTGAACGAGAGAGATTTTTGCTAATTATTGTCATAGTTACTGGAGTACATAAGAATCAAAGCAAACTTTCCCCTGGTTGTTCCATTGGATACGACCTGAAATTTAACTTACACTAATTAAGTGAGACCAAAGATCTCATTAGATTTACATTAATTATTTTAGAATTGTTGCCATTATTATGGTAACAGCAGAGTGAGGAGCAAAAAACTTTTTTTTTTTGTTTTTTTAAAAAAACTTTCTCTCGGTTGAGCATGATGTGAGAAATCATGATGGTGGTGAGAAATCATGATGGTGGTTTAAAATGCCAAAACCTCAAAATTCCCCAAAATTTTACTTTTCTGATACCTTTTGTTTTGAGTATAGTATTACGGATTAAAACTTGCTATGCTTTCTTGGCAGTGAGCCTGTCGCTGAAGCTGATCTAGGAATAATTATCAATAAGAATTAGAAATGTGGAACTAAGCAGTTCTTTGTATACTTCTTCCTTCAAGCAATGATGTTTATAAATCTGTTCATAGACTCATTTTCAGTTATTTTTTTTCCCTATTTAAGAAGACTAGTTCTGCACCTTGGATGGAAATTAAAAGATTTTGAACCAGTTTACATTTCTGTTGTGGTAGATCACACTGTTTATTATCATATTCTTGTAAGTTACTTTAAATGGCTTCGTTCCTTTCCTAGTGTATACTTTTGCTTTGTCTTTATAATGAGTACTGCTATTGCCTTCTGCCACTGTTTCGCTTCCCTCCCTTCCCCCATGGGAAAAAAGTCTCTTGATCATGTGGAATGAGCATGTTTAGTTGAATCCAGGTAAAGGAACTAAAAGCAGTTGAGTCTGAGTCTAGTACCGAGTTTCAGTACTTCTGTGGCTTGAGGAAAAAGATACAAAATCTACTATACTCCTGGAAGTCGGAAAACTTTCTGTTGCTTCAGACACTGCCTAATGCTCTCCATCTTTTAGGAGAACCTCCACTGGGTATGTACATATTGTTTGCATCATTACTTCAATTCTTTAACACCCCAAAACTTGCCTAGGAGGATTCATATGAGGAGGAGATGCTTTCCCCTTGCTTTACTGTTTTTCCTCATGAGCTGCATAAGAAGTTGACTTTAGGGCCTCACTCAGGGAGGACAGTATGTGCGTGTGTAATGGGTTCAAGTCTCTTCCCCCTTCAGACTTGTATTCAGTCCAGACTGTGGCTGGCTGAAAGTTACTGCTGTACAGTGTGTCCTTTTGTGTGCTTGAAATAAGTTTGATCTCAGTCCAATTTCAGGTGGATAAATGTCCACTTCACACAGGCTGCTGCTGTAATTGTTAGTCTTAGCAGAGCAATCACAGATTGATAGGGTGCAGTCTTTGTGTACTTTTCTCTCCATAGGTGATCATTGCAAGCCAAGGCTGAGGTATATTTCACATTTGTGCGTGTATAAAAATAAAATTACGTATTTATCTACTTCTTAGAGGATGCAATATCATATAAGAGGTTTCTCTTTTTGAGATCAAACAAAAGCAAACCCATTTAGTAGATACAAGGCTGGGAGACTTAACTGCAATATTTTAGGAAGGTGTGGTAAGAGTGAACACTTAAAGGCCAATGCAGGGATTTAAAATTTGGTCTTTGCACTGGCAAGAGACTATGTGTGTGTGTGTATACATGCACACACATGTGCAAACAAATCTTTTCGATGGTGATGGTAAGGACGAAAACATGCAACAAAGCCACTTGAGTTCTCTGCATTATCGCAGCGTTCAACCTCATCTCTTCATGGAAGGAGTTAGTTTTTGTTTACCTGTTTGGAACTTTACTCATAGCTCATTTACATGATGGATAGTATACTTGTGTTTTTGGAAACCATAATGGTTAACAGTGTACGTGGGCTTTCTAACCGTTCCCAAGAGATACAATTAATGTGGCAGAAAATGACATTCACAGTAGTAATTGAGGATCTTTGGTATGCTCATGCTTTATAAGTTTCCTATTTTTTTTTTATTTATTTGTTGGAGCAGAAACTGAAGGCTCTTTATAGGGTGGAAGATGATATTTCTCTGATTATCTTAGTATTTTTCATATTACAGCACTATCTATGGAACTTCCTTATTAGCTACTTGTCTGTGGACAGTACCATTAACAGTTCTTCCAAAGGTCAGTTTCTGTTCAATTTTTTCTCTATCCTAATATATATTTAATAATTTGTACAAACTCCATCCTGTTTTCCTCTAACAATAACTATTGTGAGTCAATGTTGCATATGAAAGCAAAGGAAGCAGGATTTGTGTGAAGCAACTGTCTTGAGTTGCTATTCTCGGCATTCATCTAGCTCTCTTGGGKTTTTTTTTTTTTTGGTCTTATTTATTTATTTTTTATTTATCTGTAGTATGAGTATTCATCCCTTGAGAAAGAAGGGATTCCTGTAGTTTGTTTTCATCATGTGCTATTCCTCAAATGAAATGTGTAGTGATGCAGTAGGCCTTGGTTTCTCTCTTGGGCCATCCTGTTTATCACTAAACATATGACTTTATGTCCATACTTGGAAGAGGGATGTCTTATCTTTTTGCGTCGTACAGTGCTCTTGTTGCAAATACAATATTTGGATGTTTCCATGGATGAAAAAGAGGAAGCTGATACTTATTTCTTCAGAAGTTGCAGAGATGAGAAACAGATCAAAAAGTGGTAATTCCTCTTTTTTCCAAATGCATCTATGTTGTAATTCTGAATCAGAGGGTTTGTAAAATTTACCTCATCCAAAAAAGGCACTGGTGTAATTTAACTTTTGTCTCTGATTGTAGTAAGTTGTCAAGTTTCAGAGTTTACAGTACTGTTTGGAACTAATATGGGCATAGTATCTTCCTAAGCAGATGATAGTGTAGATCCTTTTCTGTTTTACTAATTACTAAGTGGCATAGCTACTGAATATGCTATAGTCTGAGGTTATAAACCAAATAATCTTAATTGGGCATTTCCTGAGAGAGAGAGAGAGGGATGACTGAAAGAGGAAACAATTGAAAATACAGGCAGGCATTCCTAATATACAAATTTGGCATTCATCCAGGAAAATGGGAGAATTTCCTGTTAGTTAATATCTTCTAAGAGCTGAAAGCCTCAAGATACATACCACATACCTCAGAGCGCCAAAAGAAGGGGGTATGCTGGGAATAACTTGTGCACAAAATCCCTGGAGAACTGCTTGCTGTATTATGTGGTGGGACTGAGGGGTATGTGCAGCTGGATCTCAGAGCAGCTATAACATCAACAGATCATGTCTCCTCTCTCGTTCCCATGGTCAAGGATTCAGGCTACTCTGTAACACTTGCACCAGCAGAACGTGGTGACATAAACCAAGCTTTGGAGCTCTTTTCAAGTTGACTAAATTGCAATTCAAAGGACATGGGTGTTTGTGCGTACATATCATATATGCATGCATGCATATATGTACCACACAGTACATGTGCGCTGTATGGAGCCTTTATTACTAAATAAACTGCAGCATCTGTAGAATGGATAAACTGTAGAATGTAAATTTGAAACTCCAGAGGGAAGAGCAGCAAATATAAAAGGGAATGGGTAAATAAGATCTGAAAAAAATTGAAATGAATTTCTTAGCACCATTACTTGCTCTTGATTCCAGTGTAACAATGGTTTGGACCTGCGTTTGAAGATCAAGGTTGGTTATTAAGCTGAATTAAAATACATTGAGTTATGATCCAGAATTTGAAGGTCTACTAATGCAATGTTGGAGAAAATATGTAATCAGGGAGGAACCAGAGTTCTTTGTGTTGAAACTAGTAATTGTGTTCTGAATCTTCCTTACTGACCTAATTTGATTAGCATATGTTAATGTAGATGCTTCAGATTCTTGTAAATTCCTTTATGCATTTTCTTCTTCATTCTCTAGTTTTGCTTTACTGTTGCATGAGCTCTGGGATTTGGGTTGTTTTTGTAAGTCCTTAAGTGAAATAAGATCATTTTTTTTTTGAACAGCTACATTAGTGTTCATGGATGTTTAAGAGTATGTGTCATTTCAACTTAAGTTAACCCAAGCTGCAGGAAGACTGATGCTTCTACTGTAGGTGTAACCAGAAGGAGTTATGCAGTTTGTATGCAGAACTTTGGCCTAAGTATTTTTTTTTTAAGTAACAGTTGTGTTACAGAATAGACTTAATGGTGGAACTGTTGTTCCACTTGAAATTGATCTCCAAGTTTGTCATGGGTAATAATAAAATATTGTCTTTATCATCCTATATGCCACACTAGCATGTTCTGAAGGGATTAATTCAAAGACAAATAGGCTTCCCTGAATTTTTGACTATGGCAGCCTACTGATACTGTAAATTATATTATATACTGATACAGTAAATTATATTAGAATCAAGTAATGTCAGCTCTGTGAATATGAACATCGTTGTGTGTGCTAAACATCTTATAAATGTAGGTGAAAAGAAAGAAGAGCAAAAAGAAAATTTAATCTTGCCCTCTGATTAATGAATATGTAAAGGATCTGACAGTGATTACCTGCACTGTTATTTTTAATGAAAAGAAATAGAATTACCTGTATCAGTATAGTTCCATGGATGGAAGTGTATCAACAATGTAACTGTAAGGGGAAATACTGATGAAGTTGCATATGCAGTTGAAAGAAAGATTGCACTTGGTAAATGTGTCACATTTGAGAGGATGAGGGGAGAATGGCAAACCCCTTACCAGGAAAGGTACCGTAGTGCAGTATTAAGGAATTTTTAAACTGCCCTGTGCAGTTTCAAATCTGTTACCACAGACCTGTTAGTCCTGACTGTAAACAGGTATTTGACACAGTGATGAGCTGGAGGCAATTTAGATTGTATCTTTCTTTTTGTTTGCTTTTTTTTTAAAAAAATATTATTTCTTTATTTTTCTTCTCCTTCCAGTGAGTGAAGTGTATTGTTGTTGTTAAATGTATGTGTGATTTGAAATAATTCAATTAAAAATTAGTGGCAGCTTGTCAGAATGAGGACTGCTGTGTTTTAAAAGCGAGAAATGTCTAGATCAAGTGTTTGTGCCCCTAAAACAGTTAGCTCCCGTTAAGGTATTCAGGATAACTGTTCGTATTTCTCTTAATTTCTGTCATTTGTAACTGTGATCCTTATGGATTCTCTGTGTATTCACTGAACTATCAACCAAAAATCCTGGAGCTGAGTACCTAAACTCTTGATCTTAAAAATGTATTTAGGTACTTAAATTTCTCATTTCTTTTGGGGGAAGGAGTATCTCTGTGTCTGTTTATCATGCGCTTAATGTATGTGTTCTTGGGAAGTGGGCTTAGACCCACAACTTTATGCTTGAAGGTTGAAATCTGGACATAAACTGCACAAGTATAGGCTTATAAATCACAGCTGGGCTGTTAAAGTAATAGCGAATATTTTGAGCTACTAAGATTATATGTTGATAAACCACTTCTCTTCATTATTCCTCCAATCTGTGTGAACAAAGACTATTCTCTAGTCATCCTGCTCATCTCAGCCTTTCCAAAATGTTATAAATGTTGTTGTAAAAGATGCAGAAACATATAACTTGAAAGCATAATTTATATTGCAACTATTCTCATTTTTTTTTAACAGTTGCTTTGGTAGCTAATACAAAAATAAATCAGGTTTGCTGTACTCCACTGCCCTTGAATTGTTTCTGCCAATTTTAATGTTTTTGTAATTACTTTAATTACTTCTCCCAAATATATATATATATATATATATTTTTTTTTTTCCTCCTCTCTCTCTCTCCCCTTCCTTCTTGCCAGACCCACAGGCAGGAAACTAACTTGACAGGGGAAACAGCTCCTGCCTTTTTACAGTGCAGTGCTGTGGAAATGCACAGAATAAATAAAATAAGGGGTTGAAGGAGACAAGGATAGAGTAAGAGTGTGTTTTTTTTCACCCCCTATTGCTTCACTTGTCTTGTGCTGATAGCAGGGTTGTCGGGGTGAGTTTTTTTTTTCTCTTTTAAAGGCAAATGGGATTGTTAACAGCATCATAAATGAAGGAAAGGCTGTGTATGTAATTCATAAATGTTCTGAACTATAGACCTTCTATTCCTACTTATTAGGGCATGAAGTAGTGCCTGCAGGGTAATTTCACACTGGGAAATTCAGTATTCAGGCAATTCTTAATTTCCTCCTCTGTACAAAGCTGTGCTAGGAGAACATAGGGGTGTTTAAATACTTGATTCCAAATAGTTCATGTTAAATGAAAGTATTTTAGAAGTAGTCACATGACAGTTGTAGGTTTTTTAAAATTAAATTTGGAGAGCAACATGAGAGCGTTTAATTGTTATTGATAGGAAATATGCTTTTCTGTCTAGCAAACAAAACTATTCTGTAAAGTCTCTTTTTATAGATAAAATCATTGTTTTGAGTTCAGGATGTGATGGGCAAACAAAAGTAAAATGCACTTCTAAATACCACCAACTTTCTTTGGAAGATGGGAAAAAGACAAAAAGGAATAGAATTTGTTAGTTTGGAACAATAGCGAGCCCTTTGTTTTCATCATTTTAATTGTTAAGTTCAAGAATTATTCCAAAGTAATGCCTAGTTTTTGCTTCTGCAAAATGAAACGTATGTTATCTGAGGATGAGTGGAGAGAGTCATCTGTTGGCTGGCAGGAACAGATTGTTCCTCAAAATTTGTATTAAGTGAGTATTTAAGCTTCACACAACCTTTTATTCTTTTCTAACTAAGTGTTGCTTAGAAACTTAGCTTTGGGAGCTGCTTAACTTTGAGTTCTGAGAAGGGAATCGTCTGGGAAAGTGGTTATGACCAATCCCCGGTGTTTTGCTTTTGTCTTGAGAAACTATTTTGCATGGATATCTTTGTAGTATTTCTTTTAAAATACACTTCTAAAAGTTAGGTTAAAAATGACTTTCTAGTTTAGAGGTCTGAATGGCTGGGAGCTATGAATGTTGAGGAAATACTGGGGTTGAAGATAATTGGGGCTTGAAGTTAGTTTTGACCTGAGTTCAGTGAACTGCTTCTCCTGCCACCTTTGAAGACCAAGTCATGGAATTGATTTGTTTAGGAGGACTGTTTGTGGCTTTATATAGGCTGCTTGCACCCATGTTGTAGGAACTACTTAATCACCCTCAATCTTTTTTTTAAAAGAACACAGTTAAAACTGAGAGTTAAAAGTGCCCTAGTTGCAGAAACTAAAAGCCAAATAATGAAAAACTCTATCCTCATGAAGATTATTTGGAAATGCTTTCAGTATCTGTWGAGAAGCATAATGTCATAAGAAACAGTAGTTTTACTGTTACTCGGATCTTATTTTAATGATGTGTGTGTTTGTTTTTAGCACCAGCAAACATTTTTGAATCAGCTGAGGGAGATTACTGGTATCAATGACATCCAGGTACTACAACAGGCACTGAAGGTAAGATGGATGTTGGTAGATGTCTGACTTGTAGCTAAATGTATTCATGTCATTATTAACTGCCTGTGAAAACTATAAGACCACCCTTTCCTGGTTGTCTTCCATTCCTTCCCTCTCCAGCTTGAATTCTTCAGATGCATTTTAGGGGGAAAAGCTGTCAATGATGTCTTGTTTGCTTCAGAAGCAAACCCGATCTGTTCTGATATTGATAGAAAAAATCAGTCAGGTGTTCAGACATTTAAAAGATAGAAATGATATTGGTTGTCTAGAACCTTTGTCTAAATTGTCTTTGAGATAGCTTGATGCTAATGTAACTCCTGGTGGGTTGAGCTGTTTACTTCCTTGACAAGATTTAGCTAAGCTTTCTAGCATGGAGAGGTCCTGTTCGATATATGAAACAAAGAGCTCTTCTCAGACATTGTCACCCTTTACTGATTTGGCGTTGCTTCACTGTTTCTTTAACCGTCATAAGCTCTTTAACAACACAAAACAATTTGCGAGTGAAAAAGAGTAAATGGTAAATGAGCATTTGATCAATTTAAATCATATTTAATTGCTGTTCCTGACTCACCTTGTCGTGTGCGTAACTGTTCCTCTAAAGCTAGTATTTCTAGCCTTAAAAATGAAATAGCAGATTTTCAGGATAATTCCGTTAACTAGGTTGAATTCTTTGAGAATTTTTGAAATTTTTTGAAATTTGAGAATTTTTGTTCATTATGCTAGTTGAGGAGTTGGCCTATGCTACGATACCTTTAATTATTTTCTATAGTTCGTGGAGCACTACCAAAATAAACTTGTCTTATCTCTGTTTTCGTTAAAAGTAGTGAAGTATGCAAAATGAGGGTCAAGTTTGGAAACTTCCTAACAGTATTTCGTATGAAAATGCAGTGTCATTGATAACATAAGTTGCATGTAATTTGGTCATTCGCTATTAACAAAGCAAAAAAGAAATGAGGACTTTTATTTCTTGTTTTTGCTGATGCTTAAAGGACAGCAATGGTAATTTGGAATTGGCTGTGGCTTTTCTCACCGCAAAGAATGCCAAAGTTCCCCAGCAAGAGGAGGCAACATATTATCAAACAGCACTTCCTGGAAATGACAGATATATCAGCGTAGGCAGCCAGGCAGACACGAGTAAGTATTTTTCTTTTCATAAATCTAGTTTAAAGACAAGGAAATGAAAACCTTGCCTGCAAGATTTCCATTAATCTTGACTGATAATTTTTAATGATTTTTAGACTATTTCTTTCTCTCTTTCTTCCAGAGTATTTTTTTTTCTTTATTTTAGCTCTGCTTAGCATACCTTTTACATATATTTATGGTAATCAACAGAAGGTGAATGACTGGGTTTTCATACTTCTGTTTGTTTGCTTGCTTGGGATTTTTGGGGGCTTTTTTGGCCTGTTGTAGGTAAATAAAGGCAAAAGCTGGGCAACCTGCTAACCTAAAAAGACAGTTAGAAAAGAGCAAGTGTAACCGCACATGAGAGTGTTTTTAATAAGCTACTTAACAGTAGCTTTTCCCTAATAGGAATGGCTTTCCCAAAGGGATAGATAAGAAATTTTGACGTTTGCATTTTGTAGTAAAAGAGCAAATATTTTATATGTGAGAGTAATATTAAAAATCTTCCACTTTTAGGAGTTTTACCCAACTGTTGCACAAGATTCCACAACCTTATAGTGTTCTGCCTCCAGGTTCAACTTTTATGTTTAAATGCACAGTTCTTTTTATGAGAACATAAGGGAGGAAACATTTAAAACAACTGTACTTTTAAATAAAATGATGGTTTGGAAACTGTTGAACAAATTAATTTTGCTTTTTTGTGGCCCTGCGTGTTAAGTGTATTCTGCAAATAAATAAAGGAAATAAAATGAAAGAAAGTGAAAGGAAATTATGCAACTGGATCGATTTCTATAAAATCTGAGTTTCTAAACATAGATGCAGAATATTTTTAATTAACTGTTTTACTGTATGTGGTGTTCACCTGTGTAGCTTTACTGAAAAATGTAAATGTATTTCACCTCATGCAAAGGGGGATTTTTCCTTTGTTTCAGTGACACTGAGATGGTTATGGTGGCAGCATTACAAGGAAGTTTACTTAGTGAATTGTCCAATGTACCCTTACATTTTTTTAAATCTCTAACACCTTGAAATGAACATCTTCGAAGCTTAGACTTTTTTTTTTTTCTTTAAGTGAGGGGTGAGTTTAATTTCAGCCTTCTCTGCTCAGAAACTGCTTTTCAATCCTTAGTATTATTAGCACCCTGCAAAAAGTGCACTGAGTGCATTAAGGGAAGTCTTATATCCCCCTAGTAAGATTTTTGTTTATTTGTTTTTGTCTTTATATAGACAAAAAGAAACCTGAGATATAGTTAATTTTAAAGGTCAAAAAATTGTTGTTGTTGAAAACCTTTTACTCAAACTTAGTTACTTATTAACTGATTAATTAGTTACTAACTTGTCTTAGTCTCTAGGATTGAAGATCTAGTAGAGGAGTGCAATAGTGAGCCAGGTTCTGGTACAATCTATGTTTAATTAGATTTCTTATCAGTCTCAGTAATAGAAGTGTTTAAACTTAAGTGTTTAATATGCTATGCAACTTTATTGAAGATAAGTGGTTACAAGAGATACAAGAGTCTTGCCTGCAGAGTTAATTTCGAGTTGCAGATTCCAAATTGATTTTTTGTTTTGTTTTGTTTTTTGTTTTGTTTGTTTTTGGATGGGGTGGGGGAGGAGGGGTTTGAAGACAGACCTAGGCTTTTTAGAGTTAAATAGCACACTACAAGTCAGCAGTTAAGAAGCACCAACTATGGTGGGAAAAGCAGACAGACATCCCTTATGTGAGCGCTCTCGTCAAGGGATCAAGGCCTCATTGGCAGCAAAGATGAACCCTTTTCCAGCCTTCAGTGTTTAGGTTACAGACTGAAGACATATTATGAGATAAAGGCACCTTGTCTGACTCTGTTCCTTCAAACTGGAAGGGGTTTGGAAAAGAACTAAGCACCTACAGCAGAACAGAAGACTAAACCATTCTCCCCACTTTACCAGTCTCTGATCGTAGAGACCCCTAATTTGTAAAGCAGAGATCATGCACATTTTCTGCAAGAAGCTTTTACAGTTCTTATTTTGATCTGTTTGACTGTAATTATTTGGTTCACAAATTTGCAAATGTAGTACATGTAAAGTGGACAAGTGATACAGCCATGCATTTGTAAGCACTGTTACGTAAGGGAATGTGATGAAATACAGTAGATGATTTGGGAGAAGAAAATGGAAGGGTAGGCATAAATGGAAACAAAATATTCAGCAGTGATAATTTCAGCCATCATTGTTCCTTCTGCTATTGCCACTTATCAGTAAATCTGAACTGCTGACAGTATCTCGCCTTYCAAATTTATTTGAATCTCACTACTTTTACTACTCTACATAGTATAATTACATGTATGTATAGAAGTATATTTAAGTATAATTGTACATGTATAATATATGTATATGGTATAATTATAATTATACCTTACCCTTATCTCTCCTTACTGCTTAACCATATATATACATTTGGAATTTATCATGCTATGAGTAACCTAGATTGCAGTCCCACCAAGTTTTAAGTCCTCCAAGGTGGGAATAAGAGTAACAGATAAATATCAAAACTATCTTTTATACCAGAAAAAATAATCCAGCCACTTACAGAAGTCTTTGAATATATGCGCTGCATAGAGGTTTATTTAGTATATTCTGTGGGCTTGACTGACTGTTTATTTGAAAGATGGTTAGTTAGCTAAGGGATAAAATACGTGTGTGTCTAACAGCATGTCATACCTTAAAAATCAGCTGTTAGCCTGGATTGTGCACTGTATCTTCAAAAAACTGACAATGGTCATATAGTTGCTTGAGCACTAAAGTTGCATTCAGCATGTAAGGAAGTACAAGGAAATCCAAACTACTCAACAGAAGCAGCCTTTACCTAGTTTCTAGCAATTATTAGCAAATGCAACATTTCAGTGGTTGCAAAAACTATTAATAAACTTTGCATATAGATGTAGTCCTCTCTTAAAATCAAAGGCTGACTTGTGCAATCTATTTTTCAGGACACCTGCCTTTTTGCCTGTTCAAAACAGCATATGCAAGCACACCTGCAAGCACAACTTTTTCATGTTGAGAGTGGTGCATAGGTTAGATGGGAACAAACTTTTCAGTTGTCCCGTGTGAYAGGACAAGAGGCAATGGGCAGAAATTGAGGCACAGGCAGTTCCGCCTGACCGTGAGGGGGAATTTCTTCATTGTGAGAGTGATGGAGGCCTGGACCAGGTTGCCYGGAGAGGYTGTGGAGTCTCCTTCTCTGGAGATCTTCAAAGCCCRCCTGGATGCAACCCTGTCTAACGTGCTCTCGGTGACCCTCATTGAGCAGCGGTGTTGGACTAGATGATCTCCAGAGGTCCCTTCCAAYYTTACTSATYCTATGATTTGATCCTTTTACAAAGGTGGCGTTACTCTCTCTTTTTGTACTACAGTCTATTAGTGAGAAAAGTGCTTTAATGTTAAGAATTGTAATGTACATGTGCACACCTTTTAATCAAAGATCACCTTAATACTCTGCCTAGTTGCATAAATCCTAGGCACAGTATTCAAAGCAAAACAAGAGAAGAAATTTTAGCAGTACTTTTCAGTATTTACACTTACACAGTTCTTTGCCTTGAAACGTAGYTTTTCATTTGTTGTAGCTCAATCTATTTTGGCTGCAGAACAGAACAATTGCTTTGCTAAACATATATCAGTTTCCTTCTCTTTATTTGAGAAACTTACAGAATCCGGTTGCAGCAGGAAAAAGAAGCAACAGAATGAAGGGAAGATGTGTATTTTAGAAAAAGTATTGTCTTTGAATGAAAGAGCTGTCAAGACAAATTCCCTCCCACCCTTCTTTTGAAAACTCAGAGAATGTGAAAATTCTTTTTCACAAACACTAAATGAGTCTCTGCAATTGCACATTCCACTGCAAAGGCAAAAGACTTGAAGCCCTTTGTTAAGGGTGTAGTATAATGTATCTGTAAAATGCCACACACCAGCTAGGATTGTAGACTTCGTTGCTTCTTGGAGCCTGGCTTTTTATATCTTCCTGTTCCTAGAATTTGAGTCCTTTGCATAGGTTTCGAAAAAACATTTAGTCAGCTGCCTCCCACAAGGCCAGGCTTAAATGCATCTTAACCCTTCCTAACTCATGTTTATGTAAGCTATATTTTAAAAACCCTTGCCTTCTAGAGTTTCTGAAAAAGCTTATAAAGCAATTTGTTTTGGTGCTTCACTGTCCTTATTCTGAGAAAGCTACTCCTAATGTCTACCTAATTCCCTCTCACTTCCAGTTAAGCGCTTTAGTCTGTTTTATTCCCCGTCATTGGAGCGTACAGTTTGTTCCTTTTGTCTTTGCAGAAATGTTGCATGGTTAAATACTGTATGTCATGACTTCCCCTCAGTTTTCTCAGTTTTAGATCAAGCAGCCCACATTTTTTCAGTGTCTGACTCATTTTTCTATACCTGTTGCCACTTCATTTGCTCTGTTGCTCTTTTCCCCTCCCACCATCCATTTTTTTTCTCAAACCGACGTATATGATATTCCTTTAAATCTTGGCATAGGAACCCAGTTCTGAATCCTTATTAATTGTTCTGCCTCTCTCTTGAACTGCAACACTCAAAACAAGAATGGACTCCAGCTGAGTCCTAACAGTGTTAAGAAAAATGAACAACTCCTTCTAAATGYGTGTATAATATTCTGTTGATATACTGATATACCTCAGTATAACGCTTTTTATTTCCTTTAACACTATGATTGTGAGAATTGCAAGTTGAACATGCGTCAGCTGTAGCTCCCAGATCTTTTTGGCACAAGTCCCAGTCAGGCCTCATTCTTCAGCTATGTTTCATTGTTTGAGGTTTATGAGTAGAATTTGACACCAATTTCTTCTGTTGCCTTACCGAACTCATATACCCCTGTATGTCTTCATAACACTTCTTGCTGTTTCAGGGATTATTTCTGTCATCTCCTATCCTGATTCCTAGGACTCTCTCCAACTGATATGGCAGGATCCCTGCTGCAAAATGTCAGGAGTCCTGTGCCTTGATGTCCTCCTCTAATCTTGCTGGTTCACTTCCTCCTTTGTTCCATGACTACCTGTCACCTTCCCATTTCTGTTAGCATGAGAATAGTCAGCTTAAAGTGTTAGCATCCTTGGACATTGTAAGAGTTAAGTGCAGCTGAGATGAGGAATTTCCTGTAGGATAGCCATGGCTAACAATTGCTAGCTCTTTCTCTATAGGCAGGTTTCATCAGAGCTGTTTGGTTTGGCTAAGCAACTACTGGGATGTGGTATATTCTCTCTCACCCCCTTCACTTTTTGCCCAAATTGGCATAAGCAGCATTCTTTTAAATCTAGACACAGGAACTCATTTCCACCATGAAGTTTAACATTCCAGAGTAGACTATAGGATAGCTCTGCTAGTAATAGGTGATGTAATCTTAATGTCTTGATTCCCCCCCCCACACACCCCCAGTGTTGATGTTTTGAAATTGTAGTCTTGCTGTTGTCTTCCCAAACTTGGCAACTATCCCTTGAACCCATCAGGCTTGCCCCTTTGTTTTCCTTTTCCTGTGCCAGCAGTTGCGTCACTGTGGGTGGTTATTGCTGGTCCCTGTGTTCAATTGCTACTTCAGATCTGTCCCTCATGCTGAATTTCCCAGTCTATTATGTTTGAAGTTCCTACCCTCTACCTCCTCCTCATACAARTAACAGGTCAATAATACTGTAATTATTCTAATGACAAAGATAATTGCCAAGGACGAAATGATACAAACTTCCTAAATAAGCACACTGCTAGAAGGTTTTTAAGAAAAGAAGATACATGCGCACGTGTGTGCTCACCCAATGTGTATACCTGTATTATATATACTTGTACATTGAAACTTGTGACAAATATACAACTTRCTTGCTTTTCTATAACTACAAAGGATATTAAACTCTCTGGATCTTATGTACCAGAAGTACACATTGTAGTTTAATATGCTGTAAAATAAAAATATTGCTTTTAGCAAAACAGCTTATTAATTCTACCTATTAATTTTAGTTGAATAAACGTCATGAATGTGGTTAGCCACATTTTGAGCAATTTATCAGTTCTTTTTTTTTGTTAGAAATGAATTTTTTGTTTGTTTTGTAGTTATGGCTTGCTTTAAAAATATGCAGACAGCTATCTGATTTACAGTAAGAGGTGCCTTTATGAGGACAAGCTTTTGGGAACTACGGGGTTATTCAGCCTAAATGAGGGGTATAACAAAATCAACATTCCTAAGTTATAACACAGTAGATTTGGAAATGTGGCATTATTCATGATACTTCTGTGAGTTGTATTGTTCAGCCTATTACAGGAAACTTAATGGGCAAGTAATTGTTTGTCTTTTTTTATAAAAGAAAAAGTAATCTACTCTGACCTCATATGCATGTCTGATAAATACTTTGGGTAGAAATTATCCCTGCTGCCCCCCCATACTCAGAAATTAAACACAGAAATCAGTTGATCAGATGGGAAACTTCAATAGATGAGTTTTGTGGATGAATTCTACTACTAATTGCTGTAAAATAAACACTGGCATGGGCACTATACAATCCCAATGAAGTAAATATTGAAAAATACAGCTTAGAGTTGAATTTATTATCAGCTTAGGGTTGAATTTGTTATCAATCTTGAGAGAAGGCAAAAATCATTACACTTGTAAAGTAACTGCTTGAAAACTGGACATTCTGCTTTTCAGTTAAAAATCATTTTCCCATATAAGAATTTATGAAACATGAGCTTAAAAAATCACTACATGAATTTCAGGTAGTAAAAGTACCTTTGTGCTATCTCTAATCAAATGCTAGGAACGCAACTATGTCACTTCTGTTATGAGTTCTTTGGGATCTCCTCTTTATGCATAGGATTCAAGAYATATGTAAGCTCTTGCAGCTTAATGAGTTACTGGGTCAGCTGATGCTGAAAAAGACCTTGCATCAGCTCCAAATACAGCCAACAAGATCTAAAATACAGTATCTTAAATATCCAAACCATTTTATTTCACATTTGTTGCAAACTAAGAGCTCAGTCAGTTACCCTGGATCATCTGATACTTAGAAATTTATTCTTATGACATAAGTTACGGTAGGTGAACCCTCCATGACATGAATTAATTACACTGATCACATGTGGTAGAAGGTCTTCACCATATCATCTTTTTTTATGCCAGTTGAGGACACTGCATATGTGAAAAGAATATTTATAAAGAGAATCCTATAACATCTACTCCAGAGTCCTAGCATGGTATAGAAGCTGTTTTGTTGACTTATTTCTGAAAGAAAGCTGAAGTTGAGGATTTTGATTTTTAATTTTAAAATAATAGGATTGCTGACAATATGAATGGTAATAAAATTCTGAACACATAGGGTGGTGATACAGATTAATAAAGATTAAGAAGCTAGGGCAGTGCAAAGACATTGTCTAATTAAATGAAAGTGCTTGTTGGATTTGTTTTTTTTTTGGTGTGTATGTTGGTTTGGATAGCAGTGGGAGCTTTTGTTAGCCAAATTTTCAGCTAGTTTGTGAGTCTTTCCGCAAAATACTCACCATATAAAGGACTCCACCTTTTAATCTAGCTTTCTTGTTATCACAATATGAGAGTTTCATCACTTAGCTAAAAAGAGACTAGCTGAAGGGATCTTTTTCCTCTGAAAGTAAATSATCAGAGTAATCCCATAGTTCCATTGCTAGTGTGTTTGGCTGTTAAATTGAAGCTTACTCCATCTTCAGTTGTGACTGCTATTACTACTTTCAGAAAAACAAGAGGTCTCCAGTGGAGATGCAGCATTTGTGTGTGAATACTTGCAAATGGATAGAAAATTAGACATAAGCTATAGTGATAAATTTCTAATGCCTAATACATAATATGTGAAGCTACACAATGCCATCATCACTGCTGGCCTTTCTACCCTTGCTTCTGCTGTCATGTTGCAGAACAAAGCCATATTTTCATGCAAGCTGAATTGTGGTGGTATGTTAGGCCRACCCTACGTTGTTCTCAACACGTGACAGCTCATATATCAAAGCTGCTATGGGTGTGACTTCTGCTGGTCCCTCTCATAATTCCTTCAGTGCTTTTGAAGGAGAATTTCAGGCATCTTGAGTTGAAGTATCATTCTGAAATGCTGAAAGATCTGAGCTGACTATAGAAAAATAAGAATAAAATACATAAAGTCCTGGTGCTTCTCTAGTCATAGTGTTGTTTCATACTTCCAGATCGTGATAGTTGACTTTACAGGTAAGGTTGCTTTGTTTAAGGGCTCACTAAATTAAATTGAAATTCAACAAAACAGCATTATTATGTGGAAGTGAGGAAAGAGTAATTTTTGAAGATGCTAGTGTTAACAGAAAAGTTTCTTTTACAACTTCTCTTCAGTATCAGTCTTTTTGTGACTACAAGTGGTCCTGTTTGCTCTTAATATGTAGCTATGGAGATGATGGTTGTATCATACGTTCAGTATTTTATTTTGATCCAGTGAGAAATATCACAGCCAAGTAAGTCCAGGGAAATAATGAATGCTGGCCCTACAGTGAGTCAGGCCATCCAGGAGAAAAGTCAGAAGCTAAAAAGAGAAGCTCTTTGGGAATGAGTTATTGAGCTGGCCAGTGGGAGGAGAAATGCAAGCATGCTGCTCATCTCTCTTTTTGTGAGCAGCCACCAGTTGTGAATCCATTTCTTCTTTCTTCCACAGTCTTTTAATTTCTAATGTTAAGACTGCAGGCTGGGGAGTTATCCTTTTAATAGTTCTTCGGGGTAAACTTTGCCCTTGGAGGAGATGCAATGAAAATGGCAAGATACCAGCACACTGCGTGTGTGTTTGTCTGTCTAACATTGCACATAAAGGTCAGTTATGCACTTTCCTCTCTCTTTCTGTTTGGCTGACTTGCAAAATGAGATTTTTGGCCCCGGGAGTTATGATAACCAAAGACCTTGGCTCTTTTGAAAGTTTTCCTGTTGGCCCTGACCGCTTTGGAAAGCGTAGCTGTGCCTGACTGAGGAACGATTAGTTTAGCAGTGCGATGCGAATAATGAAATTCCTGTTTATTCAGAAGAGGGAATGTTGTTGTGTGCAGGAAACAGGGAGGCTTACAGGGAATATCAGCATCTGATTCTTTAGATTACTGTTGGAGAAGATGTAAGAAATAGGCTTGTTTTCATCTTTATTACCCAGTTAGGAGCCCACCCAGCATTCCTTACTTACTGAAGCATGGATCCTTATTTTGACTTTGTTTTCTTAATTCTGCTGTTTAGATGGGATGTTTCTAGTAGACAAATTGGATTTAAATGTATATTTAAATCTCTTCAGAAAATGAACATGCAAATAGAATAGAAAAGAAGTAGATTAAGTCAGGAACTCTCCCGTATGTTATAAAACTGTGTAAAACTATTTGCCTTTACTAATGTACAGAAATATTTGTAGGATTTGGGGCTTCTGTCTGTATTTTGGGCAAATTCAGTACACATTTCTCCGTAAGGAAGGAGAATAACTATGCTCAGTGAAGATACCCTTTTTATGAGAAAGTTGTTTTCATCATGTGTATCCTGGGAGCAACTGATCATGCTAGCTGAAGTAACACATTAAAATGCATTGCTCTAAAGTGGCTTTCAGAAACTACGGATTTGTAAATTTGGCCCATAGCTTTATGAAAATTAAGATCCTCAGGAAAAAGGAAGGCTGTTTTCAGTCATATCTTAGCAAGAGCAAGCTGATGAGATTCTTACTGACCTTGAGATGGAAGGGAGCAATTTGCACAGCTAGTCATTGGAAGAAAGCAGGCTACCAGAAGGATGGACTTGAATGCAGTTTAGCAATCCCCATGGGTTCTGTGTCCTCTACAGTAAGACTTACCTTTCATTCTGTTTCACTTTTAATTTTGAGAAAGATAGTTTTGCTTTTCAGATGTGATTGATCTCACTGGAGATGATAAAGATGATCTTCAGAGGGCAATTGCCTTGAGTTTGGAGGAATCAAACAGGGCATTCAGGGAGACTGGAATAACAGATGAGGAACAAGCCATTAGCAGGTAAACAAAACAACTTATATAAAGCAGAAATTAAAATTAAAGAGTTGGAGATTGGCCTGTATTGCTTTTTAATGATTTTTTTTTAATTTAACAAAAAATAACTTGTTTGTTTTCACTTATGCTGCTGATATGCCTGGCTTCAGGATGTTGCTTTAATATATTGTATGTTCTACACAGGAAAATAGTTTATTACCTTTGGGCTAGGAGTTAATAGTATGTTTCATACTCATGTATTTTTTTAACATTGAGGAAGTGGATGGACATGGAGAATATATGATCATATTTAAATAGGACCTAAAACTGAAAGATTCTGTTGTGTATTGGGTAAAAAGTGATGAAAGCAAAATACAATTAAGAAGCTAGTACGGTCTTTATCCCCTTTTTTCATTGTTCATTTTACAATAACACTTTCCTAAATCTATGATAAGGCTGAGGTTGGGGAAGGGGATAGTACTGCTATGACTTGAGTTCACTAAGAGCAACTGCTATATTTTAGCTGATAAAGTATGTTATTAACCTGTTTAACAGATTTTATAAGTTTTAAGTGAAGCTAACTTTTTAACTTAGAGTTTTATAACTTGAGGGTGTAAGAATTTGTAAGTTAACGTTTGATCAGATTTGACAATAACTTACAATGGCTTCTTACAGTGTATGTTTATGTGTAAATGTAAAAATACTTATGAAATACTTGCAGCTTGGCATTGATTTGATTCTTATGTTGACAGGTTAAGTACTGCCTGTTTGTAAACGACTAATTTAAAAAAGACTGATTTAGGTATGGAAGGCTCACAGCAATAATTCTTTTTGCCCAGTTCCCTGTGTCTGACAGACTGAATGGCCTTGCAGAAAAGCCCACATCTGAGAATCTCTCTTTCTGTTATGTTATTCACTATAATTTTCTTTTTTCTTTTGAAAAACAAGAGTACTAGTTGTGAGAGTAAACATACCAACAAATTGTGCCTTCTTACATTTGTGACAAAATTCATCTCATTATTTGAGTGTAGGAGAACATGTTTAGGAAAGAAAAGTGGAATGAGAGGCCTTTATATTCTCATTAATAGTTGGAAAAAGATTTTTAAGCGTTGTTTTTTCTAAGACCTCAGTATATGCCTGGTGTACAAGATTATAGTAGAAGTTCTGTCCCGTTTTGGTTCGGAAGTTCAGCTCTGTGTGCTCCTCTGTGAAGGCCAGAACTCTCATAATTACAGCATTGTGGTTTAGACGGCAGCTCAGGGAGACAGACCTATTTCTGGGTTAGGAACACTTTTTCCTTTTTTTTTTCTTCCCAGACTTTTTTGACTGCCTCTGCTGTGCTCACTTCATGTGAGCCTTGAGGCTTTAGGTTTTTTCCAGTTGCCTTACGCTTTCCACTTCTCAGACTAAAAAGTCCTTTTTAGTCTTATCTACCTACTCCATAACCAAATACTCTACTTAATTTATGTGTTTGKTTTTTTTTCCAGGTTGCAAAAAATTGTGAAGTAATATGCCTCCCCCCCATACATAGTCACTCTATTCAGTTATCTACAGAGAAAATTTTGGTCTTGTTTTTGATGAAGCGATATTAGAGATGTATATTTGATGGCACAATTACACAAGATGTGTGCCTATTTTGGAGCTTGTTGCTACCAGCAGGGATATGGCCTGTACCCCATTCTGCATCTCTTTTTCTTGCTCTAGTATTCTTTGCAGTGTTTGTTGGGCCAATCCAGTTCATACACCCAAACAAAAATATTTACTACAGGATTCAAGGACTGTTGTGGCATAAGAAAGGGAATAGGACTTTGCTTTTGTGGATGGAGGCAGAGAAGAGARAGAATCTGGATTTTTGGGAGCACTGATGTATTAATCAACTCAGTTACTTATCAAGATATGCCTTGAGTTGATAGCAAATTATTTCTGAATGGTTCAGAGCAAGAATTCTGAATTTCCTGTATTTATATCATTTGGTCAGTTTTTCTTAAGGATTGACTTCAGATTTTTTTTTTAATCACTTTCTGTAACACCCCACAGAAGAATGTTGGCATTCCAATAAAAAACAGTGTGCATGTTAGACTTCTAAAAACAAAAAGTATAACACAGTGGCTGTAAACAAGTCAAGCTGCAGTAGTTTACTTGTTKTTCTAAGTTAAATAAGAAGCAGAAATCAAATAGGAGCTCAATAAGTCAATTCAAGCATGGAAATCTTTCATTTTTAGTAAATTAGGATGTGTGCATATTTAAATTTTTGAAATAGGAGATTTTTTTCAATGATACATGTAGGGGTTTAGAACCTAATTTGCACTGATTTTGTTAAAGTTTCTCAGGGAACATTATTAGCATTTCTTGACATGTGTATTTAATGTTGCATGGATGTGGAAATCCTCTTCCTGAATATAATTGCTTTGCTGAATATAATGTGCTACTCTAGTGGGGTCAAATCTGATTACTGCGTAGATGTTGAGGAGTGTAGCTGAAATGTCCAAGAGTGTCCAAGCTATACATCTCATGCGTGGAATGTTTGAAGCTTTTAGTGTTCCCTCTGTAAGTCTCTTCGTGATACATATATGATGTTCAGTGCACTTACTAATATGAAAAAACTTTTCCTATTAATAATGCTATTCATGGATTGAAGCAGAATGAAAATGGCCAGATAGGGGTTATCTGGGAAGACCAGTAACATAACTGAAGAGAGRAATTAGCTGAGGATGTGCGTTGTGTCTACAGCAGTGTCCATGTTTGAATGAGAGTCCATACTTGGTGAATACAACACCTGGGCATTTTCTTTGCGTGGTCACTGAAACTGCTGGGGACTCCGCGCTGCATTATCTATGCAGATAAAAGGTGAAACTGGAGAGAGAGGTAGAGTTGGGGGACTTCTGGATGTCCAGCTATAAGACCACTATGATATGCAGATTTTTCCCTGTTCTTTTTTTGCCAAGTAGCCTGCCAGAGTGACTTCTCTTCAGTATGCTTCATGGACTTCCTCAAAATAACTTGGCTGTATTTCGTGCTATGGACTGATTTTACCCTAGGTTTATTACATTGTCTGGTTAACTCCATGCAAGGAGCTCTGGAAAGCTGTTTAGCTATGCCCATCTTGTTAGCAAGAGAAAGAAAACGCTGAATCCCAAGCCAAGGGTGGCATTAGCTAACCCTCACTTGAAAGTTAGTCTCTAAACAGGTTTCTGCCACGAGGAGGTGGGGAAGCCTCTTGTCCCATGATGTCAGAGACAAGCCATATCCCATGCACAGCTTATGGCTCTGTTACTAGTGATTCCTACTGCGCTCTCTGTTGATGATCTTGAAGAGTGTATTTTGGCTGCTTGATCAGGATTGCCAAACCCTTGTACTAACTTTCTGTAAAGGTACTTATTTGAACAACAAAAGAACAACTCATTAGTAAGATACTTTTTTAAGATAACCTCCCAAATCACATTGTTTGGGCTGTAGTGATATAATAGCCTAAGAGAAGTGGGGGTACTCACTCTACTGGAGAATACATTCCTACTGGGCAGCTTTTGAGCTGATCATTAGGTTCCTGTTTAATATACTCACTTTTATTTTTGATTGCATCACAGCTATTGTTGTAGCTGAAAGTGAATTTGATTTACAAGGTGTATAGGTATGGCACATGCTCTCAGAGGAGAGATAATGTGATAAGAAAACTTTTCTCAGGAACTGGTTCTTTTTTGCGGGGAAAGAATCTCATGAAGCTATAAGAACTAAATACTTTATTAAAACATGAAAATGAATTTGAGATGAAGTTCTCAAGGAAGAGGAAATCCCTCTCCTGTTACAGAAATATGAAAGCAAACACAAGGGAGGCATTTTAATAAGAGACATTTTAATAAGTAATTAAATTGATAAATGCCACTACTCTTGGGCTCTACTTCTATGTGAGGTATGAGGGCCTATGATGGTTTCCTGTGCCAGAAAAGCAATCTCCTTAGTTTGGTAACTCAAGTTTCCTTTCTATTTTTCTCTCGAGGATCCAAGCTGATTTGCAGATGGGGCTTAGCAGAACTCTGCTGGAAAAAGCTGCCTAGAAAAAYGCATTGGCCTACCCTGGCCATCTTTTCCTAGGCTGCACGAACAACCTTGTATATATGCCATAATCCTGTTAGAATAATATTCTAAGTGTGTTCTAGTCTATCAAAGCCTTTCAGTTTTAAAGTTCCCTTCAATTTACTTTAAACTAGAGTTTAGATCATTCTCTCTGGATGTTATTTTAAATGTGTGAGATACTTGTTTTGAATTCACTTTTAATGTATCATCAGCTAACTTGTACTATCAAAGCAGTTACACTGGCAATGATAACATTACCTTCCTAGGTTTTAGATGACCAGTGTGTAAGAGTAAAGAGTCAGATTACATCACTACGCATTGTTTGAAGAAATGTCAGTGATCTCTACTGAACAGCAGTAAGAGAGCACAAAGTCTTTGAGTATTATATAGGTACTTTCAATGCCTTTTGGAAAAGGATGTGCTATTTGCAAGTGTATCTGTCAATAATGAATAGTTTGACTAATCCAAAGGTAATTCCAAGATCTTTTGTAACAAACATATTTATATCAAATGGACTATTAAATTCTGAATATTCTTGTTTTTTTCAAAATATATAATAATAGCAAATCAGTATGTTCACCAAAGCAGTTGATCTGCAGTAGGTTCACATAATGCTTCATAGCTCTTGCAAGTCTTGTAAGACACCTTTTTGCTGATTTGAGAGGGACAGTTTGAAATGAAAGCRTGCATTTGGGAAACAATGATACATGATGTGGGTTTTTTGATGATTTTTGTTGTTGTTGTTAAGATGTTCAAACCTTGTCCTTCAGAAATTTTATTTAAAGACCATCCTGAAACTGCCTCTCTCTGATGTTTAGTTGGTCTAGAGCAGATGAAGATGACCCTTCAGATTACACAGACAACTTAAGTGCTTGTCATGCAACTCCTGAAATCCTATGCTGGGTGAACTTGGTGGCTCAACAGCAGCTCAGCTATTTGTATAATAGTCTAACTGAATAGTTGTAGACAGTCACCTTGTCAGCTGTCCCCAAGCCAGACAGATTTGCTTATCAGTTAGAGTATTTGTTCTGTGCCTTTAGTGTATCCATGTATAACTTCCTACTTAGAATACCTGGCTACTGCAAGTTACCTTTTAGCTGTGCTTTGTCACCAGGTTAAGGATGTGTTCTGAGGTACTGTGTTGAGTGAAGCTTAAGTTTGGGAGTAAAACACCTATCAAATCTTAATATCATGTGAAATAAGAACTTTCTGGGTGAATCATGTAGGAATACTTTTCCTGCAAGCAGTGTAGTATACCATTAATTTGTAGGGTGACTACTTAAAAATTGTGAGGGTATATTTTTTCCATKGCTCAAAGTAATTACTTGCTATGTAAAGCAATTAATACAGTGATATAAGATGCAGAAATGGAAAATAAAAAGCTCAGTTCCTTTCTTTTTGAAAGTTACCTAGTTGACTTTGGTTTCCTATGAGTAAAATGAGTATTGGTTACTTTGTGTTTTACATAGCACTAAGAATATCTGTAGGTGAAAACGCTGTGTAACAGACTAGAAATGTTGCCTCAGATTTGTTGTCCATCCTATTTGAATCTGGATCTTAAATAACTGACTTCTTATAGACATGGTGCTTGTACCTAGTGCTCTCATAGGAGAGTTTCTAGCTCACTCATTGATACTCTTTTCCAAAAGGTACAGAATTGCTGAAATATATCTACAAGTAAAACAGCATCTTATTTTTGAAGAAATATTATTGCACATATATCTGCTTTAAAAAAAAGCTCAGCAACAAAAAAAATCAGATGTTATAATTATGATACCACTAGAGATGTTTTAAAATGTCTTTTGCTTTTTCTCACATTTTTCCCTCCCTTCTGTTCTGAAGAGTTCTAGAAGCCAGTATTGCAGAAAATAAAGCAAGTTTAAAGAGGACGCATCCAGAGGTGTGGAGTGACTCTCCAAACCCTTATGATCGAAAGCGGCAAGACAACTGTCCAGTAGGATTAAAGAATGTTGGCAACACATGCTGGTTTAGTGCTGTCATTCAGGTAAGAACCTTCTTTGATTACCTGTATATACTCTTTCTTGGATTTAATGTTAGGTGAGTTTCCTAAGTACACAGCATCTCAGTGTTGTTTTCCTGGGAGGTTTAGGCCACTGAATGAGGTATGTTTGAGCATTACTTATTTATTGCATATCTAAACATGTTCATGCATATGTCTGGTTGAAGAGTAGTAAATACTATAGTATAAGTGAAACTTCAAAATAAATATCTCTTATTAAAACTTGTTGAAGACAAGGGGTTGAGTCTCTGAACAACTTGAATGCCTGCAGCTCAAGCTGACTTCCCTGACAGTTGTAGATGCCTAAAAGCCTGTGAAAATTGGATTATGGATGTGGAGCAAACTTTTATATTAAAAGTAACATATGCAAATGATAGGCAGTAGCTGACAGTGTAGGTAAAGGAAATGAGATGCCCTCAGTCATGGAATACTTACTAGAATAGCTGCAAGGAGATGTTTGGCTGAGTAGGGTGAAAAAAGGAATGAGTAATAGAGAAGAGAACTTGAGAATGTGGAAAGGCCTGATGTGGATGCAGTTGCATCTGTTTTGGGGTTACTTTACCTACTACAGCCAATATTTGTGCTGTTACTCTGTTTTTATGTATAAATAGAGCTGACTGCTGTCTTGAAGTAATAGCTTAGTTCAATGAACTATGTAGAGGAATTTTTGTTTCACTTAAATAGAAGAAGCCACCTTATTTTTTTAAAGAATATTTTTAATAGGAAAATGAATATGAATACGGCAACTTGTCTAGTGAAATCTAATTTGTAATATTGAGTATTTTTTGTACATAAGCTTTATGAAAGAGATTTTTAGCAGTAATTGTTAAATCTGTATGCTTCTACAGATATCTTCAGAAGTCTCTAAACCTACAGAAAGTCATGGATGAAACTGAAATGCAACTGAAATGCGATAGGATTTTTTTAAGTTTGAGAAGTAAATTCAGCATATTGTAACTCTTGATGCAGTCTGACATTTTGAGATAAAACAAACTAAATATTTAATATCTATTTTCAATAACTCACTGTCAAGCTGAAGCACTTCAGATAAACTAATATTGTTATTTTCATAATGATGGCTCTTATACTTTGGGCAAAGAGAACATTTAGCTGAATGCTCTGTCTCTTAACACTTTCCACAAAAGGATGTTTAAAGAAGAGTACAAACAAGACAAGYATGTATGATACTGCTCTCCTAAAACATTCCCAAACCTCCAACTATTTTTAGCTCAGGGGATTCTTGGTCCTGTTGCAGTTTGTTTAGTTAGTAGTCCCCCATGGACCTCCCTTTTAAGTACTAGTCTCTCCCTGAACCCTTGCAAATGTCTTACATCCATAAGATCATTTGCTAGGAATTGCATAGTTGTACTCCACGTGGCATTAAAAACTGCCTCCTCCCCTCCCCCCCATTTATCCTTTTGGAACAGATAGTTAAAAGTTGATTACTGTTACAGTTCTGTAGACTTCCATCATATTTCTGTTTTAACATGTTGGTGGTCTCCCTTCCAAGATGAGGGACCAGGAAAGTATTCAAGATGTGGGTGGACTATGAATTCAGAGAATGCTGCCATGGATACATGCCAGGCTCTTCAGGAAAGACAAGTATAGATGACGAGGAAAGTGGTTGCCTTTTTTATGAGGGAGCAACTCAAATGGGTGCAGTACTTTCATGAGACAAGATGAGAGTTTACCAGTTTCTTCTCTGATCCTGATCTATAAAGATGACACTCTGGTTAGTCTGTTACAAATCGTCTGATCAAGGTGAGGAGATGGACAAAGCTTCTTCTGAGATCTCCAGGAAGACCCTGGGTCATGTTAATCACTTTAATAACCACCATGACATCTGCTGGAAGGGCAACACAGCAGGATGCAAGTAAACCAGAGATTTCTGAAGGGTATCAGGGAAAACTTCTTGGTACACGTAGTGAATGGACCACCAGAAGTGATGTACAACTGGATCTACTGTTCACTAAGGAGGAAGAACTGGTTGGGAATGCAGTTATACAGGTAGCCCTGACTGTAGTGACTATGAAGTAGTGGAGTTCAAGAACCTGATGGGAGTGAGAAATGGAGAGCAGCAGAGTACAGACTCTGGACTTAAGGTTTGTTTAGGAAACTGGTAGTGGGATCACTACCTGTGGGAGGCTGTTCTGAAGGACAGAGGAGCTTGGGGAAACTGGCAGTATCCTCCGGGTGCAAGAACAGTCCATCTAACGGCTCAGGAAGAGAGATAGTATACCTATCAGGAGACTTGCTTGGCCAAGCAGGGAACTTAGGGCAGACCTCCAATGCAAGTGCAGGATAGGGAGGTGCTAGGATGGGCTACTGAAGAGCACTTTAAAAACGCTGTGTAGGTGTGAAGGAAAGCATGAGCTCAACTGGTGTTGAGGCTTGCAAGGGGCATCAAGTGCAAAGTGAAGAGCCTTTGCTCTACTAGTAATAAAATGATGAGCAAGGAGAACATGGACCTGTTACTGAATAAAGCAGATGATTTAGTGATGGTGGCTAAGGTACTCAATACGTTCTTTGCTTCAGTTGTCTTCAACAAGATCTCTCATACTCCTGTGTACAGAGAGATTCAGGGTTCAAGGAGGAGCAGTGGATGAGGTTTGAGACAGATTACTTGAGAGAACTTGACATGAGTGCGGAGCTTTGCTTCTGGGAAGGGAGACTGTCTTGCAGAGATGCCGTCTAGGAACTAACCGGGAGGGAGCAGCTCTGCTGGGAAGGCCTAAGGCAGGGATCTGGACCAAGAATGACAGCAAGCTGTGCGTGAACCAGCAGCGGGCGCTGGTCGCAAAGACAGCCAGCAGTGTCCTGGGCTGTGTGGACAAAGTCCTGATCAGGCGGGTCTGCTCTGGTAGGTGACCCTGCTTTTGAGCAGAAGGTTGGACTGGATGAAGTCCTGAGGTCGCTTCTGAGCTGAATCATTCTATGGCTGGGCCATGATGTTTTCTTTCATTCTTTCTCCCTTCCTTAATTGTTTGGTTTGCCTTTTGACTACTGCCAAGCACTGAATGGATACTTTTGTAGAACTGTCTGTCATAAATCAGTCTTCCTTGAGTAACAATAATTAGCTTGGAGCCTGTCATCTTCTATACAATTTAGTGTTCCACTATGTACGTCACTTTACACTTAGTTGTATTGAATTTTATTTTATTACACAGTCACTCAGTACCATACGATCCTTCTGTCAATTCTTCATTGTCTCTTACCTTTATTACCTTGAATGACTTAACTGAGCAAACTTGAACTCTAGCTCTTTTCCAGATCACTTCTCCAGAGCATTTGTGTGCTCACCAGCACAGTCTCCAGCACAGACTTTGTAAATTTGCAGTAACATCTCTTTAGACAAGAATAGACCATTTGCTCCTGCCCTTTGTTTCTTTCTTTTTACTTAGCTGTTTATTGGTGCTAAGATCTCCATCTTATCTCATGGCTGCTTAGTTCAGTTAAAAGCCTTTGTTGAGTGACTTCTTCAGAAGTCATTTTGAAATCTAAGTAGAATATCTAATTTGAATTGCTGTTACCTGTATTCTTTATGACTTCTTCAGGGGACTCCAGTGTTTTTCTTAAGGCAGGATTTACCTACCTCTAGTTGCAGGTAACACTTTATTTAGACAATGAAACCAAAAGACTTTTACTTCTGATTTGTTCTCCCTCCCACATGCCCTTCCATCTAAGGTTTCACATTCCTAGGCCTCTTTCCTTTCAGTGTCCAGCAAACTGCCAGATTATACAGGTGCTTGCATTTTATGTTTTCTTGAGATCTTTTGATATTTTCCTTGTTCACCTCTCTTTCTTTCCCAGTTCCCTCACATGCATAGCTTTGTTCCAATAGCAGACACATTGTCTTGGAGATAGTATAGAGGCAGATCTTATTTCCATGAAGGCATAACTTTGTAGAGCTATTTTGAATTAGTGTATTACCTTTTTTGTTGTTCTGTAACCAGCTCTTCCATTCCATAGTCCTTCCAGAATCTCAAGAAAATGGATTTTATATATGTATTTCTGTAAACAAAATTAATTATTGATACGAAACTGCAAATGTTTCAAGAAATGTTTTATAGGGAACTTAAATTTTAATTAATTAACCATAAAGATAAAGAACAGGCTGGGGAATATAAAAATCTATGCTAGACCTATGATCTCATGTTATTTATACCCAGTGTGCAACTTTATACCTTGAAGGTGGATTATGAAGAGGAGTAGCCAGTTCTTATGATCGTCACCCATATTATGTGAAAATCTGTAACATTTGGAATTACAATACTTTGACCCAAAAAGATGTTAAACTTCTATATTTAGGTCTATAAAATGTAAACCATTTAAAGATTTATAGCTTTAGCTGGTTGAAAACTTAAGTTGTTAATATTGTCTGCCAGCCAGAAGGACTTATGTTCCAAACAACCATCCCAGGAAATTTAATGCATGTTAATTTAGAGCATTAGCTAATACCATACTTATGTATCCACAGGGCAGATTGAGTCCTTGGCTTACATTTACTGTGTAGAAGTATTTTCAAACTTTCCTTGAAGCTACATATCCTACAAGTTAACATTTAGATATTGTTGACCTCTGTCAGTCACAATAATATTTTGTATAATATAATTAAAATAAAACTGTAAATTAAGTCTTCAATATATATTAGGGGGTACTTGTATAAAAATGCATACTTTCAACATTATAATAATTTTCTTACGTAGTGCATGCTGTTTTTTTTAATGCAACCAAGTGGCTGACTTATATAGATCCAACTAACTATTGACAACTGTGTTAAGAGCATGAAACTCCTAAAAAATGCATTTGCTGTGAGTGAAATCAAACTCTAACAAGATTCAACTATTTCTTGAAATACTATCCTTTATCTGTATTTGTGGGCTAGAGAAATACATACATGGAAGACGTCCCCTTTTGAAGGGAAGGGGTCTCTCTTTAGATAGCTCCTAAACAAACTTTGCTTACAAGTTCCATGCATCAACATTAGAATCAACAATTATGTTTTTCCCCAAAGTAACTTTTAAAAATCTCTTGAAGGCTTTTGACTCAATAATAAACTGAGTTTAAAACTGAGTCCCCAAATAAATATGTCCAAACAAAGCTCTGATAAAGCCTGTCTGCTCCTTGCTTATCTGCCAAGAAAAGAGTCAAGTCCTTGAAGGATTTGTTTCCCTCCTCTAGATCCTTTAATAAACCAAAATTGTTGAAAGGAGATCATCCATACGTGTTTTGCGACTGTTCATGTAATTTAACTTTTATAATGGGAGCCCTAAAACCTGAGATACTAGAATATTTCCAGAAGTTTTTTTTTATTTTTCTAATTCTCGTTATTACTGTGTGTATCTGCTCTTTAAATAGAATGAAATTATCAAGTCCTTAAAAGAAACAAAACATGAATGTACTACTTGGTGTTTTTACTTAAAGTTTACGTAGATTTCAGTGGTTCCTTTGTGAAAGATAACTTCACAATTTTCCCTGTTTTTAAGAGTTTATAATCTGAAACTTGGACCTGAAAATGAGTTCTAAATAATAGGGTTATTGAGCTTTTCACGCAGCTTTTCCATGTCAAATTGAATAAGAATTAGGTGTTTGGAGGACTTAAGACAGAAAGACTGCAATTCACAAGACAGCGATGCACTAATAAGCATCTCTTGGTGGTTTGTAGACTTGTTTCTTGTGTAAGTTGTCTCCAAGGTGTTTTACTTGAGATATTGCTCAACAGTAGCTTTAGCCTTCTGTGTTCCAAGAAGGATCTCAGCAACATTCAAAAAGTAATGCCTTTGCCAATACTTTGAAAGCAGTATGGTGGCTGATAATGAATAGTTGGTCATTTAGCAAATACAGTGCAGTTCACTCAGTGCACTGAGATTACAATCTGATAGAGGAGAAAAAAAAGAATATATGGGGGATCTCAGGAAAATTGTACCATAAATACTACTGTTTTCTTCCCCAGCCTATCTCATACCGAAGTATTGCTGCAGCTTTTTGCTGGGTCTTACAACCTTATAGGAACTTCTCAGGATTGTAGCTCCTCACTTTACCGAACGGTCTATCCCAACAGGACAAATGGGGTGAGGCATCTCCATGCTCTTCTCCATGACTCTGACAGAGTCGGGTTAGTCCCTCAAAAATGAGACGTTTTTAATTATTTTTACCTAGTGGTGCGTGCCATACGAAGCAAAGGATTAACAAACTACAGTCTTACAGGCATTATTCTCCATGGCTGTTCTTTAACCTTTATTTTTGGAGCCCCTGACACCACCTGTGGAGTTTGACGCTGATGCTTTGTTTGGAAAAACCTCGCTTTCTTGACGTCATYTTAGGGGTTATAATCTGATTTGATCCTAAGCTTTTATTTTTGTGAGGAAGAAAGCCAGCTTTATAGGTGACTGTCAAGCAAATATTTCCTTCCTCTATTAATGGCTCAGCTATTGTTCTTACTATCTTTGAAGCAGTTTGTGGCAAGAATTGAACTTCTGCATTGTTTTGCTTTTCCTATTTGTCATGTTGAATTAAAGGGATCGTGATGGATGACGCAGACAGTGAGTTAATACCGAATAGCCTATTATTGATGAAGTAGTAGAATATATAGAGATAGTACATGATTCTCTTGCTTCTGTGGACGTATAATGCAAGGTTGCATGGTGAAGATGATCCAGGGTGCAATCTCTGGTTGAGTAATAAGGTCATTGCTAGAGTATTTTCTTTCTGCTACTTTCTTTGTGGAACAGCCTGGGGGGGAGGAAGAATATGATATAAATTGATCTATACAATTTCATGGAAAGAGGACTAATGAAGTTGGAAAACTAGGATCGCCCTCCCGCCTTCCATTTCTGTGTTGAATAAAGATCTACTTGTCACTTCTGCTAAGTTCCCTCATCTTCTAATCTCTTCTGATGGAATATTCCTCCTTCTTCCTCATGTTCTCCCCTATAGTCTCTAGTTTCTAGTTTGTGATTGCTCCTCTAATTTTTCAAACAATTACTTTATATTTAGTTGTACATAATCTTGTGAAATTTCTGTTTTGAAGGATTAGAAAGCTTTAATGGATTATGCCTTTAGCTTTGGCTAATAACATGATTACTCATTTAGTTAAAGGATACAGAATATAAGTATTGAGTTTTTTACATGCAGTTTTTAGGTTTAATAGGACATAAAATCATTAAATTGTTTAGGCATCCTGTTTAAAGTTATACCACAAATGTCTTTCCTAAGTTTTGTGTATTTAGGCAGAAACTTGACAATTTTAACCATGTAAGGAGATGCTGGCTGCTGTTTTATGTCCTGACAATTGTTTTTTCTAGCTTTGAGCACGTAGTAGAAGAGTAGTTGGATGGCATATGATAGTGTGTACCAAGACACAAGTATAAAATGAATTCTTTTGGAAGCATCTCAGATCATGCTTATCTGCCTTCTGCATTACAATAATATTCCAAATTTGTTGCTGTAAACCAGTAAGTGCTCTGTTAAAGTAGACTGGTAATATCATAGTGAACTGTTTATTTAAAATTGTTGACTTAGCCTAAGTCTGCTAAGTCAGTTTGACTTTCTTGATCAAACAGTTTAAAGCTGTTTTCCATCTTCTTCCATGTTATCCCTAAACCTTTTGGAAAAACAAAACATGACAGCTTACAACTGCATTTTATAGTGCGGTTTTCACCAGTGCAGAAACCTAAATTGTTGACTTGTTCATGAATAAAAATGTGTTTTTCAAGATGCTTTTCAAAGCTTTTAAGAGCTGCAATTGAATCTTCCTCTGACTTTGGAAATCATTCTTCTGACCTTTATCACTACGTATGTGGGGTTGATCTGCACAAATTCTAACATGGGCCATACCATGTGCTGTAACAGTCTGTAGGAGCTTTGCTTTAGAGAGGAAGAGRGAGAAAAATCTTCCATATACTTTGACAAGTAAGTTTGAACAAGAACTTGCTCAAATCCCAGGTTTTAAGCTATTTGCTTCTCTTCCCTTCTCTCCTTCTTCCACACAACCTTCTGAAGAATGTAAAGATTTTCAGGAAATGTTTTGACAGCACCAAATTTTTCAGTGGGAAAGAGGCAATAAGAGGAATGTGTTTGGGGTGATTTCCTCRTTTTCCTAAGGTTCTTTTTACCTAAAAGGTGAAAGACAATATGCAGACCTACTGTATGTATGTGAAAAATGTATCTAAGATTTTCTAGAGTCATGTTAAATGAATTGAGTTCTATGTTTTATGCAAAATGCATTTAATCCTATAAAGAATAATAATGTGAAAAAGTATAGCAGTCGATTTCCTTTTAGTTTGTCTGCCTTTAAAGTTATATAGGAAGAATTCATATTATAGTTGCTGACTGTCTTTTAATACTGTGTGATGTATGCATGGGGTTAAATATAGATCTGATGGCTGTATTTAATGCCAGTTRTTATTCTCTATTCTGATAAGCAGACTTATCACTTACCATGAATAGGATGTGCACAAGTAGGTGCTGGGTGGAAAGGAGTATAGTGCGTTAATAGAGTAGACAGTGCAATGACAGGAAATAGCCACATCATGGGCCTTTAGGTTGAAGAATATGAACCAAGAGGTAAAATAGTCCATTGAAAGGACAAGAGAGAGGCAAGAGGGAGAGAATTAACGATAAAAAATCCAAAAGACTTGAGGGATGGACAGAAATGGACTTAGTTGCAAGTAAGGTTGCTTTTTTTTTCCCCCGCAATTTTGTGCTTTTCTGGTCACTGAGATTTGCAAGTGTGTAAAGTCACTAGTAAACTTAACTCCAGTGTTTTTGAGTMCTTTATTTTTGAACCTTTAATAATGCAAATATTGGTAAATAATAAATTCAAAATTCTTAATGCTAATGGAAAGTGTATCTGCTAATGTGTGCAGAGTACAGCATATAGTCTATAGCGTTCTGTGCTTTGGTTAAGACTATTGACATAAAAAAAGAAGCTGACTCTAAGAATGGCTCTTTACTAAAACTAGCTTTGTGTACAGTAAAATGTTGATATTGTTGCTAAAGTGAAGTAAGAATGTGAGTCTAATCTGTCGTGTTAGCAGAGGCAACCTCTTCCAAGTAAATACTTAATAAAATAGGCAGAGCTCTGTTTCTGCTCATTATTTTTAAAACAATAATAATGCATTCATTTTCTTAAGATTGCTCTATGCTAGCTATGCAAAGTGAAGGTAGTTATGGTCTCTGTTTTGTGTTTTTAAAATCAGAATAATTATAAGACTAGACATGCATAAAAGACCCAAGATGGCTTAAGTAAATGTGGTGAATGGACGTTGCAATGTTTTAACACATGTATAAGCTTCCTGCTTATACAGAATCAAGTATTAGTTTAATGCCAGTACCTGAAGTTTGTTTAAGAGCTCTGTAGGAATCCATGTTTTGCTTTCCCCCTTCCTAAAGATGCTTTCAAGCTGTACTAAAAAGATATCTTTAGATTTTGGGTTCTAGCCAAATTAAGTCCTCACTAAATTGTTCTTGCCAACATTCAAGTCTTCATATTTTTCTCCTGTTAAATCTCAAGCCTTGTTTAAATTGGACAGACTCCTTGTCCTTTTTTGTTGTTGACATATTTGTATTGTCATGCTCATCTATACTAGCGGTGGCATCCTTGTCCATTTTTAATCCAGTTCACACTGGAACCCTACAAACTAGCATGCCACAAGAGTGGAAATTAGGTACATTTTCCTGGGGCTGCTCTWGTGAAAAAGGAAAACTGTGAATGATGACTGCATTTCACACTGTGCCAATGTTGTTCCAGCTGTCTGCCAGCGTGTATGTACTATTTTGATTRCTAAGCTTCATCTGTAATCATGATATTTTATCCTACTTACCACCTTAGGAGTTTGGGTTTTCTTCAACCATTATAACATTGTTTGAATATATTCTTTGTACCTAAACATCACAGATATTGTCTTGCCAAATGAGAATGTTTTTGGCATCTTGCTGATTAGTTTAGAACTAGTAGCTGAAACGGCTTTAATATGAGTCTCAGAGAACAATTTTGAAGTCATATCTGCCTTCTGAGTTTAGTCTTTACAAACTGAATGGATAGATGCTGTGCTCCTTACCTTATCAAATTCTTTTTCATGTAACCTTTTAGATGGGTAATCAGTGTTGAAAATTCACCAATTCTTGCTCAAAAGGATTTTCTTTGTTCTCTAAAGATGGAAACATATAGAAAATTGGTTGCCAAATAAAATACATTCATATATTTGTCACTGAAACAACTGTTTTTGTGCCCTGTACTTAAAAAAAAACTTGCAAATCTCTGACTGCCTATCTAAAGCTGTAACACAACAGCTTGATAGATTATCTTTTCTCTGGATGCAGAAGGATGTTCCTACTCTGAAATTATTGTTAATGTCAGTACATATACTCTTTTAGTACTCTGTTGGCAGGTGTTAATGATCTGTTATATACCATACTTCCGTGGGTTTAATTTGCTGACTAATTTTCATACTTCCTTTATCAGTGCAACATCACAGTACATCAATGTTAAGAAATAATCTGATATTTAGGCAACCTGAATTCTACCAGTGTCCTTATATTTGATAATCCTAGACATTCAGAGGGGAAGGGACAGATAAGGTATCTTAAGTGAAATTGAGGCTGCTTGTATCCTAAAACCATATTTTGTCTCTGTGGGGCATTACATACTGGATCAATGATCAGGATCACATTTCAGATATCTTGCAAAATATAACAGGAATAGGCATTACTCAGAAAAGTCAGTATTTTTAATATATTCTCTTCCTGAAATTAGCATTCTTGTTCCCTGCGATATGGTAGAAAATATGTCCATGTCTTCACTTCCTGTAGCTGGTGAAAGCTGCAGTATGTCTGTTGTCCTTTGGCACCATTAGTCTGAACTTCTGAAACTGATGCTGTGTTTTTTTTGTTTTTGTGGATTTTTTTTTTTTTTTGATTTTGGTATAGTGGGAGGCAAGTATCCTGAAAAATTGTTGCTTTTTCATGATAATTTGCATTGATATAAGTTGGTACTGCTGTGATTCCACCCATTTCATGGCTGTGATGCTCATCTATCTGTTTAGTAAGCCATTGTTAAACTAGCAGGAAAAAACAGCAAAATTGATCAATTTTCTCTCAGCTTAAAGAGCTAAACAAGGTGGAGAGTGTGCACGTTGTGGAAGTGCAGGGATGGGCTGCTGAGGAGCAATTTASAAACACTGCCCAGGCATGAAGGGATGCTTTTAGGAAAGCATGAGCTCAGCTGGAGTTCAGTCTTGCAAAGGGCATCAAGGGCAAGATGACGAGCCTTTGCTGCTCTACTAGTTATAAAAAGGCTGAGCAAGGAGAAGATGGGCTTGTTGAATAGAGCAGGTAGTTTAGTGACAGTGGGCTCAAATAAGGCTAAGGTACTCAGTGCCTTCTTTGCCTCAGTCGTCTTCAACAAAGTTTCGTGTACTCCTGTTTGCAGCTAGAGCTACGCTTCAAGGGGGAGAGGAGCTCTCAGCAGTGGATGAGAATTGAGACAGAGAGAGATTGCTTCACCCATATAAATCCATGGGGTTTGTTGGGCTACATCCAGGCGTGATGAGAGTCTTTTCAACGTTATTCTCTATCATCTTTTAAAAGATCGTGGAGAGTTGGGAAGCTTTTGGGTAACTGGAGAAGGCCAACCTGGGGAGCTGCAGACTGAGTGGCCTTAATTTGGTCCCTGGGAGAAAAAAATCATGGAACAAGAACATATTTGGTGAGCACATGGGAGAGAAGAATCACAGAATCACAGAATGGTTGAGGTTGGAAGGGACCTCTGGAGATCTAGTCCAACCACCCTGCTCAAGCAGGGTCACCTAGAGAACACTGCACAGGATCACATCCAGATGGGTTTTGAATATCTCCAGAGAAGGAGACTCCACAGCCTCTTGTGGCAACCTGTTCCAGTGCTCTGTCACTCTCACAGTAAAGAAGTTCTTCCTCATATTGAGGTGTAATCTGTTGTGTTTCAGTTTGTGCCCACTTCCTCTTGTCCTGTTGCTGGGCACCACTGAAAAGAGTCTGGCCACATCCTCTTGACATTCTCACTTAAGATATTTGTGGACATTGGTAAGATCCTCTCTCAGTCTTCTCTTCTCCAGGCTAAACAGGCCCAGCTCTCTCAATCTTTCCTCACAGGGGAGATGCTGCAGTCCTCTGATCATCTTCATAGCCCTACACTGGACTCTTTCCAGCAGTTCCATGTCGCTGTTGTACTGAGGAGCCCAGAATTGGATGTAGTACTGGAGTTGAGGCCTCACCAGGGCTGAGTGGAGAGGGAGGATCACCTCCCTCAACCCGCTGATGACACTATTCCTAATGCACACTAGGCTACCGTTGGCATTCTTGGAGATAGGAATAAGCAGTAGGGATTTGCAAAGGTCATGCCTGACCAACTTGATACCCTTCTACTGTGAAATGACTAGRATTTATGGGTGTAACCTACCGTGACTAGAGCAAAGCTTTTGATAGTATCCTGCAATGTTCTTGTGTACCAATCAAAATGTTGCAATATGAAAGTGTGAACAATTAGATAGGTTAGAAACTTGGATGCTCAGGCTCAGGGGATAGTGACTAATGGGTCATTCTTTACATGGAGGGTAGTAACAAGTGGAGTACCACAGGACCTCTTTTAACATCTTTGAGTGACATGGAGAAGGTGATGTAGCTCATGCTCGTCAGGTTTCCAGATAACACCAAATTGGGGGGAACTAGTCAATACCCTTGAGGTCAGAGCTGCCACTCAGAAGAAACTGAATAAGCTGGACGAAGGGACTGACAGAAACCTTACAAATATCAACAAAGATAAAAGTGAAATCTTGCCCCTGGGAAAGGAGTGATACTGGCTGGGAACTGATCAGGAAGGAGCAGCTCTGCTGGGAAGGCCCCAAGGGGTCTGGGCCAACAGTGACAGCAAGCTGAGCGTGAACCAGCAGCGGGTGCTGGTTGCAAAGACAGCCAGCAGTGTCCTGGGCTGTGGACCAGGAGCACAGAATCTACCGATTGAGGGGAGTTTGGGGCCTCTTGCTGCAAGAAAGACACTGACGAAGTGGAGTGAGTTCAGCAGAGGGCCGTGAAGATGGCCAAGGCTGGAGCACTTCAGCTATGAGGAGAGGCTGAGGGCCCAGGGGTTGTTCCCTGAAAGCCCTCTCTTCTATAGGATGGACACAAGAGCCACGTGCCTCTACCTACAGGGCAGTCACTGAGAGGATGGATCCGGGCTTTTCACAGTGATACGTATTGAGAGAATGTGAGACAGAGGGTGTGAGTTGAGATAAAGGAAGCTCATACTGCTTATGAGGAGCAACTTCTTCATGCGGAAGACAGCAAAGCAGTGGAGCAGGTTGCTGCGCAAGGTTGTTGCACCTCCATCCTTGGAGGTCTTCAGAGATGCAACTGGACAAAGTCCTGATGAGGCRGATCTGCTCTGGTAGGTGACCCTGCTTTTGAGCAGGAGGTTGGACTTGATGAAGTCCTGAGGTCGCTTCTGAGCTGAATCATGCTGTGGCTGGGCCATGATATTTCTCGTCTTTCATCCTCTCTTCCTTCCTCAATTGTTTGAAAAAAGTCATTGGTCTCATACACACACTTATTTACATGGTAGTATCTGATTATTAGAAATCTGTGAAATCCTCTGTTCACAGATGTTTCTCATAAAGAGACAAATTTTCTGAAGCTGATATGGCTCAGCCAACAATAGCTGCAACATAGTACTGTCCTGATAGTATCGCTGGCAGTGCATTACTCTAGGCATTCGGATACATCTCAGTGTGACTGTATGTACGGTAAAATCCTGTTCCTGTGAATAAATGTAGTTGACTCTGTAATCTACAAATTAATATACTGTAACTCTAAATTTAATTTTTTAGAAAGTTTAATAACTAAACATATTAATTAAGAAATTTTGAGTAGAATGAAGGGGTTGAAAGTGTACTAAACAATCATCTCRATTAGTCTCTGAGGCAGAAAAAGCAGAAGTTCAGCTTAATAGTACAAAGTTCCATGTGCACGGTTTAAAATTATAGATTAAAGAAATGTGATGTTCTGAAAAATGTGTGGACTGAAGACCAGTTGAAAATCATAACATTCTGGACATTTTTCTGTAATTAATCCGTGTATATAATGAAATTGGCCACTTCAGTGGTTTGGCACTGATGGCGCTTGGATTAGTCCTGGAGAGAAGCCACTTTTTGGACATTATATATCATCGGCTGGTTTATTTTGTGTGTAAGACATTACTATGTTTTACTTGATGAAAAGCCCATTGGTGGAATGCTGTTACATCATGAGACAAAACTTCAATTAGCTTGAACTTATTCTAGAATAACACATGAATTAAATATTAACATTTTCTACTCTTCCAGTAAGTAAACAGCCGACTCAGATTTTTGATCCTCTTTTTCTACAAGGAAGGATAAAAGGAGAACCTGCAGTTTGAACATCAAAGCAGAAAGAAAGGTTTCCCTACTTGACTGTCTATGTTGATTTAAGGAGGTCAGAAAGGTG
>NW_028186712.1:3846242-3956237 GCF_003343005.1 Rhea americana
CCTGGTTGGTGTTTTTGTAGTGTGTGCTTTTTAAATCCACAAATGTTAGAAAGGACAACTTTGGTTATCTGCATTTTTGTTAAAGATGATGTACTTTGAGGTATGGGAAGAGGTCAAGCTTGGAAAAGGCTCTTCTCTCAGGAGAGTCATGAATGCTGCAAMTTTTAATAAATGGATCATTTTTCCACCTTAGTCTTCTGTATTCTTAGAATAAACCTAGTGTCCTATCAACGATTTGAGTTTCACTTTCTTGGCACTATGGAGATGAAACCGTATTAAATCTGTTGTTGTCTGTGAAGCCTTAAGCCTTTACCTGCATAGGACAAGTTGCAGGATCAAAGTATTTTGTCAGGGTAGGCAAGCTCTCGCTTTCCAAACTAAAGAGCTATTACGTAATCAGGAAGAGAGTTATTTATAAATTATAAATAGTTACAGACTGTAAAAGCAAAGGGAATGGACGGAAGGGCAAATACTTCGTGTGCTTCTGTGATGATGAGCATCTTTAAAGTACTTGGGATACTTTCTGCAATCCTTTCCTTGTTTTAACTGCTGGTCTGCAGGAATAAAGTGAAGGTATTAAGGCTAAATTACCTTGAAGGAACGCTAAAACTTTCAACTTGAACAAGAGGTAGTTCTTATTCCTTCAGAAGAGCAATGTTTTGGTCGTGTGAGTGGCAGTCAAAGACTTTATTTCCAAGCCACTCCTTTGGATTTTTGTTTTTGCTGTCTTGCTTCTTGTTCTTCTRGGCTCATGGCTTCAATAGTTCAGTGTATAATTCTGTGTTGTTCTTGGTGAGTGTGCTTGTGGGCACCTGTTTTCCTGCCTTACTGTCTATAAAATGAGAATACCACCAATTCCTTACTTGTAAAGATATTTAATCCAGTTCCCTTACACTGTTGGGAGGTATTCAGATCCTGTAATAATGGGAGAAATGGACAGAATGCAAAAAGTAGAGATAAATGTGAGTGGATTTTAGCTGAATGTAGAAAAATACACCTTCTTCCTTGAGGAGTTAGATGATAAAGGGGCTGTGAGATTAATTTTACATGTCTAAACAGGCTTTAATTTCATTTTGTTTTGAAAACTGGAAGTTACAGACTTAATGGAATTCTTGTAAAATGTAATTTATTCTACTTATCTACAGTGTTTTGTTTATGTGATTATTAAGTTTAAATAAGTTATTTTTTAATTATACAATTTTCTTAGCAAAAATAATTGTCCTCCATTGAAAATACATTAACAAATTTAAGTGAAATAATATAGCTTCAGAAATGAGACTTTAGCATTACTTATGTTTAACTTTACATTTATTTTGCTAGGGCACATTTGGAAGATCTTTTTTCTTGCAGAAGTGCTTAAACTTTTTTTTTTTTTTTCTCCCCCTAGTCATTATTTAACCTGCTGGAGTTTCGAAGACTAGTTTTGAATTTCAGTGCTCCTGCAAATGCTCAAGATTTGCCCCGAAACCAAAAGGTAAAATAGAAACTAACTTCTCTAGTGGTTAAGGGCATTTCTCTATTGTAATTGAATTTTACACTGTTCTCTATTTCAAAGTAGCACAAATTTTACAGGGGCCAGTTAACATTTGTCTGAGCTCCCTATCACTTATCTGGTGTTAAAAATATTTTAGTCTGACAGTAGAGTACAGAGGAGAGCGTTAATATATCTAGAGTTTGATCAGAGTTCTGCTGCTTAGACTATATCTAGTGGAAGGAGTTTGCTGACACAGCTGTGGCAGTCTTGACTATACTGGGAAAGCATTTCTAATGTGAATGTAATTCACATTAGCAGCCTTGTTTTATTCTAGTCCTCTCACACTGTCCAGTTACAAACATGCTTTTCTGTTACCCCATATATTTTAGATCTGCATAGCTTTGCCAACAACATTGTTTGTGTTGACTTGGCCACTTCATTGGTTTTGAGGGGGGGGTTGTTAATTACTTGCAGCTCATGATTTGAGATTAAGCTTTCAGTTATTAACTTGTCTCTTTTGGCCTTTTTGAGTGGTGATTGTAAGCATAAATTTTCCCGTGTTTATTCTGGTACTCGTATGGGATTGGGTGTGTGGAGGGAAGAGTTTGGCTCAGGTTTCTTGTGACCTCAGATGAATAGTTATGGATTGAGAGACAAAACAGGCCAAATTTTCTACCTTCACGAATGCCTTCCGAGGAAGGGATGCATGACAGTACTTTGAATTATGTGTTACAAAATAGCTGCAAAGGAGGAATGGGGAGAGGAGGTGGCTGTATGAAGCATGAAGACATTTGATGCCAAAATTCTATCAGGTTAGAGAGCAATGAATTTTGGCATCTCCAGGAATTAGACTATTGCCTTCAAATTTTAGAAAGCAGAATGTGTTGTGAGCTTGCTCTTAGCTTTTTGGCATTTCAGGCTTTACTGGAATGTTCAGTAGCAAAAGTAAGAGCTATAAGTAAAAAAGCAAAAGAAAATACAGAGAAGATGATAGTGCCTGTTTTTGAAACCTCTAGGAGTGCACTATATAGGGGAAGTTCCTTTTCAATGTCTAGATTAACTTTCTGTTTAACATTTCAGTTTAACATTTCAGTATTTGTCATATAATTAGTTCTTGTAATATCCACAAGTACTTGGAGCTCTTTGCCTTGGTGTCAGGGCTTAAGAAGTAATTGACGTCTAAGAGGTGGTACAAAATAGATAACATCAAAATGTTGTCTGCGTAAAATCTCTTGCCCAGGCATTGGAACTAGCAGTCACATGCATTTTGCAGTTCCAAAGTGCTATTTCTTATAAATTCTGACCATGGCAGACCACATTAAGGCTGTTTGAGATAGTGTGACATCAGACAAGCACATACAGATTTGGGTAGGAACCTTGCCTTCTACAAGCCTACTAGGAAGAATTTCTGGTAGTGATTTGTATCCTCTCTTATATCTAATGTTAACTTAAATTTCAAAATGGAATGACATAATTAAACCTGTGTAGTCCTATCTTTTCTGCTCAAAAGCATAGATTTGTGTTGAAATATATTTTGAGGAGAATTTAGGAAAAGAGAACATTTCACTATTTGGCACTTTGCCACATACAAGAAATAAATATGAATTCTTCCAAATACAATGCTTTCATTTTGCATTTTATGGAGTGAAGACTACTAGAGACAAATTAATTTAAAGTTGTAATATACACTACCAGTTGACAAAAAACCCAACCCCAAAAAACAGCAGCCCTGGAACTTACCTCCATCTGCTTACTTGTTTTAGAACTACCTTGACTTAATTTAGGTATGTGGGGGTTTTTGGTGGTTGTTTTTTTTTTTTTTTTTTTTAAACACTAGACACTACTGCCATGACCTAGGGTCAATTTCTTTTGCCAATAGAGACCAGATTTTTATAATCTCAGCTTTTCAGAGTCTTGATTTATATCCTTTCTTCTTCCAGTGGATGGAAAGCAGAGTTTAATGCTAAGATCATGACAGTCTCTCAATTTGGAATTAAAGCATGTGGTTTAGGGAATATTTCATGGTGAAGTCTTTTTGTTCTTTCCAATCACCATATTGAATTCAAATATTAATAATTTAGCATGTAAAATTTTTTGACTGAAAGTCATTTCATAAATTTTGACTTCTTAAAAACCTGTTTATCTCAGCTATTTGAACTTTGCTATTCTTGAATTCAAACTCAAGCATATACTTAGTCTCAAAACTTTTTTTTCCCCCTCCCCTCTCTGTTGAAGTTCATTTTCCTTGGCTTCTTACTCTTCTTTCTTCTGTGGAACAAAACGTGGTGCTCTGTAGTTAGAGTAGCTAGTTTGCTCTCCCAAGGTTACACTGCCTAAAGCCTAGTGAGGCTAACAATTGTGCAACTCCTTAACTGGGAGCAGGTGACCTGGAATTCTCTAACCTCATGCTGTCATATGAACAGGTCTGTTTTGCTGAACAAGGTAAATGTTTGGTCTGGGCAATATCTTCAAGAAACTTTTATTACTACAGGGAGTGAATTACCTGTGCCTACAGGTTAGCACATCCTTCCCTCTGTTTCAGCGYTATTGCTATGCGCCTGTTTTGGGACAGCGACTGATAGTGAACATTTGCTATGTATGAAACATTGTTGCTTTAGAAGCATCTCTTAATCATAATTGTTCCTACATAAGTGTATTAAAAGATTGTTTATGCAGGCAGGATAAGTGATAAAATGCAGAACATTTTAGATTATAAGCTTCTAATACAGTTTTTATTTCCAGATCTTTTTTTAACCTGTTTTGGCATACATGCAGTGAGCTTTAAAACTGAGAGCCTTAGGCTGTACTGCAGTTACCTTCACTAATTCCTTTTGTTCTAATGTGCATATCCTTAGTGGACCTGTATATATTTTCTTGTCGACTGGCTCATGACTATTTGAAGTTTTGAGGCTTTACTTAGTCAGAATTACTGTTTGCTGTGGTAGTGCCTACATACTCTGATCTAATCATGACTAATACATTAAGCAGTTTCCTCAAAAAAGGAAAAAAACTACCACAAAGATTTTTTTAGATTCAGAGAACTTTTATAAGCTTTATAGAGATGCTTGTTCCGAGTAATCTACTGAAAACAGTGACCAGTTGTTCATCCTAAAGCTACAAGTATCCTAAAACTTAGTCAAATTAGTATTGTAAATTTGGATAAGTAATGCAGTGATGCTCACTTCCTGTGTACTTTGGATTTAACAAGGAAGGTGAGATCTAGAGTATTCTGTGGATGATCATCTGTATTATGCATATGAATAATCACTAGTATCGAAGCACCTGTATTTAAAACTTGAAATTCTGTTCGTCTTTAGTAGATCACTTTATGAAAATTGTAAGAAAAATCACTTTCACAATTTGTTTCTTTATTTTATCGTTTAAAGTTGCTTGAAAGATGKAAAAGAAGGCTGATTTTAGTCTTGATGATTAATACTGAATTAACGTGGCATTAAATGAAATCTTTTAGCTATTTTGGATTCTGTGATCATTCACTTTTAACTGGTAGGTGTTTTGCAAGGTGGACTAGAAGGTCAAGTAAAACTTCTTGGGAATTCACATATGTAGAGGTAGTTTTTAGGTATTATTTAGGTATTATTATCCTATTTCACTACATATTTTTTAAAAACCAAAGTAAAACAGGCATTGTATACAAAATGCTTTATGCATGCTGTATATAATTCTGTAGGATTTAATAAACAAGTCTACTCTTTAATCAGCATGTGCAGTAGTTTATCAGCAAATAATACCAGTTTGGCCAGCACCTGCCACCTGTGCTTCATTTGAATGACATTTTGTTGTTCTAAATACAAGTGGGTAGTTCTTGTCTTTTATTTTCACAAATATGTGACAGYTCTCTGCTCAGCAGTAAGAGAGAGATCTGTCTTGCAGGAATAATAATCTGTTCACATCTTGTAAATGGAGAGTCTTCAGTGAAAAATAAATTTTAAAATGTACTAGGAAGTGAGTAGACTCAGCAGCAATTCTGCTAGAGGCAGAAAGGGATACTAGTTGCAATAAAATTAGTACAAATTATTCCAGAGGCTTTATAAAGTCTTTCTGAGTGTACTAACTGGTAGGTCTATATGCTGTCGTCTTTCAATTTTTTCACGTTGTATAATGCCTACAGACTGTTTCTTATTTCTGAACTCATTACTTTTTTTTTTTTTTTTTAATAATGGATCCCTCTTGGAAATTATTTTTCTTCAGTTTTGGATGCCCAGTAAATGTAGATAACTTCACCGCATCATCGTTTAGCCAGCTCACCTACTTAACTTTATGTCAGATTTATGTGGTTTATGTAGAAATAACTAATACTTGATAGTGAGTTGCTGCAAAGGATCTCATGGAGAATTTATTATTATTATTATTATTTTAAAAAAATGAAATTCCATAGATAGTTCTCAGGGAAAGAGTATCTCTTCTTTTTCCATTCTCTGTGTGCAAAGTTGATTGTTGTTAGTTGTTCACATCAGCTTTCATTTAWTTAGTGGCTTCCAAATAAGCTTGATGACAAATGACGTGTAGGATTGGGGACACCAGCCCAAGAGAAGTACGAATGTGGGCCCTGGGTGTGTAATACTGAGTAGAAGGCCTTGGGAGCCACAGTTCTGTGTTARAGACAGCTCTGTGCTGTCACCACTTGTCCCTTCAGCCTTATTTCAGKTCAAACAATCATATCTAAATGCAGTTTCAGAGAACTTTCAGTTTCTGAAATGTAACTTCATTTTCATAGTATTTTAGAGAGTCAAAGGCATGCAGCACCACCTTAGTAGTGCTGCAAGTAAGCCTATGTATTTCTATGATGATGGGCTGAATTTTATGCTTAATTCATTTAGTAACTTCTATAAAGTATATTTTTATTACAACTTTGTTAAATATTTTTAATTCTTTTTCAAATACAGGAACATAGGAATCTACCTTTCATGCGTGAATTGAGGTACCTGTTTGCACTTCTAGTTGGTTCAAAGAGAAAATATGTTGACCCATCTAGAGCGGTTGAAATCCTTAAAGATGCTTTTAAATCAAATGATTCCCAGCAGGTAATTTTTACGTATTTTCATTCAAGTTTAAACATGCTTTCTTAGAGTCTTTGAGTAATAGGAAATACTAAAATAAACAATCAAACATGCAGAATTTCCCCAGGTACYACTAAGAAACTTCTAATTATTCTTTCTTTTTAAGTTTTTTCCTCTAATATTACATGATCTCTTATAGTCAGTTCTATACACAAATATTAATTCCAGAGAGTATGCATACTATAATACATTTCTTCCTATTATTTTAGAAACCTCAAAGTAAACTAGCTAACCTCATTTTTGAATCTTTATTAATAGTTTCACACTCTTGCTTTCAGGGTTTAGTTTCTCTTCTAGGTCAGTAGTTTTTGAATGAGGTTTGTTCTAGAATAAACTGTCTGAGAGTAGTACATGTAGGGCTGTATAGTCAAMGTATACTCTTTTGTTTATCTAGATATTGGTTTGGAGAGTCTCGATACTTGTATTTGAGGAGTGTGCCTAAATGCTTTTCTGAGAAACACTATGTTCCTCAGATGCTTTAGTTTTCCCACATGAGGTTATGTGGTTAAGGTATTTAATTACAACAACATGCTGAATTTAGTGCTCTCTGAAAGTAATACTAGTCACCACTTGTTAGATACCAAAGGATTTGAACAATGGAATTCGTAAGATGCCTTTGGACTACCACGATGTGAAAGCTGAGCCAGAATATCAACRATCACAGAACAGTGCAATGGCTGAGGAGCACTAAAACAGTAATGTGCTCTAAGAGCCAGCCATGAAAAGTAGTCATGGTGTAGTCTTAGCCACAGTGTGACTTTGGAGTTCTTTTAGGGGGAAATACTGCTAAGCTGATCTTGTGAGGATGAGACCTCATTATTTTCTGTAGTATGTGTGAATGTGTACTGATTATTTTATGTTTTTCCAACAGCAAGATGTTAGTGAATTTACACACAAATTATTAGATTGGTTAGAAGATGCCTTCCAGATTAAAGCTGAAGAAGAGAGGTAAGATTTTTTTTTTCTCACCCTAGTGAACATTTTAATAAGAAAAAGCAAACCAAAGAATCAGAAATCCACTTCTCACTGAATGTTTGAAACAGACCTAACTCTGTAGCTTGTTTCAGTTAGTGTTTTTCCATATATGCTGTTACCTTTTGATTTTCAGTGATTGTCTTTTTCCACCTTCTTATTTCATTTTGGAAATCTTGCTGAATGAAGTCCAAAGKAACTAGACAGTAAAGATGGGCATTGTAAGTAATCAGCTAGGCTTTTTTTCATTTGAATACAGTTTTGTTTCTCAATACCACAGTTTAAATACTTTAAAACCTTGCTTCTGTTTCTTTTATCAGAAGATAAATGCTCATTGTTTGTGTAAGTGAACATCTGCAAGCTGCCTTTTGAATATGTAATTGTTTCTGGAGTATTGGAGGAAATAGTTTTTACAAAAGTCACATACAGTTTAATTACTTGAATTTTTATTTTGAATTTGATTCACATAACTTCTAGAATGAAATAGTTCAGAAACTTATTTTTTGGAATATAGTTTTTATTATTGCAAATAGTTGAATTAGAAGAAAGCACAAAACTTAATGTACACTAAGTGGGATAAGCAGCATTTCCATAGTGAATTCAAAATGTTCTGCTTGTATTTAGTAGAGGCTTTGGCTTTAATCTTACGGAAACACATTTCATGTTTTCAGGGATGGAGAAAAGCCAAAGAACCCAATGGTGGAGTTGTTTTATGGACGATTTCTAGCAGTAGGTGTGCTTGAAGGTATGCATCTGAATTTACTTGACCTTTTCTATCAGTATCTGTTCAGTGCTTGTCTGAGTGCAGAAGTGAACTTGCAGTTGTAAAATATTTTAGCTGTCTGCAGATACACACTTCAAGAATACTTATTTAGTCTATRACAAAAGGTTTGTCCTGAGAATATGAGACTGTAGGTAAATGTAGTGAAATTCAGTGATCTGGAAAGATTGTTCTGATAGCTTTTAGGAATTGAATGTATGTCCTTAAGTGAAGCAGAAGTTAGGGTGAGATACTGAGCATAAATGCTTGCAAGAACTGATTTACAGTGTATTTTTTGCCACTATTTYTTAATAGTATACAGAAGGCTTTGCATGTGTAAAATTTCCCATACATCTGTAGTGCTGAGTCATTTTGAGTTTTCCTTATACCCGATAAATGTAAAAATGATATAAAAATGAGCTGAAGAGGAAAATGTAGTCATTTTCAATATCATGTTCAAACTGCTTTTTTTGAGTATCTTGTTTTTATGTGTATCATTGATTTGCTCAATGTGAGAATATTAATAGGAATATCATTCAGTATACTAGTACATGTGAATTAGATAGTCAAAAGATTAAATGCATGTGCCTAAGCCCTTAACTGTTTAATCTCTCATGTGAAGGTAAAAAATTTGAAAACACAGAAATGTTTGGCCAGTATCCACTCCAGGTTAATGGCTTTAAAGATCTGCACGAGTGCCTAGAAGCTGCAATGATTGAAGGGGAAATTGAATCTCTCCATTCAGAAAACTGTGCAAAGTCTGGTCAGGAGGTGAGTTAAATGTTCCTGTGGGCTTTTCTCAGGGCATTCTGATAGCGCTTTTTATTTTTCATTGGGATTTTATGGTCTACAGAATGCTGTGCTATAGGTCTTACAAGCTGCTGTTGATATACTTAATGCTGCCTCGAGTGAACACCTTGTCTTGCTATCAATGAGTGTGGAAAGACACTGATGTGCACTGTCCAAAGAATGCTGAACTTACTGGGAGTATTCCCAATGAATTCAGGTTCCAGTTCATATTGAACTCTTTCCTGAGGAAAAATCAGCAAGTTTTTAGTTTTTGTTTGTTTCTTTCTTTTTAAGGCAACCGCTGTTCATTGCTGTTCTGCAGGTTCTGATGTCTGGCATAATTGGATTGTTAATTTTAGGGGATTATTACCTCTCTTGAAGTATCCAGTGTCATCTCTTTTTATTCTTCATAGGTTATAAAGTTAGTGCTTACTAAAAGTTGGCACAATTAAGTGCTTACAGTGATTGGCACAGGCTGGTTCCCACCTGTTGCTGATATTTGATCTGCAGAGAGGTCGTTGGTGTAATGCCCTGCAGTAGTTAACCACTGCTCTTGCTGACATACCACGCTGTACTGTGCTGTAGAGAGCATGCGCAAGCTGCATATTTGACCATTCCTTCAGAGGATTATTTTTCCTCTGTGCTCTATCTTTTTATTCCTTGGCACCCTACCCTCTTTTCCTTCCCTACTTTTACCGTCTTCTCCTATCATCCTCCTCTTCGCGCACAGTAGTGGGCAATTTTCTTTTTTTTTTCTCCCCCTTTTTGCTTACTGTGGTGGACAGATGTCTAGGGGCTTCCTTTAGGCTGRCTTCCTCTGGGGGCTGCTTCTCCTCCCAATAGAGCTATTGCTAGAGTAAGAGTCTGCCAAAAGTCAGAGCATACTGGAGACATGGGTGGAGGTAGGAAGGTGGAATGACACTGAGAAGCGAAGCAAGCAGTGTGTGATATTGGGGTAAGGTGATAAATGAGTCTTCAGCTGCAGAAATCAAGGGATAGGGAAAAGAGGTGGTTAATTGTTGCAGAACCCAGAGAGTGGGCTCTGAAATATCCCCTCTTGCTGGCATGCATGTATCTGTGCAGCATTTCTTTGTGGCAGGGCTCTTTCTTTACTGACCTGCAGGTTATTGGCATTGCCCCTAAAGGTAGACTGCTTTCTCTTTGCACAGTCATTCACATTTCATCATGCTTTCTCTAAAGATGTGAAATCCTGGAAGGTATATTCTACCTGAATAAAAAGTTTAAGTATAGTTTCTTTCTTGTTGCCAATCTTTTGCAATAATAAAATTCTATTTCCTTTAATCATATCAACATACACATTGTGTTTAATTACTAAGCCTAATGAAGCGTACTGAAATCATCCTCTAATTTGAAGTCATATTTCCAATTTTATGTTCTCAACAAAAGATTCATAGGATCACTTTTGCAATCTGTTTTCTGGTTAGCTTATTTTTTTTAATCAAATAATAATAAATCAAATCATATATTTTTTTTCATTCTAGCACCTATGTAAATAACTTATTGTAATAAGCATGTTTTCTGAAATATAATTAGAAGGAAAAAAACGCATTAATATCTTCATATAATTCAAAGTGTGTTTCCTTTATGCAGTGCGTAATCTTGTATGTAGATACCATGAAGGCAAGATTGTTCCATCTTGTGGCCTGAAGACTGTAGTTAAAACTTGTGTACATTCATGCATAAAATGTCAGTTCTATTGTAAATTCTTGATTAGAAATGTCACACTTGTGGGTATTTTTCTGTTTGATTAGGGGTTTTTTTGAACCTGCAATGCCAGAAAACTACAGAAAATGGATAATCATAGGCTGTTTGGTAGTGTTGAGCTTTGGCTTCTGTGAAACTGTCTGAATTTTAATCAGTTCGGGGTGGGATTGGAACGACTCTAATGCCAGAGATGGTAGCTGAATTCATCTTCTAGTTTCATTTACTGAGAAGCAAAGTATAAAAGGAAAGAGATGAGGGCTAAGGATAGACTCCTGCTGAATTCCCAGAGAAAGCTGGAAGATGACAACAATATGGACTGGTCTAAGAACACAGTAAAAATGATTGGAGAGATAAGAAGAAAGTTTAGGAGAGGATATTTGTAGGAAGGAGATTTCCAGAAAGAGTATCTGTTCGACAGAGCTGAGAAGGGTTGCCTGACTTGGGAGTACTGAGTACTTACTGATCATGCTCACAAGGAGGTTGTTGGGAAGTTTGAGTGATTTCAGGTGAACAAAAGGGTCAGAAACCATGAGGAAGCTGAAGGGAAGAGCTTTCCATACAGTATATCCAACTCGTTCGGTGGTCTTTGAGAGTAAAAGGAGGAAGGGACACTGTCAAGGCGGGTTGGTTCAAATGTGGGCTGTTTTCAAAATGAGCAAGACAAATGTGAAAGGAAGAGGCTAAAGGAGATGGGGCTTTATCCGCTTAGCAGTGGGTGACTTGTAATGTTCTGCTGCAGCATGAGTGATGCAAATGGTCTTCATTTTCAGTGAAGCTGGAAGATTGGAAATTTGGAAAGCTTATGCTCACCCACTGTCTTAAAACCAATTTCTTCTGTAGCTGTCAATATGCAAGTATTATACCATTATGTCCAAAGTTCTGTTATTTGAAGGCATTCATTGTGGGGTTTTCTGCTTTTTGTTTTGTTTAGCACTGGTTCACTGAACTTCCTCCTGTCTTAACTTTTGAGCTCTCAAGATTTGAATTTAATCAAGCCTTGGGAAGACCAGAGAAGATACACAACAAATTAGAATTTCCTCCAATTTTATATCTGGACAGGTACAGTATAATGTCAACAAAATCCTAGTATGAACATAAATTAAATCTCAGCAGTTTGGTGAAATTACTAGTACATCTTATGCTGGCTTAAATCACAATAAATTTCTGTTCTAGATAGACTAGTTGTAATTTCATGGGTTTCGGTGAGTGTATCAGAAAATGCAATTACCTAGTTTCAGATATGCTGCTCCTTTGTGCTCAAACCTGCTTACAATTCAGTCCTCAACCCAGTTTATTGTTAGCTAGTTGTACATGTAGGCAAAACACCTTGAAAACTCACATTACCTTGATGTATTTATTGGCCCATCTGGGAAAGAGGGAGGAAAGTCTCGTATTCCATGGCGTTTCAGACCCACTGCATAGTTTGAATGAAGATACTTGAAACATAGGGATGCTGAGCATCAATAAATACTGTTTATATGTAGAGGCAAAATGTCATCGTGTCCTTCAGTTAAATACTAAGTTTTGTTCTGAGCCTGAACAATGAAATAGGGGTGTTGCTACATGGATGCTTGTAAAACCACCTAATTTAGAAGCCTTCTGATATGTATTTGCATACAGATTTGAAAGATGCATCTGTGGTATGAACAGAGTTTTGAAATTGGGGTTAAAACATCATCTGGAAGTCATGGGGGGGGGGGTTAATGGGTTTGCTGTTTTCTTAGTTTTGTTTTACAGCTTAACATGTAGATAAAATAAATCAGGTTCTAGAGAGCATGAGGTTTTTGTTGACAGTAAATGGCACGGCTGATGGATATAGACTTCAATTTCAGTGTTGTACGCTATGGGYTGACGTGTCTTTCTAACTTTAATGTTTTACAGATACATGCACAAAAACAGAGAAATAACAAGAATTAAACGAGATGAAATCAAGAGACTTAGAGAATACCTCACGGTTTTACAACAGAGATTAGAACGGTACTATAGATAACTGTTCTCAGTGTAAATGGAAGTAGTATGGGCTATATAGAACAGAATAACTCCTTTCATCTATATATTTTGTGTTTAGTAGTTACTTGTTCTAAATTTCCCTATTGTCTCTCTCTTCTTTTACTATTTTACTTGGAAATGTGAATAAGAGCAGTAGTTTTGATGCATTAAATTTGTTAGGAAAGGTTCCTTTTATTTAATTGTAGTCTGCTGGAAAACTTTTTTTTCTTTTCTTTTTTTCCTGTGTCTGTGAGTCATGGCATTAATATGTTTTATGGTTAACAGATATTTAAGCTATGGTTCTGGTCCTAAACGATTCCCCTTGGTAGATGTGCTGCAGTATGCCTTGGAGTTTGCCTCCAGCAAGCCGGTTTGCACGTCTCCCGTTGACGATCTCGATGCCAGCGCCCCCTCTAGCGGCACACTGCCCGTGCAGACCACGCCAAGGTAACGCCGTGCCTCCGCTCTGCGCCTCCTCCGCTCCCCCTGCCTTTAGAAACTCCCTCTGCAATCAAGGGATAAACCATTTAAAATAGAACTGCCTCTCTCCAGAACTGAGAGAGATGAGAGGAAATTCAGCTATTTAATTTACAGTGCTAATAAAACCGAGCATCGCCTAATGGGGATCGGTAAAGTTTCTGCGTTCTTCCTAGACATATTTTCTAGTATGACAGATTTATAAATACGAGATGGTCTAATGTGCTTATAAAAACTTGTATTTTATAAGCAAATTAGAGAATTACCAATTGCAAAGTAAAACTAAGGACTGTAACTGTAGTGCTTTGGAGTATTGAACATGAGTGCTTGCTTAGTTTTCTAAACACTGAGTATTGCCTCTTGCTTACTTGACATGACACAATTCCAAATAAACACAGTATCTGATGATGTCATCGTTTTTCAGGTGGCCTATATTGCTTTTAAGAATCTGAATTTGGACAGCATGTGTGTACTGCACACCTTCATAGTTTCTGGTGTAGAACTGATCTGTTTTTTCCGGAGACTTAAGCACTTCAGCTTTACCACTTAAATTGCTGTCTGAAATTGTCAATAACTGAACGTTCTGACAACTTTTATCCCTAATAGCCAAATATCAGGGAGATAGATGTTTGTTTTACTTACTATTGAAATTAAGAGAGTTACTGGCRATATAGGATAATACTTGGTTGTGTGGATACTAACAATTTATATCAGAGCTTTTGATGATAGATTTTGAAACTAGGGTTCTAGGTCCAGTCAATGCCTAATTTTGTACTTTGAGGAAGTGAAGTAAATGAGCCCAAAAAGCCTGTAAAGTTTTCTGATGCCTTACTGATACAATGTCAATAGAGATACTGATGATTGATAAGAGAAGACAAACTCTAAAAAGGTACCACTGTTTGTCTGCACTGCAATATTGAAAATACTCTACTGTTACATAATTGAAATAATATTGATATCTTGAATATCAATATAATATTGAATTCAATATAATACTGAAAGTGCTCAAACTGCTATATGAGAGATTTATATTGTAAAATATATTAGGACTTTTTTGTCAACCTATAGAAACATGAACRTATGTTATGTGGAGTGATGTTGTCAGCTCTTAGTGTTCTCAGGATTTTCTAAATTACTAAAGACTCCAGGTTCCTTAGGCCACATCATGATGCCATACCCAAAGTAAATAAACAATAGCTTGCTAGAAAGATCTTCACATTTGTATTATGTTTAGGACTACATTTAGGTCTCTTAGTTGATGGGAAGAGAAAAGCTGGTAATAGATTTTAATTTTCAGCATTCTGCTGCTCTGGTAGAATTCCCCAAAGTTGGTTACATTGATAAATTTAAGTTACAAGATGTGTTCTAAACAAGTTTAGATGGTATGGCGCTAAATCGTAGTGTGCATAAATATCAGAGTTCTTTCCACTATTGCTCTTCTGTTAACCTAAGCTGTAGGTGTAGATGATCACAGAAAGTAAGTCTGCTAGACATAAGACAAGTGAAGTTATCATTAAACACCAAAGTTGCTGCGTTTAATAGATTTTGTGATCAATGGACCGTAAGACAAGATTTTTTCTCTCTGGTGTTTAGCAGTAAATATTTCAAACCATAATGGTTACTTTTGTGATGTTATTTGAACGTGTTGGATAGCATTTCACGTAGAGCAAACTGAGGCTCGATTCCTCTATCTTTGGTGGCAACCAGAGTTGTTATTGTGCAAACAAATAATACAACAGAAAGTTTTCAGAAGCTATATAGTAATTCCACATTTATATTGTAGGTACTTTTTCTGGATTGCGCTGAAGGAACTTACCAGCTTTAAAATTTCTGTATTCAGATGAGAAAGCTTATTTTTATTGTGCAGCTTTCAGTTTGTATACAGGATGACTTCACTTCTGTATTTCATGTTTTGAATGAATGCAGCACAATAGAGCAGCAGGGGCCTTCATCTTCAGATGTTCCGAGCACATCTCCTGTACAAAGATCAGTAATACATAAACCATTCACACAATCACGAATTCCTCCTGATCTGCCAATGCATCCGGCACCAAGGCACATCACTGAGGAAGAGCTTTCTGTTCTAGAAGGTTGTTTACATCGTTGGAGAACTGAAGTAGAAAACGACACTAGAGGTATTGTCACAAGTTGGAGGATGTAGCTGCAGTTGAAAAGGATCTGTAGAATGGGAAGAGGGGTGGGGAACAGCTTTAATACATGTATGTGTGTGTCGAGTTTTTTCATTGGTTTTAAATTATCTCTGACTCATAGGAGGGGAAGATAGTTATACCAAATCTCAACAGACTAGAAGTATGTAAATGGAAGATGCAAACTGGATATTGATATTTCAGCACAGGTTTCTGTGTGTGTGGTAAGGTATTGGGAAGAATAGGATAGAACGAAAGTGGTGTTCATGCCGGAAAACTTTCTGCAAGGAAGGCTTAGCTGTCAGTGTGATAGTGGGTTGGGCTGATTTTGTATCTTGGTGTTCTGTGGGGGTGTTTAAAATAGCCATCTTCTGTGAGGGAGAAATGACAAAATTTTTGAGGAAAGGCATTTTGCAGTTGGTAGAGCTCATGATCTRTTGCATTGCTCTGAGGGAAAAAGGGACAATAGTTGTTTTATTAGGGTGGGATTGGTTGAGCTCCAGCAAGCAAGCTGCAACATGTCATGAATCATTCCGTCTGCTTTTTCATCAAAAAGTTTCAGTGTTCGACCTGTAGGTGCACCCAGTGTGAAATACGTACCCTTATTTGAGCCTTTAATAAGGGAAAAAATAAAGATGTATCGATGTACCAATGTGTGGCTTCATTTTTCCTTTTTTTCTTTTTATTATTTTAGATTTACAAGAAAGTATATCTAGAATACATCGGACAATTGAATTGATGTACTCTGACAAAACAATGGTCCAAGTAAGTAAACTTTCTGCATGAGGTAACCCAAAATAGATCATTTTGTCACTTTTTTTACAACTCTTAGCTGCTTAAAAACAGAGCAAATATCCAACTACTACAAACAATTTGAGAAATTTCATTGGAAAATCCTAACGGCTTTTGCAAACCTTTTAAATATGCACAGTAAGATGAAAGACAGCTTTATAATATTCTACAGATTACATAAGATGGGTTGAACATGCGACTTGCATATGTTTAACTGACTTTGTAACAAATAGCCAAAATAGGTTTCATCTCTGATCAGCACTTTTAACTTGACTGCAGAACCTCAGTTTTTGTGTAGCACAATAAAATTTTCTCACCATGATTTGACCATATTGCTGTATAGTCTGATAGTTTTAAGATGGCAAAATATTAGATACAAAAAACATTATTTGTGTACTTTAGTGCTTTTTAGCATTGCATTTTGCCAATTATGGAATTGGCAAATTACTGTGGGTAAGATGTAGGACTTCAAGGCTCCTGTTTTAAATTTATAGTTAATGATGCTAAAGATTATTTTAATTGTCTTGATTTAATGCTGATGAGAACTTTAACTATTAGTGTGTGCTGTCCTCTTGGAAAATTGTCATGTTCTGTAATCAGAACAACAGTTTTAGGATGCTTTACTATGCATTCATGGCTTCTCTGATATTCTTGTGTTCACTTTCTTAGGCAGGTTTTAATGTTAAGGTTTATTCCTCTGTTACTTTCTCTTAGTAAGAATAAATATTTTCCTTCCAGTTAGAACCTGTTCAGCCTACGTTCTTCCTTGAGGCACATTTCGGTTTTAAACGTAGCTTGTTATAGTTCATGGCAGCTGAACTCTGAGGTTAAGGGTTTCAGAGAGAGTTGCCTAGGTGGCATTCTTTAAACTTTCTACTGGCAGACACTTTTTTCCCCCAAAGACTTGTGTTATACCAGGGAGGCTACAGGCTACATGTCATCTAACAGTACRTTAACTAATTTGAGGACTTAACTGCTGGGTGCAGCTAGTCAGCTTTTTGGACTATTGTGCAACTCAGGGTGAAGGCACTTATTTTTTCTGCTTTCGAGGTGATCTTACATGCAAATAACCTACGTTTGTTGGCTTACCTGTTACAGGAGGAAATATCTCTTCCTGGCTAGGATATTAGTCAGCAAATATTAAACTAGAGAAAGGCCGCTTAGTTTAAAAACAAAACACAAACCTCTTCACTTTTTCTAGTACAGATCTATAAAATGTAGATTAGATACTTATTCTCTTTTTAAACAGAATTTTGGAAACGGAGGATGACGAAGATAGCACATAGACTTTTAGAGGGGTGTTCTGTACCATGACTGCAGTTGAAAGTAGTAGTATGCGTTGTTATATGATTGTTAGAGAACAAGTAGCTACAGAGCATGTCTGAAATTACAGACTGGAGGTAAAGGCTGCCCTTCTGCAGCTCACCTTGTTTTGTCCAAGTGGGTCTTTTAGTAGAGTAGGGAAGAGACAGATGCATATAGCTGTCTGTTTAACTTCCCCTGCCCACTTCTGCATTTGGCTGATTGAATGGTTTAGTATTAGCCTGTTACCTAGGGAGTTTTTTCTCTTCTTAATCAGGGACATCTGGGCACATAAAATTAGACTTTTTTTAAGGAAGTTGTGTGATATTTGGAGGACATTTTCTAATGTCTGCATTAACTACATAAGAAACTCTTAATAAGCTATTCCTTGTGTGTTATTTTGATTCTAAGGAAACTATGGGTTTCCTGGTCAAATCATCATGTGAAATGTATTTCTGAAATACTTATTTTGTCTTATCCTCATGAATGAATAGATTCATAGGCTGCTTATACGAGTCCCCTCTTTTCTTGTCCTTCTTCCATGAACTTACTGTGGAGGATAAGAAATAGAGATAGGAGGTATCTGTTGTTCCTGTGGGAATTCATCCTAGTCTCAAGCTGGAACTAAGAAAAGCTTTATAGCTTGATCTCACTCTTACTGTTAAAAGAACTCTGTTGTATTTAGAGAACAGAGTGGACAGCAATGGCTGTTACCCTGGTTCTACGGATGACCTCTACAGTAGCCCGTATAATGGGTTATAGAGCATCCTATAAAGGTGGAACATAAACTTCTGTTTTTGTAAGACCCTAATGTAGAAACCAAAAGGGGAAAAATGACCCAGAGTACCTGTAATGCTGAAGAGGATTGTTAACAGTGACAATTAGATTAAGTCTCTTAGACTGATAGTTTTATGCCTTTACACTGTTTTGCTGTACATACGTGAGTTCACTGCTTATCAGATGTTTCATGAGCAGTTAAGTATAAGCTATGCAGCTTAATGCTAGCTATTTACTTAGTGTGTTGCCGTATGTCACTAATTACTATTGATGTAACAGCTTATTTTAAGACACATCTCTTGGTGCTAAATTCCCCTGTCAGTATGGTATGTTCCTCCAGTCACAGATCAACAGCATTCCTTAAAACACAGACTAGACAACTTACAGCCAATTCTCCAAAGCTGGAGACAAGAATAGAGGCCTTGAAGTTGACTCAGTTAGCACACTTCTAAGTAAAATGATCTTAAATCACTTGGGGTTGTACTGTGCTGTTTTAAGGTGAGGAAATGATATTATAGAAGCCTAAAGATATCTCATTTACCTGTTTTTTAATCTTGCATACACAGGATCTGCATATTTATGTGCATACATAGATTTTCAGTCACTTTAAGGCTTTCACCCTGATTTGATAACAAATATAAAAACCCTTGGAGCAGTCAGATTTAACAAGTTACTAGGATTTTTTTTTATGTAAATGCTTCTGTTTGGGAGATTTACAAAGCGTGAGGTTCAGGCTGTGGGATGGCARTCTAACTTCACTTGCTTTGCAGCCAGCTAGCTTTACAGAGGGAGGTTGCAAAGTCTTCAGATAGTTGTGTATAGCCTGGAAGAGAATGACCAGGTTAAGAATACCTTCAAAGAGTTTCTCARATCACAGTTACATGTATTTCAGTGGTTGCTGGCTGTTGTGGTGGTAATGATGATTACAACATTATGTTAAACAGACCCTTTATCCAGATTGTGGCWGCAGGAAAATATGATATCACATTTTTTATCCTAGCTAAGCTGCTAGCATTCAGATTTCCAAGGACTTAAGCAGGAGCTAGGTATTTGGTAGAGTAGGAAAGAGGCAGGTGMATATACCTGTCTATTTACCTTCCCCTGCCCACATCAGAATTCCTCCTTCCTGGTGGGTAAACGCACATCAGCAGTGATGCTTTTTGCCTTGCTGATCCTAGAAACTGACATCTACCTTCTCTGCCRCAAAGGGACAGGAGAACCTCTTTGTGTATTTCTTCCCTCTCTTAGCACTACATTTACTAATTTACTAATTTATTGAATGCTGGAAAGCGGTTGTTTTCCAATGTTTATAGTTTCATTAACACTCTTAAGGATTTCCCCTTTTGAAATAGAAGTATTTAATTCCTAGATTCTGCATAAATAAAATCACTTAATGGCCATTGACACATAAATAAACCAATGAGTTTATTACCTTGAATTTACATACGCCTTTCCAAATTTCAGGATAAGTTTACTGGTTCAGAACTGAAACAAATCACGGACACTACAGGCTGACACACAGGGTGTTTTTTCTTTTTTTCTTTTTTTCTTTTTTTTTTCTTTTTTTTTTCTTTTGTGAGATGCAAGTAAAGTAGGAATAACACAAAATTAAGAAAAGAAGAAAAGAAGATACCTGGCTGTAAAGACAGGAGAGTAGACATATATGCTATGGGTCCACTAACGTTTTTAAGATCTCTTTTAAAACAATGGTAACTAAAATAGTTCAAAGCCATTTAATTTAGCATGTTGCTGGTTTTACCTCTTTGTTTTTCCTCTGTGTCATGTTTTGATCCTCTTAACATTTTTTTTTTTACACTTTATTTTATTTGATATAACTCTTAGTACTGTCAGGTTACTAGGAACTGAGTACTGACAGAGAGTTTGACATTTTGTTTTTCTTTGKTTTTTTTAGGTTCCTTATAGATTACATGCTGTGCTAGTTCATGAAGGCCAAGCTAATGCAGGACACTACTGGGCATATATTTATGACCACCACCAGAACAGATGGATGAAATACAATGATATTTCTGTGACAAAGTCAACGTGGGAAGAGTTGGAACGTGACTCTTTTGGTGGTTACAGGAATGCCAGTGCATATTGTTTAATGTATATCAATGATAAGGAACAATACTTGATGCAAGGTAATGTCATGAATATGTTTTCAGCATGAAGGAGAATAACTGAATGTATTGGTAGAGCTACTTTCAGAATGATTTCCAGAGTTTTGAAATTAAAAAAAAAAAAAAAAAACTCTAGAAAGTTCTATTTATGCTCATAACTGTCTGCCATTTTGTTTGTTTGCCATTTTGCAAACAAAAAACAGATGATAAAAAACAAAAGACAGATGATAACGTGTTTACTATTAAGGAGCTGTTAAGCTCACTGAAGAATAAAACTGAAATACTGAAAAGCCAAAATGACTCGAGTGACCCACAGTGCAGGAGGCTCCTGCAGAGCATTGACGATAACGTTCTGACACAGGCAGTGGAGGAGCCAACGAGGAGAAGTGTCCTTCTGAACCTTGTAAAACCAACAGAGAAGGACTGGTTGGAGATATGAAGGCTGGGGGCAGCCTTGGCTGTAGTAGCCATGAGATGGTGGTGTTCATGATCCTGTGTTGAGGAAGTAAGGCAATAAGTAGGATCAGAAGCCTGGACTTCAGGAGAGTGGACTTTGGCTTCTTCAGGCACCTCCTTTGAGGAATCTCATGAATTATAGGGCCCTAGAAGGAAAGGGAGTCCAAGAGAGCTGGTTAATATTCAAGCATCACTTCCTCCAAGCTCAAGATCAGTGCATCCCTATGAGTAAGAAGTCCAGCAAAGGGGGCAGGAGACCTACATAGATGAGCAAGGAGCTGCTGGCAAAACTCAAACAGAAGAAGGAAGTGCACAGAATATGGAAAAAGGGACAGGCCACTTGAGAGAAATACAGGAATATTGTCAGGGTATGCAGGAATGCAACAAGGAAGGCTAAGCCCGTTTAGAATTAAAACTGGCAATGGATGTCAAGGACAAGAAGGGACTCTTCAAATACATCAGTAGCAAGAGGAAGACTGCGGAAAATGTGGACCCGCTGCTGAATGGGACGGGGACCCTGGTGACAAGGGATCCAGAGAAGGCGGAGTTACTGAATGCCACCTTTGCTTCCRTCATTACGGCTAAAGCCAGCCCTCAGGAATCCCAGAGCCTGGAGACAAGGGAGAAACTCTGGAGAAGGGAAGACTTTCCTTTGGTTGAGAAGGTTTGGGGTAGAGATCACGTAGGTTACTTGACACCCACAGATCCATGAGTCCTGATGGRATGCACCCATGAGTGCTGAGGGAGCTGGTGGATGTTGTTGCTAGATCACTGTCCATCATCTTGGAAGGGTTGTGGAAAACAGGAGAGGTGCCTGAGAATTAGAAGAAAGCCTTCAAAAAGGGCAAGGAGGAGGACCTAGGCAACTACAGGCCAGTCAGCCTCACCTCCATTCTTGGAAAGGTGATGGAACAGCTCATCCTGGATCTCATCTCCAAGCATGTGGAGGAAAAGAAGGTGATCAGGAGTAGTCAGCYTGGATTCACTAAAGGAAAATTGTGCTTAACAAACCTGATAGCCTTCTATGATAGCATGACTGACTGAGTAGCTGAGGGGAGAGCAGTGGATGTTGTCTGCCTTGACCTCAGCAAGGCTTTTGACACTGTCTCCCACAACATCCTCCTAGGCAAGCTGAAGAAGTGTGGGCTACATGAGTGGACTGTGAGGTGGATTGAGAACTGGCTGARAGGCAGAGCTCAGAGRGTCRTCATCAGTGGTGCAGAGTCCACTTGGAGGCCTGTGGCTAGTGGAGTTCCCCAGGGATCAGTACTGTGTTCAGTTTTATTCAACTTATTCATCAGTGACCTGGAWGAGGGGACAGAGTGCGTTCTCAGCAAGTTTGCTGATGATATAAAACTGGGAGAAGTGGTTGATGCACCAGAAGGCTGTGCTACCGTTCAGAGGGACCTGGACAAGCTGGAGAGTTGGGCAGAGAGGAACCTCATGAAATTTAACAAGGGCAAGTGCAGGGTCCTGCACCCAGGGAGAGGTAACCCTRTGCACTAGTACAGGGTAGGGTTTGACTTGCTGGAAAGCGGCTCTGTGGAGAAGGACCTGGGAGTTTTGGTGGACAACAAGTTAACCATGAGCCAGCAATGTGCCCTTGTAGCCAAAGAGGGCCAATGGTAGCTTAGGGTGCATTAAGAAGAGTGTCATCACTGGATCCAGGAAGGTAATCCTGAGGCTCTACTCAGTCCTGGTGAAGCCTCATCTGGAGTGCTGTGTCCAGGGGCTGAAGTAGCTCAGCTGGGAGAGCGTTAGACTGAAGATCTAAAGGTCCTTGGTTCAAGCCCAGGCTTTAGTTTTGGGTTCCCCAGTAGACATGGCAACATGAGTAAAAGCTTTTTTTTTTTACTATGAGAGTGACAGAGCACAGGAACATGTTGGCCTGAAAGGCTGTGGAGTCTCCTYCTTTGGAGACTCTCTCTTCAAAACCCACTTGGATGCAACCCCRTCTACCATGCTCTAGTTGACCCTGTTTGAGCAGGGGGGTTGGGCTAGATGATCTCCCAAGGTCCCTTCCAACCTCAACCATTCTTTGTGATTCTGTTATTTTATGACTCTCTTAAAATTCAAATACTCTTGAATCTTTTTTTTTCTTTCATAACCTTCACAACTGTAATGAACTTCGCRGATACTAGAAATTTCATTTGTCTGATTTTAAATATGCACTGATATTAACCTTGGTATTTCTAGGTTGCCAGATCAATAACAGACTTGTAGCCATAGGGTTTATGAGCCCTGTGAGATGATGGCTCTGCCACTCTAATTATGTTTGAGACCTGCAGGTGGGGACAATTACAGCTTATTTGTCCCTCAGGGCCTGGGCTACTATTACAGAGACTATTCTCAAAGGAAAAATGAAGGTTACTTTGTGTAGCTGGCATTCTTATCAGTTGCTTTTGCAACTTGATAGGCTCATTCTCCTCCTCCTTTTCTCCTGGGAAGCTGGTGGTGTTCCCAAGAGCAGTAATACCATCAAGCTTAGATTTTTTTTATTATTATTATTCCCTTTGTTGCGAATGTTCGTAACCATTTGGTGTTAATGGCCCAAAAGGCTTATCTTTCAAAACAGTAATGATCTGATGGTGCCCAACATTGAAAGAGCAGTGGCAATACATCCCTGTAGGAGAGAAGTTTCCAACAGATATTATAAATAGTAGATGTAATACAGTTTTTGACACTTGCTGTTGAACTGTGTGCTTTCAGTAAATCACCTGAGTAAATTTTTTTCAATATAGTTGTATTTTTACCTATTCTTTCTTTTCCTGAAATACAAATTTTATGCTACCACAGAGGAGTTTAACAAAGAAACAGGACAGATGCTTGTTGGAATGGACACACTGCCTTCTGATTTGAGGGATTATGTCAAGGAAGACAATAAACGTTTTGAAAAGGAACTTGAAGAATGGGATGCAGAACTTGCTCAGAAAGCACAGCAGGAAAAGTTACTCTCTCAGATACCCAGGGCTCCAGCACCTTCCCCTGCTCCAGGTTAGTTTTTCCTACCTATTTGTAAAAGGAGTTGAACCAAAAATAACTGGTTTGTATATACATTATTGCACAGCTTAAGAAAGGAAGAAAAAAAATTTTTGTAAACTTGAATTATAATTATTTATTTGGCCAAGATAACTGCACTTGGAAGTTTAACCTATTGATTTTTATTACATTTTAATTTTTACTTACATACTTAAATTTACTTAAATAAGTACTTAAAAAGTTCTTCTTTCCCATTCCCAGTTGTATTTAGCTAGTACTAAATTAAAAGGCTTTTTTTACATGGAAACTGTGGCCCTTTTARCAGATAATTAACAGCTCTCACTAGTCAATTTTGAGAATTTATTAGCCTTTCAGTAATGTATATTCTTCTCTGTGGAGTGACTGAGTAGAAGACCTAGCTTTTCATTTCAGTTAGAGCAGAATTTAGATCTGAAGAGAAGAATAACTTACTTGGAGTGATATGTGGAATACTGTTAGCAGTAATAGAGCTCAATTAATTAATGATTATGGGAAAAAAGAGGCTCTGAACAGCAATGATGAAAGCCAAYGCTGTTTGGTCTTTATTAGTTAAGGTCCTCTGGCAAGCAGCATAAAGAATATGCCTGCTTTGACACAAAAACACTTGTCAGGTTTTAGGTTACATCCACCTTTTGCTCCATTGCGAAAGACTGTCCATACATCATATCAAAGATGACCTAATGAATTTTTATAGTGAGGCTGATGTCCAGATGTTCTCATTGTTGTACTTGAGTCATGAAGACTGCACATACATTTGTCTTGACCGTCTGTCACTACAGATTGAATATAAAAAGTAGCGTGCAGTGATGTAATGATATTTTTTTCTTCTTGCAAACTGTGTGGAGAGTGACTTCATCTTCTATACATTTTGATTTCATAAACACTTTGAGACTAGTTCTTTTATTAGTRTTGAAAAATATTAAATGAATGTATGTCATTTTGTCTGCCAAAATTTCTCTTCTTCATACGTGGAACATAAAACTGATTGGCATAAATAGTGTTTTGTTTCTTCCAAGTGAGGGAGACTTTGAGATTTCTCTTAAGTCAGAAGACTGTAATGTGTTGATTATTTTGTAAAGTTAAAGTATACTTGGAGCTCTAGTAGCTGATCATTCCATATATTGGGCGGGTATCCTACTAAAAGCCTAAGCAGAATCTCATCTTTGTTCTCAGTCCTCCCTCTTAGAGCTGATAAACACTCCTCACTTGAGAGCTTTGACTAGTCTATAGACAGAATGGGTCAGATATTCTTAATGTAAAATTATGGGTCCATTTATAGGAAATTTTTAAATGCCCTAAGACACAGAAAACTAGTGAAATGTTGGATTTGTGAATAATACRACATCTTGTGCGTCTTCTATACAGGTTACTTTATCTATGAGACACTGATCCAAATAACATAAACATTAATTTTGAATTGATTAGTTTTAACATATGGAATTGTTATCTTATTTCTGTCACTAAGTTCAAGCAGGAGAACCAGAATATTTAGAGCAACCATCAAGAACTGATTTTTCAAAGCACTTAAAAGAAGATTCGGTACAAGCAATCAATAAAGCTTTAGCTGAACAAGAGGATAGAGGTCCAGAAGCTATTATGGATACGGTGAGGATATTTTGAAGCTTAAAATATCTTTTCCCTTTTATTTTTCAAGTGGAAAGGATGAAAACTGACAGAAAGGGTGGAGAAAAAAAACTTTGAACAGAAGATTATCTGTCCAACACTAAAAATCCATCCAGAAAGAGTGTAATATATTAATGAGCACAGTAAARTGAAAGTATCTAGTTAGATGTTCTGTATGTGATTATGGTACTTGTCATAAGTCCAGCATGTTATTCAAATAACAATCATGTATTTATGCCCACTATCAATCTTTTCCAAAATAAATTGAATTATCTAGCATTTTAGGAGTGAATATTGATATTCCAGATAGAAGGCACGAAAAATACTACTTTGAAACATTTTTATCTGAGGAATATAAAATTATAAATTAAGTTTTTGTTTGAAACGACCACTGGAGCTAAAATAGCTTTTAAAGATGAGAGGTTTTTCTGGATGTTATGTCTGTGGAAGATAGCTTTAGAACTAATGGATTTCTGAAGGTGAAAAATCATCAAGAAAATTTTGCAATATGATAGAACTTTTAGTTTAACCGTGTTCTGTAGCTTTAGTGCAAGTTTACAAGTTTCTGAGAATTAAGCTTTGTGCTTTATCAGATAAATATGTTTGGTATAAGAACTAGAATGTTGGCTGATGCTGTTTTTTCACTTCATATCATAAACAGTAAGAAGAATTGGAAATTAACTACTTCAGCAATTATTAATGAAGCTAAGTTTCTGCTGAACAGTTTTTACTTTCAGCAAATTTTTGTTTATTTCACTGTRGATGTATAGGTAAATGATCAATGCATTTACCACAAAAATGAATGCATTTAAAGCAATACATGCCTCTACTTTGGAATCATAACCTTCAGAATGAAGCTCCCCAAATGTATCAGTTTATTTGTTCAGTGTAGCTTGTTCAGGCACCACTAGTGACCACTAGYGATATGAACAATTTGGATAAATGGAATATTTCAAGTGTACTTCCTAATTTCTGGTCTGAATCTTCATTAAATGAAATYAGTCTAGTGCCAGGTATCTTTATGGCCAACAGGAAAGTCCCATTTAAACCCCTTGAAAATGACTTGACAACTTACTGACTGTTATTGCAACCTGAAGGTTATCRTGTCTCTCTCTATGGTGGTCTCAGGAGAGCAGAGTCTCTGCTAAATTGAAGTAAAAACTGACAGGAAAGCTAATCTAACCCTGGATTAAAAGATGCTCTACCTCTAATGTTTAGGCTACTGTATGTCTGGCTTTTTGAGTTAGAGCACACTGAGTATCACAGGGGAATCTTGCTTAATGAGCCTCTGATGATACCTGGGTCATGGTTATATGTCTTGCCTGATGTTACCACTTTGTAGGGTCAGTGGGCATCCATCCCAGTGGGAACCTTACAAACTTGATTSCAAGGATCAAGTAGTGTACTTTAGGCTAGAGACACTTCACAGAGTGGTCAGCCTTAGGGCTTTACAAGACTATGGTTGTTGAACTATAGAATATATTTTATTTGCGAATTAACACGTAAGAGCAATGGACAGTTAAAACRTCATGGCAACCTTAAGGAGGCAGAAATAAGTCTCCTTACATTTTCACTGTATCGTTCTGCAATGGGATAGATATCTTCCCTGACACCTCACCTCTCAGCCCCCCCCAAAAAAGGAGCAGAACAAATAAACTCTTTTATTAAAAAACACAAGTCTTTCAGCTGCTAGCATCTAAACTAATTCCAAACTAGTGCAAAGGTATCTCATTGATGTTTAAGAGCTACTGTCCATATATGCAAAGGTAACTTACACCGAGAAGGAAGTTCTACCTCCCTACTCTTTTTAATTGTAATTCTACTTCCATATGCATTCTGACATCTAGGCATGCATCCCTTTTCTCAACTTATTATTTGTCCATTTTAAAAGAAGGAAAACAACATCAGAACATATACCAGGATTGTGGGCTGCTCATCACGTGAACATTCATGCCCATTTTCTGTCCATATTTTTTTCTTTTTTTTTTCTCCCCTCTTCCTCTTGACTGCACAGTCTTTCTTTGTATTTTTATGATGCTGGGTGAATAGATACCATTCCTTATTTGTGTTTCTAGAATCTTTGTTAAAAAATGAAACTATTGCAGTAGTTGCAGAACAGCAGTGTGGCTTTCTTTCCACCCTGTGATTGCATAGATTAGATTCAGGGTTTACCTTCTGCAAACTGGCTATCAAATAATGATAGATGGTAGTAGCTGAGATGCTCTTTGTTGTTGTTTAAAAGCTTACTTTAACATAATGAGAATTTTTAGTGATTAATCTTTTCTGTTTTTCTGTGTAGTTACTTTGTTACTTTTCTTTAAAAAATGTTGTATGTAATGCATCTTTAGATATTTTTTCAAGTATCTTAACTGCTAGAGGCATTTTAGTATTTCTTTCAGAGCATCAACAAATGTTAGTCTTTGGCTTGTCACCAGATGCTGCCTTAATATGAATTCCTTAGATACTTCAGTTGTATTTACTAATTCCCTAATGGAATATATGAAAAAAAGATGGTTGTTCGGAGGCTCATCCTTTAAAAATGTCTTTAAAATTGCAGTGGATGTTATGAAGTTGCAATAATGGCATACCACCCTCTGAAGATACGATTAGTGAATAAAAGAAAAACAGCACAATTCCACAATTATGACTTAATTAAAAATCTGCTGCTTAAAAATGTAAGAAATTATGAATAATGAGAGTCTTTTTTTCCCCAAAAAAACTTCAGCAGTGCACATCATTTTACTTGATCAGGCTGTCAGTTTGTGTGTCTCTGTATTTTTCTCTATTTCTCATTTCTCCCCAACCCCCCACACTGATGATGATTTTCTTCTGCAGAGCTCTGATAATACCCCAGCTCAACCAGCTCCTAACCAGCGAGTTGTAGAGGTGGCGATTCCTGATGTAGGGACTTTTGTGATTGAGTCAGAGGAGGGGGGTTATGACGATGAGGTACATTTGATTGCAATTGTGTGCACCGCTCCTGCTCGGTGCTTTCTTATGCTGCCTGATGAGAATTTTTGGCATGTTCGCACATTGTGACACCTAACAGATTTCTGCATAACTAAATGCTTAGCGATTTGTAACTGTAACGATCTCTTACGTTGTAATGGAGTATGAAAAGAAAGCACTACCTACTCTAATCGGGCACGCTTTGCATGGTGTAGTTTACACTGAAGGTATTTTTGTCGTTATAGCTGTGGAAGTTGAATGTTTGTGTTAGGCCAGGTAGCCTTTGAAATGCTGGTGATAGACTCTGGATTCCTACTATGTTCTTAAAAATAAAATAAAAAATCAGGCCAATGAGTGATGTTCTGAATGTGTGTGTTTTCTTGTCAGTCCGGAAAAGCTAATGTTCAATTGCAATGCCATGTTTGCTAAGGTTAAGCTTTTTAGGCTCCAAGGGTTAATTTGTCCATGAAAATAACCTAGAACTAATAGGGCTGGTGGAGCTGAATGGAAAATGTTTTCCTGGCTTTTTCTTTCAGCCATGAAGTTCATAACAGCCTTCTTGTATAATACCATTTCCTAAATGTAAAATGCATGTGTGTATATATATATATATATAAAATGTACTTTTCCCCAATTCGGAACTATGGTGGTGCATATAACTAGTGTTAGGAATGTACTGTTAGGTACAGATGAGAGGCACATATCATCTGAAGAGGCAGTATTTTTTTTTGACAGCGGAAGGAAATACTGCTGGGTCATCTCACTGTTTTGCTTTGACAAAACAAATTGTTTGTCAATTCCTATTCCTATTCCCTGTTTGTTGTGGTGGAGAATAGAGTTGGTACAGCCCATATTTGCAGGTATCTGACCGTATTCTCTCGGTAGGCTATGGGCCGCTTTCACTTCCCTGCTCAAATGGGCGTTTCAGTCATCCTGTCCTGGAATTATAAGCAATTGTAACTGGCAGTGTGGGACAGGGAACAAAATACTSTAGCTGACAGTGTCACACTGAGTTTTGCATCTCGCAAATGTGTAATTTCCACCTTTAAAGACATGAGCGTTTAGCCTCCCCTAATGACCTGCTTTTCGGTTGTTGTCCCCATGGCTGGCATTGTCTTCCTAGAAGATGCTTTCTTTCCATTTTTTTCTTTTCTGTTTCTTTTTTAAAAGTATTTGCCTTTTTTTCTTTCTTCCTATCTTTTTTTTTCTTCCCCTCTCTCTCTCTCTCTTTTTTTTTTTTTTTTTTTTTTTTTTAATGCTGCTCTTATGTGGGAGAAACTTTTCCAAAAATAATCCTAAGGCTCTTAATCTTCTGCTCCTAAAAGCTAGCTTCTGTTGCTGTGCCAGCTAGACCTTGGGTAGTGAGGGAAGGCATCTCTTTGCTCACAGATAACCAGGGGAAAAAAGCCTTTTTGAGTTATCTAGAAGTATCAAATTTTGTGTATATAGCTGATGTGTATAACTGTGAGGTCTTTTTAATGTAATATTTGGTTTTGTGTTTGTCAGATTTCTTGCTTTTATTTTAAGAATTAGGCTGCAAATACTTCATGGACCAGTTGTTTTTACAGCAATAGGTCTCTTATTTTGATATTGAAACCCATAAAATATAGTTAGTGTGGTTTACTATGCTTTTTAGTATAGTACATATCAAGTACAATAGGGTGATCTTTTTATTTGAAATAGTTTTTATTTTATCCTTTGGCCATGGGTTTTTCAAGTATTACTTGTTCAGTATGCAACTTCTGATGAATACTAATGTTGAACGATGCATGTTCCTTTCCTGGGGAGTTTTGACCATGTAACTTTTAAAGTGCATTTGATGCAATTCTTCAATTTTTTGTAAGCTTCCTTCAAATCGTATATTGTTATAGAAAAGATATGTACACGTGCTATGATTGATTTGCAGAATACACACATCAAATTTTGTATTGAAACGTGCCATTTCAATGTATGCATGCGTTAAGTTGCTTTTTATCTTGCATGAGACTAAAAGCATATTGAATTTAATGATTAAAATATTAATCATTCAAAACTTCTACCTTAAATCCCTTATGGCAGGTCATGCTGACCCCGAACATGCAAGGTATTATCATGGCTATAGGTAAAGCCAGGAATGTTTATGACAGGTGTGGGCCAGAAGCAGGGTTCTTTAAGGTACAACTAACATTTTCAACTTTTTTCTCCTCTGACTTTTCTTGTTAGATTTACCTTCTCATCCTATCGTTTGATGCATTTTAAGATTTTTCCAGCATTTATAAGTATTCCTCTATTTTGTCAGTCCTACATTTAGATATTTCTCTCTAGAAAAATATATAGCTATTTCCCTGTTTGTTTAGCAATATATTGCTTTGATATCAGTAGCTTAAGTACCTTTCTGCATATTACCTTTCTAACAGTAATGGGCAGTAACTTGAAACTTAGATGTGGGATTGGTGAGAGTATGTATTTTCCCTTTTCAAAATGGAAAGCATGCCTTCACTAGACTGTATTTGGGATGTCAGTGTTTTCACCCAGGGACAACATCAGTGTTCTGTCATGTTTGTTATTTCAAAGAAATGTTGTTCTTGTTTTGTCCTCCTTAAAAAATTTGTAGTAAATATAAAATGTTTTCTGTTGTTTAACTACCTTGATGTTGATACTTTTTATTTATGCAGTGTGCTTTATTATTGAGAGTTAGGGTCTTTGTGGTTATAACTCTTCAGAATAAGACCAGGTTTGAAAAATGTGTTAGTTTTCTTAAATACACAAACTTACAAGCATTTTCTAGCTCATAAAATCTTTTGATTTTTTTTTTCAAAATACTGGCAAGGGGCTTGTTTTGACATAACATAAAATCTCAAATGTGATTTTTTTTTTTTCCCCCCAAGGAGAGGAAGAAGCTTCTTGTTTGGCTTTGAGTAATGTTCCGTGTTCATCTTAATTGTTATGGTGTATTTACATTAAGAGAAATCCTATCAAATGCAGTTGTGTCTTTAACAACTTTGTTAGGAAATTGAAATCTCCAGTTTTTGTTTGATTAGTTAGTTTGTTTAAACAGATGCTTTGAAAAGTGTTTAGGACCATAGCATTCGTTTCCAGGGCTGTTTCTATTAGCTGTGCCTGCCCCTCTGGTACAGAGATACTTGCCATAGCCTTTATTCTGTGAAATGGGTTTTGTTTAGGATTGTCAATGAATGTTTTCAAATTCCTCACTTAATGAAAAGCTTCTCCCTWGGGATTTCTTTTCAATATTTTTTTTTAAAAAAAAGCTTTTTTGAGCAGACCAAGCTCTTTACCATAAAGTTTAATTACACTGAAACTTTTTCTTTAAATGAAGAGTGTATTTATTATTTAAAAAAATGTAGTTAAAAATAAACTCATGGCAAGTGCAAAGCATTGTACCATTACACTTTTTTTTTTATTGTTTTAATTTTTACACTTCATTGCATGGCAGGTGAAGGATTTTTCTTGAAGAAAATGTTCTGACACTAAACTGGTGTAAGATAGACAAGTTTCTCTATTCATTTTATGTTGAACCATGTTTGGAATAACTTAGGACAGGTGGAACATGCTTCATTTTTAAGGAATAGATTAGTATGAATGTATGCAAATGAAGTGGCTCTATTCAGTAGTGAATTTCATGTTTTAAAACAGATCACCTAAATTTTCATGTTACTTCATAAACTTACTGACAAACTTCTGTGGTATTTTTTAATAGCATTAGACTTTTTTCTATTTTTTTAAATTAAAATGAATATATTTAAATGATTGAGGGATTTTTTTCTATGATATTTTAGCTATAGTATACCGCAAGCAAAACCCATTTGACTTGGGTCATCGTTTCTAGCACGGCTTGACTCCCCCGCTCAGATCACTGAGGCATACCTAACAAAAAATGATTAAGATGGTTTTTGATTGATGACCTCTTACAGTCATCCTTCTCTAAACTTTATAGCCAGTTCCTTGCAGAATGTTTGCCTTAAGATCTTTATATAACGTTCTTTACTTTTTTCTGTTACTTTTTTCCGTTGCCYCCCCTTTTTTTGTCTGATGTTTAAACAGTGCTGTTTTTTGCTGCGTATAGGATTTCTAAATTCATAGGGTACCATTTTAATTTGTTTTAAATAAGAATGTTTAAAAATATAGGTTGTGTGTTGGATTAAGTAATTTTCTGAAATGAATAATATTCTCTGRATATCCTCTGAAATGAATAATTGTAATTACTTTTTGTTTGTGGCCTGTCGTGATAAATGGGGTTTAACTGTGTGGCTTTGTARTGGTAGAGCTTCTTATGATGTAAGGTAATACAAACTGTTATCCATGGCTTCCGATATTTGTAACCGGTTCTCCCAAACTTCCTGTTTAATAATAATGCATCTGTGTAACACTTCCAACCACTAAGACAGGACGTTCGCTAARTTCTCAAGTTTTGCACGCCAATTCCTCCCCAATTAAGTCTATACGAATAGTACCCTACCACATGTTCAGTGTTTTGAAACAGAGGGTATAACTATCAGGAGAGGGATTGGAGCCTGAGATTCTCATAGTGAAGCCTCAAGAAGTATGCCACTTCCAGGAATTTCACCATAAAGGAATGTGGAATGTTGAACAAGATAATTTTCTGCTTGCTTTGGAGCTTTATGTAGTCTCTGTGTTGTATTGAAACTTCGGTAATAGTTTTCTCAGTATTAAGGCGTGAAGCTACTGTGTTTAAGTTGTTTGTTTCAAACTGACATTTAATACTAGTAAACTGCATTTTGAGAGATAAATTATGGAACATACTAAGATTTGTCACCTTTTTCCCCATTGTTTTTCTTGTTGTTGCTGCTGTTCATGCTATGTAGTTTCAGTGTGTAAAATCTAATTAACATAACAGATGATGTTCGTTAGAAACCTAATGTGCTGGTAAAGTTAGAAAAGTAGACATTTCTGGTGACCTCTGAAGTCAGTCTAAAGTATTCAGTGAGGAGTCCATCCTGCCCTACAAGATGCTAATACTAATTTTGAAATACGTTTTCTTTAGAAATCATACAATTTGATTTTTTTGGTTGTAAGACATTTCTCATTCTGACTTACGGTGTTTTCATAATCATGCATGCTCATTAAACTTTCTGTGGAGTTTGTTTCATTCATGTATTTACATTGCTACCGTGTGTTAGAAGTACCTTTTCACCTTAGGAGATACTAGAAGATCCTTCTAAGTAAAATGTCTGAAACCTTATATTGCTTTTGGACAGTACATGATTTAGTAGGCCCCTTTAGGGATCAGCTAAACTTTCTCCTAGGGAGATTTAGCAGAAGATTGGGATTGCTTTTGAAGTAAAGGTCTATCTGAGGTATTCCCACAGTTAGCTGGGAAAAGACAGGAACATGTGTGTCATATGTCTGGGGTGGTGTTTTTTTGTTTTTTTTTTTTATTTATTTATTTATTTTTTTTTAATGTAGTTTAAACTTGTGGGGGTAGAGTACAGGATTGTTAGAAAAATATACTTTTTAGGCCATGTGACATGAACTGCTCTGGTGTTTTGTGAAATCTACATGTTAAAAGTAAGCATTAAGAATAAAATTTATTTTTAAAATTATTTAGGCTATTAAATTGGAATACACACGACTACTAAAATTAGCACAAGAAGATCCACCACCTGAATGTGATTACCGTTTACGTCATGCAATTGTTTACTTCATCCAAAACCAGGCACCAAAGAAGATAATTGAGAGAACATTACTGGAACAGTTTGGAGATCACAATCTTAGCTTTGATGAAAGGTAATAAGATCAACGTGTCTCATTTCCTGTGCTCCTGAACCCTCYGTGAAGGCTAGAGACAGCCTTTTATATTTATATAGCGTATAGGATAGCGGGTCAGAATTGTATGTTTGTTTGGCTTTTACCTTCTTGTTAATATCTTCAAAGTGTTAGATGTATGGAAGAACAATTTTATAAAAATTATAATCTTTATAAAAATCTCCATAAAAAGAGTTAACAAAAGGCTGAGTTTTTATCAATAGGGAATAAGGAGATGTACTCAGTAGTGSCATTTAGAATTGCATACAGATTTCTATACCTTCTTTTGAAATGTTGTACAAAGCCATGTGTTTTGCATTTCGTCACCTGCCTGTGAGCCAGCAGTAGGCCACAAAGCCTTGTATTACTTGAATTAGGGTACTGAATTAGATAGGTAGCTTATCTGAATGAAGGACAGCTTCTGTGTTCTAATTGAAATTTCGTATATTTGCTTATTTAAAAAAAAATTGAAAGAGAACATTCTACGTAGTGACATCTTTAAAGCCTCTGGTTCTAGTCCTCGATCACTGTAGTATCCTGGTAATATTTTTGAAAAGTAAATATCAGGGAGTTTCAAACCATCTGAACCACTGCAATATGGCAGTTCAAAAAAAAAAAAAAAAACAAGAAGTAAAGCTTAAATCGCAAATTTTTAAAGTAGGTGCGATAAACTATGTTCTTTCCTGCTGATCATACTGCCCAAAACAGCGCATGTGTTTTCATACTGTTTTGCATAGGTCTGTAGCACTCAGTTGCTTATACTGTTAAAGGTTGCTCTCTTTATAGAGATAATATTCTCTATGAACTTATAGTAATCTCCTATGACTTGTTGCTTTTTGTAAGGTGCCGTAACATAATGAAGGTTGCTCAAGCTAAACTTGAAATGATAAAGCCAGATGAAGTAAACATGGAGGAATATGAGGTCAGTATTTTTTTATGCTATAAATAAAACTGTAACACAAAATAGTTATAAATATGCTAAGGTTCTGAATTTTTCTTAACAAATTTCTTCTTGTCTTACCTTGAGAAGTTAAAACTCGTTATCGTAAGACTATTTATTTGTAGAAAGGTTGCTCTGACCAGTTGACCTAAAGCTGTAGGCTTTTTTTCTACAACTGTAGTTCCAAGGTCAAATTTGACTTGAGCCATAAATAAATGTCAAGTTTACTCAGTCTGTCCTTACACCTTAATATGTCTTGATGTCACTTACGGTATTTCATAATTCAGCACGTAAGAGCTGGTTGGCTTTCTCTATTCAGAAATAATTAAGCAGTAAAGAAGTGAGAGTGGTCTCAGGCCCGCCTTACAAATCTTGAGAACTGTCTCAAGGTCACATTTGTAGTTTTTCTCCAGCTATTTTTGCAGTCATTTCCATTCTCTTATGAGCACCAGATTCTTTCTTGTACTGAGACCACATTTAACCATCTTATGTATTTAATTTTCCCTCCTATACGTCACAGAAAAACTTCGAATTGTTGCTCARTGAGCAAATCCCAGACATTAAATTGTCATGACTTTTATTTGCCAAAAGACTCCACCTCATACTTAAAAGATAAGTTTTTAGTTGGTTTTGCATCAGTTTCAACTTGTAACCCTGTACCTTAAGGCCCCTGAATTGGGGTTAATTATACCTTAGGCAGATTCCAGTGCGCCACTTAGACTTCATCGTTATGAACAGTTCCTTGTTCAGGAGGGAAAAGGAAGTAATCTTCCCCTTGCCAAACTGAGTGAAAAATACCTATTCAGCATTTCTCTTCACCAAGTTTAGGACCTACAGTAGATGCTATTATATTGCAGTGTAGCCTACATGGCCTGTGAGGGGAAAGGACAAAAGGCTTTCRTTGCACATTTTAGGCTGTGCAAGGCTCAATATTTTACCACTTTCTGTGTAGCATTGCACAGGTAGAATAAACAGTTCTGGACTTAGCTTTAAGAAGTGAGGGGAGTTGTCTATTCCCCTGCAGATACGTGGCACTTTGGTTTTTTTGGTTTGTTTTTTTGTTTTTTTTTTTGTTTGTTTGTTTTTCTGCTGAGGCAAATAGCCAGTGGTTTCTCCAAAGACTATATCAGTATTTGTTTTGTGTAGTGAGTTGGCATTTCATGGAACCCTTTTCATGCTCTTTGTGTTGAATCCATAAATGGCTATCTATTATGGTATGCTGTCCCTTATTTTATCTTTAATGAGCAATTGGAAGTTGGCTGCTAACCAGCTGGAACAGAGGCACCTCTCACACTTAGAACACTTACCTGTAAAACATACCAGCAATCATTTTGTATAGTGATACAGTAAGGTTAATGTTTTGCTCTAGTATAAACACTATTTTTAACTCYAGTCTGAAGTGCTTAATAAGACATTGTAGTTTTTTGTCACATCCCATTTAATGTGCTCAAGCTTTTTCTATCTCATTCATATATTGAAATTTCAACTTAGTGTATGAAAAGGTTTTCACACTTTCTGAGTAAATATTTGAGTATAATGTAGGGGTGAAAAAAATAAGCTTTACCTCCTCKTAGTGTGAAGAAAAAAGGAATTTCTCATAATTCTGACTGTAGTTCTCCAAAGATGCTTTGCATTTCTTTAAAGTGATAATACATTCCGTTGAAGAAAAAAATCTATAAATGTTTTAGATATATAAGAATTTTCCTTTATTTTGGGTGGGGGAATTCAGAAAGACTTTTCTTACATTCAGGCTTAGTAGGAGTCCTTATTTACTATGAGTATTCAGCACTACATAAAGTGGGTAAAATATTTGTATTTTATATTTGTGGATGAAATTTTGTATACCCTTTTTTATATGCAGAGATGGCATCAAGACTATAGAAATTTCAGGGAAACAACCATGTTTCTCATGGTAGGATTGGAGTTTTTCCAAAAAAAGAGGTAAGTGGTAGTATAGAACTCAAATTTGTTAGTGTTTTGAAGACAAAATGTAGTAGTGATATATAAAGCTATTTATAAAATTAAGAACTGCTTAATATGTTCTTCATTTCATTTAAGTATGTAGTTGGTCCATTAATTTYTTCAGTCTTGCATTTGCATCAACTTCCTGCTCTTAATTTTGATTTTTCTTTCCTAGTCAAGCCATGTGCTCTTTTCAGAATATCTCCCATATGTACCCATATTCTTCCATCTCTCCTGCTCTCAGAGCTGTTTGTAGGTATCCCTTGGACTTAAGAATCTTTATTCTCCTGCACCACACGTGTGCACATGCATTTAGCTATTTCCACGAGGGGAAATTGTGCTTAACAAACCTGATAGCCTTCTATGATAGCATGACTGACTGAGTAGCTGAGGGGAGAGCAGTGGATGTTGTCTGCCTTGACCTCAGCAAGGCTTTTGACACTGTCTCCCACAACATCCTCCTAGGCAAGCTGAAGAAGTGTGGGCTACATGAGTGGACTGTGAGGTGGATTGAGAACTGGCTGARAGGCAGAGCTCAGAGRGTCRTCATCAGTGGTGCAGAGTCCACTTGGAGGCCTGTGGCTAGTGGAGTTCCCCAGGGATCAGTACTGTGTTCAGTTTTATTCAACTTATTCATCAGTGACCTGGAWGAGGGGACAGAGTGCGTTCTCAGCAAGTTTGCTGATGATATAAAACTGGGAGAAGTGGTTGATGCACCAGAAGGCTGTGCTACCGTTCAGAGGGACCTGGACAGGCTGGAGAGTTGGGCAGAGAGGAACCTCATGAAGTTTAACAAGGGCAAGTGTGGGGAGAGGTAACCCTRTGCACTAGTACAGGGTAGGGTTTGACCTGCTGAAAAGCAGCTCTGTGGAGAAGGACTTGAGAGTTTTGGTGGACAAGTTAGCCATGAGCCAGCAATGTGGCAAAAAGACAACAATGAAGAAAGTTGGGAGTACTTCTTTCTCCTTCAGAGCTGGTAGCCCACTTCTATAGGGCTTGGTGCTGAAGTGCGGAGAATGCAAGACTGTACTTGGAGGCAATAGAAACAGCAGTTTCTTAGGACCTCTGAGAATCCCACAGAAATCACATRGAGATGCTTTTTCCTGGGAGCCATGCCTGTTTTCAGAGTTCACTCCCGATCCTCTGTAGTGGTTAATAAGGCCCTCTTTCCACTGCAGGTGAGGAATTCTTCAGGCACGTTTTCRCTGACAGTTCTGTAGAGTTGGCACCTGATGTGGTTCACATGAACACTTGCTAAAAGAACCTTTATTAGAGTTTTATTTGCATCTCAAGAAGCTCACTCTTGTGGTAGTTACTCCTGGAAGTGAGCAAACTGTCGGCATCATCGGAAGCTTTTTAAGCTTTTTGGAAAGCCAATATGTTTTTTCAGCTGTGACTGAAATCCATTTCTAAAAGCAATACTAAAATTTAATTTAGCCAGCATGTGCTTTCTGTCTCTTTTCCGAAGCCTGGGTTCAGTGAGCTACCTAGTTCTGTGAGCAGTTTTAGTTATTTTAAGCACTTAGGCTTTTGGGCTTTTATAGGCTGGAGCTCATATCCACTTCAGATGTGAAAGGATGGAATCTGTATGCTGGTTTATACTGTAGTAATATTGCGCAGACTCTAAAGAAAATGCAAGGTCTCTGAAACTTGCTTTACAAAAGTAATTTAAAATGCTGTTAGATGAGCACTATCACTGGTTCAGGGGAAGATCATGCAATATGTTCACAGTGCATTCTAAAATTCTGGTGTTGGGGTTCATCTTGTTCTTATAAAGAGGAACATTTGAAGGTACACTTTAAGCAACTATCACTATTTTGAGCAACCTCTTTCCTTCTTTTTATTTTGTCTTGTTGGAAAGCATTGCTGTGAGTCTTGAATTTGTGTACTTTGGAAAGTTCTGACACATATTTTTTGTGTATCGCTTATGCTCTGTTTGTGTACTTGCACATAATTTTTAGCCATTTTTAGTAATTTACTTTGGCTTTGGTAGTTTAAATCCTAAGCTTCACCTCTTATTCTCACTAGCAGTAAGTGTGTAATGTACTGACCCTGTAACTCCCCATTAGAAAAATATCTGAAAAATTATCTTTTTGGATGGAATTTTGTTCTAGGTCCAACAAAAACGAGATTTCTAACTGCTGTTTTTTAGGGAAGTTGCCTGAATTGCTTTCTGTGCCTATCTGTCTTAACCGAGTTTCTATAAGTCAGAGAATTACCAGTTTAAGGTGTTTACTGAAAATGGCATGCAGCAATATGTGTGGAGATCATTGGTGAGAGCTCTGTTAATTATTAACCATTAGGTTTTTAGGTCTTGTGTTACTCATTCTTCACCRGTTAGGCATATGTCTGTTATTGGCATTTAGATTAAAGGCAGAAGTGGCAGTAGACTGTTGATACTTGTGCTTTGAAATGCTGTTCAAGCTTCTTCCATCACTTTTGATTTCAGTGGTTTTGAGGCACTTAGAGCTGAAGAGGTTAAATGTAAAAATTTACAGTTCATGTTTTGCAAATAAGACAGTGTTAAACCTTACTTGCAAATGTATAGATTTCTACCAAGTTACAGGACACCAGAAGATCAAGCTTATGCGACAAATGCATGCAGGAAAAATTAGGTTTTCATGTATATTCAAGGCTAATCCGAAGCCATTTTTGAAATGGATGGAAAGGTATACATTGGTTTCAGCAAGCTATTGATCAGACTTTTTGTGCAAGTGATCTAACTTGATAATTAAAAAAAAATGATGTGAATAAAATAAGAAATTGTATGGTATCAGAAAAGCAATGTTATAAAGAGACTGAGGGGGGAGGGGTGGACTTAATCAAAGAAGCCAAGTTAATCCTTTGACAAGTAGAGTAGTTAGCCTGAAACAAATTGTACCTCAATGTTGAATCTAACGTTTTTGTTTCTTTACTTTACTTTAGCTATATGGAAGCCTTGCTCTACCTTATCTATGCTTACCAGAATAACAAAGAACTCTTGTCCAAAGGTCCGTACAGAGGGCATGATGAAGAGCTGATATCCCACTACAGACGTGAATGTTTGCTAGTAAGTGAAGAGTGAAGCGTGTTTCAAAAGGTTGAACTTAAGTTGAGCTAGCTTTAATGAAATAAACTAGCAGACCAAGCATAGCCATTACTTTATAGAAATGTCATTAACAAATTAATATCCTGTGTCAGACGTGTAAGAGCAAGCAAAAAGAAGAACTCTACAAAGCAAAAGAAAAATTTTATTCCCATTGTTCAAATAATCACTTTCTTTATCATTGTAAATAGTCTGCTCACTGCCATCATGTCTGCCGTAGATATGAACAACTTTACAGCGTCGGTGAGCAAACTCACTTTGTTGCCACAGTTTGATAGGGAGACAAATACTGGAAAAGGCATCAGTGGCAAATGCTTGTTTGTGTCACTTTTTCTAACCATAGAGAGAAAAGGCAAGAGCAGGTGATTGGGTGCAGTCTTCAAGAGGGAGAGCGATAAAGGTTGAGTTGTCAGGTATCAGCTCAAGTGATTTGAGCAGCATCAGTATTRTTACTCTAAATGTTAAAACTCAAATGTGACTATTGCAAATTAGCAGGCAGTTTTTTAGGAAGATTATGCTTTAAACCAAACAGAAGCTGATGCATGGTAAAACATGAAATGCTATATACTTAAAGACTTTCCTTTTTTGTGGTGGTATGTGAAGAAACTAAATGAACATGCTGCAGCACTGTTTGAATCAGGAGATGATCAGGAAGTAAATAATGGCCTGATCATTATGAATGAGCTTATTGTCCCATGCTTGCCATTACTACTGGTGGATGAAATGGAAGAAAAAGATATTGTTGCTGTGGAAGATATGAGAAACCGTTGGTGTTCCTATCTTGGACAAGAAATGGAACGTAAGTTATTTATTTATTAACATAAAAGGCTATTATGCACCTTTAATCTCTTAGGTAGTGTTTTGGATGTCTTAAATTCAGCCTGTATCTTTTGTTCAGTGGTAGTGTATTTTGAGATATTCATATTTTCGGATATTCCCAGACCCATATAGATGTACAGCAGTTTTCTATGCATTGCAATGGGATATCAGGCCTTAAAGGAAGTATTTTGAGGAGTGTTTTTTTTTCTTCTTTTCTTTTCTTTTCTTTTTTTTTTTGGAAAGGGAGAATATTCATGCTAGATGTCTATTTGGAGGGGCATTTATATTTACATCTTTCTAGGAACCAATGTGTCTAGTTAATGTTTGGAGAACTGAAGAAAGTAATTATTCCAAGTGAAACTCCTTTCCCACCACCAAAAAAGGGGGGGGGGAGGGGAAGGGAGTGTTGAGCAAAAAAGGAGAATTCCATATGCAGACATAAATGTTCATGTTTGGCTTTTTTTTTTTTTTTTTAATTTGCAGCTAACTTGCAAGAAAAGCTGACAGATTTCCTGCCAAAACTGCTAGATTGTTCTACAGAGATTAAAGGTTTCAATGACCCGCCAAAGTTACCTTCCTACTCCACACATGAACTGTGTGAAAGATACGCCCGAATCATGTTGTCACTCAGTCGAACTCCAGCCGATGGAAGATAAATTCTGCAACCTTCCTAAGCACATTATATAAACTTTTTTAGTTCTTAAACCTTGCCTTCCTGTCACAGGGTTTGCTTGTTGCTGCTATAGTTTTTAACTTTTTTATTTTAATAACTGCAAAAGAGAAATGACTGTACAAACTTTAGCCAGACTGCAAACAGTTAAAGCTGAGAATCGCATGGGGCTCAGTTGTTTCAACCAGAATTGATGCAACATTGCAAGTCTGATTATTATGGCAAAACTGCTTTTTTGCCACTTATCTGTTACAGTATTACTTTGCTTTTATCTTAAGATCCTTTACTTTATCAACAGCTGTCTGGATCATTTTGTGACTGCAACTACTTTAAGTGTCCAGTGCTGTGTAAATACATGGTACTTGGTAGCTTGTAAATGAAATGAAAGAATAAAATTTTATTTATGGCTACTCCTGTGTTTGCAAGCAGATACCTTGTATATTAATGTAAAATACGGGTATTTTTAGAAGAGATACAGTATATTGATGGGCTACTCAATTTATAGACAAGGTTCTTCAGGATATTTGGCCAGTTTAGCTACAAGTAGTTTGAGATTACTGTATGTGAATATATTGAAGAACTGTCACAGTATTATACACTATGGCTTTTGTATATTCTTTTCTGGTATGTATTACACTGCACCTCAACACTTGTGTTTGTGTGGCCATGGCAAGTCTATTCTGATGGAAGAGACTGGCTTCTGAAGCGAAATAATAAAAGCACCTTCCTTCTATTCTTAGAAGAAACATTAAAAAAAAAAAACAAAGCTATTTTCAGTAAAAAAATATTATACAGAATCTCTCAGCAAGATTTCTAGACATTTGAGTAAAGAAAATGAGAGCTTTGAAAAAGTGGGCTTTGTAAAACTTAACGAGTTCATGAATTTTTTAATTGTTATTTTAGTCATCTGAATGATGAGAAATAAAACCTTCCACTAATTCCTTACTTGAAATGGGTTGCTGAGTTGCAACAAAAGATCTTAGAAATCTTATATCTGCCCTAATTGAATTTCTGAGAGAAGATCTATAGAGCTTGTTTTGTAGAACTGAAGTACTGTCTGATTTTAATGAAAAAACTTATTTTGTGGAAAAAAAAWATTATGCGTCTGTAGGTAATCCTGTTACCTAACACCATTTTGATTCCTACTATTTACAGAGAACGTTCTGTGTTAGATTAGTAAAATATGTAAATATTTGTTTGTATGTTTTTATTGGAACGGCACTCAACTTTTTATTATGGACTTTCAAGTGGGATGTTTTCTAATTTCTATTAAAGAAATAGCACAGAGGGAGAGAAGGTCAGACCAACAATAAACATAATGGACATAAGTGTGGGCCTCTCACATGCAAGAGGAGGCTGAGTTCAATCTTAGCACGTATCAGTCTTGAAAGTTTTTCACTTTTGAGATGTATGGGTTGTAATATACGGTAAATAAAGTGTGGGCTTCAGTCCAGAATTTGTTAAAGGGTATTTTCCTCTTTTGTTTTCAAGTATTACAGCCCGCCATATTTTGTCAATCCATACATTTAATTAACAATAAAAAAAAAAATCAAACTCTCACAGCTGCAGTACTACTCAGCAGGATTTTTGGGGTGTTTTGTTTTTTTCTGTCTGAAGTTACTGACATGTGAAATTTCACCTCAGGGAGGAAGAGCTATGTATTGTGAAAACAGTGAAGATGCATTTTAAAGGACTTCATGTTTTRCATCCGTTGCACGTTTCATTTGAAATTGAATAATATACTTAACTAACACTGTTTATTTTTAAGTAAGGTTTTGAACAGATTAAACTTTTTTGCTTCTTCAGTAATGCTAAAAGCAATTAGAAGTGAAAGAGGACTTTTATTGCTAGCAGGTTTTGAATACAAATGTTTGTGAAAAACTTTAAAGAAAAGTTCCCCACTAGGCCTGCAGATTCTCCCATATCATCTGTGTAATCTTCTGTGAAAAACAAGAGAAAAGACACTTTCTGAGGTAAAAAAACAGGAAGAAAAAATTGTACTTGGGAAGAATATCTAAGATCTTTAAGTTACAAGGAAGCAAGCAAGGAGAAGATTATTTGTTCTTTTAGTTTCAGGGTTTTTTCACTTCCTTAAAATATGAAAATAGTTTSTAAGTTCATGCTGTTGAAGATAAATCTGTATTCGTTTGCAGTGACATGAATTTTGAGTAGAATTGAGGTCTGTACAGTAGAGTAGGGTTTTTAAAAGATATTTTAACGTATTTTAAATATCTTGTATTAATTTAAGCCTACAGGTAAATTATTAAGATACTGTTTTAAAAATGGTTACTTTATTTTTTGCAATAAGATAGCTGATAGCTTGCATTCAGTATCCCAGCACGTAACCTACTCAGGTACATGTAGGTTCAGTTGGCTAACTAATAATCTGTGCCTGAATTACCTAAGTAGGTATTTTTTCTTCAGTGTATGAAATACGAGACTTCATCAGGCCTTTTTAGTGTGTAAATCATAAAAGGAATAAGAGAATTTAACCCTAAGTCACTTACTAAATCACCTGCACCATGAACTAAATGCAAGGAATCTTTTTTTTATTTATTTCTTTTTCAGATTTTGCTTCATAAAACAAAGACTCTGATGGCACTGCAGTCTTTCTCAGATACATGCCTATTTTTTTTCCCACTCCTGTGTCATATTTGCAGGTGACTGATGATACTGTTGCACTTTCACTGATGTTTTGGTCAGTATGAGATCTGACCAAATGTTGTCACTAGTTAAAGCTGTCATAGCGATTCTATTAGATCCAGTCTAGCAGAAGACCATGAGCAGCAGCAGAATTAGTTTGAACAGATTAAAAAGATTGCAGTGAGTTATACTTGACAGGAATGGTCATCTGGAAATCTTGCTAAACATTAGACAAGTAGATTAGAACTTCATTATTGAGTTACCTTTGCTTTTTGGAAAATCCCTACTTTAACTGGAGTGAATGACTGATACAGTGAACAGATTTATTCTAGAAAACATGAAGTATGAGAATATTTAAAGGCATATGCCTCATGCTGCAGCATGAGGGGGAAAAAAAGCCTGCTAATGGCTGTGTTATACCCAAATATCTTTCAGATTATTTTTAATTTACTACCACAACATGCATGTGAAAAATGTTGCTCCAGAAAAGTAACTGATGTAAAATAGAAACACATGTGAAACAATCTGATATTATCTAAGAAATGTAAAAGCCTATGAAGAAGCACAGTAGTTGTGGTTTATATTCTTTATTTTGTGTTAAGTTTCCTTTTCTCAAAATCTAAAAAATTTAAATGTCTGTGAAAGGCTTTATGTAAACACAACTTAAGAATGTTGATAGAAAAGTGCACTACTCAAATATATCATAAATCACCTCATCTATGCAGCATTTTCCAACATTAATATTTTTTAAACATTCTGACTTTGTATCTAGAAGGATGCAAGAAAAATGGGCATCAGTCATGGCATTGAGAGGAAAGTGGTTGCGACTATCCATTACCGACTCTTGATGATTAATATAGATTTAGAAAAAACCCCTCATATCCAAAGAGGTCTTTTAGCAAAATGCAATAGGTGGAATTCAAAAGGGGAGTGATTCCTTCCAATAAAATAGAACTATTTTCCATGTGATTGATGTTCAATTTTCATTTATGTATTGTGCCCTTGAAGATTTTAGGAAATCCCAGACTTGATGGATAAGCTTTTAACTGAAAACAGTCTTAATTCCTTAGGAGCTTCCTTCTCTGTAGGCAAACCAAAGCTATCAGCATTCGCTTAATGGAGTTTCCATCAGCAGATCGTTTCTGCTTTGTTCAGCTCTTCTATTTCAGTTTTGATTCTTGAGAGCCAAGCCAAAAACCTTTGCAGTTTCTGCCATTGCTACTGTATATTTGCATGCTCCAGCTTTACTGTCACATCTCTAAAATCTTGGTCTTGGTTAGAAAATTTTTTCTTCTCCATGAATTTCAAGTTTTCACATTAAGTAGCAGGAAGAAATTCACACTTCTAAGACACAGCTGCTTGAACCAGCACTTCCAAAGAACATCTTAACCTGCTTTCTAGTGGTAAGGAGCACCCCAAATTCCCTTACAGACTAGGAAAAGACTTATTTTAGAATGGTGGTCACTGGTTGGATTCATCATGATTATTAAGGATATGATCACTGTTCCATCTGTTCCTTCCTGYCTTATTTGAAGTACTTCTCCAATAAAGGTGTTTTGTCTCCATGCTGCTTTCATTCTCTCTTGTTTTCTCTGCCCTGCTGCTCCGTGATTAAGCCACTAGAGTATCCATTTTTCCAGGCCTTCTCGTTTGTTTGGTTTTTGCTTTACCATCAGCTGGTCTTACCACTATGCCTTCATTACCAAGTATAGCTAGTGATACAAAAACCAGGATATTTCGGTTTCCATCTTAGTAGAAGGATCTTTAGTTCTTACCTCCAGAAGCACATCAGTACTTCTGGATCCACTCGTGTGTGTGTACACACACATATATATATATATATGTTTTGGGGGGTGAAATATTACAGTCCACACACCTTGTATCTGGTAGCTGAACATCTGAGAGGCTGAATGAGGAAAGGTATGAATATTTACTTAGTTCAAGCTGCAGATTTTCTCGGTACTGCTTCTTGAGATTTTTTTTTTTAAAGAAAGAATTCTGATTAACTTGTTGGTGTCTAAATTAACTGAGCACTCTCTGAACTGAAGGAGCATTTTAGAAGTGTGAAGGATGTTTGTGCACTGCCAGAATCTCAGTCCTATCTCTCTGGGTTTGTGAAGCCTGTATAAGTTGCTCYACTTCATCCTACCTGATCCTCACATTTTTAACTGGAGTTATTAAAATTGCAGTTAAACTTTGGGAAAAAGCTACTATGTCTTGCTGTGCTGCTGTCTAATCTCTTACCTGTATATTCCCTGCCCGTATCTGTGTTCTGTATGCAGTGATATTGCCTATCGTTTTATATGTGAAGCTGTATATTCTCTATTATTTACGTTAAAGTTCTCTGAACATGTTTGTATTTCAGGGATGTGCAGTCAGCAAGGCAAGAACAAGAATTTCTGTAGACTTGCTTCAAGGAACAAAACTTGTGTTTTGTCAGTGATTTTTAATCTGTGGCAGTTAAAGTCCTAATTCAACTGTGGTCTCTAAGGGGTTGAAAAAACTTGATTTTTTTGCAGTGTAGGTGATCTGTAGTTGTAAGATAGAATCTTGCTATRCAAGCATGGTAACCTTTTATAAGAATTAGGATTTTTTTTTTCCAGTAAATTCTTAAGCAATAAAAACTCAGTATCAAATAATTTAATTTGAAAGAGATTGTTTTCTTGGAGGGTTGGAGGGTTAGGTTTTTGTCAGAAGTCTTGATCTATGGAGCGTATGTTATTGAAAATCTTTCAGCAGGCCAAGGTAATTTTTTTTGGTAATTTGTTCATGAAGCTCTTTTATTTGCAACGATTCTTAAGAGATCTTTCTTTATATCTCATGAAGCAGGTTGTTTAAAAAAAAAACAGAACAAACCTTTTTCCTCACCTTTCTTCTTCTCCCTCCCSCCCCCCCCCCCCCCCAAAAAAAATTCTTTGATGGAATAAATATTGTTCTAGAAAGTCCAAGATGAGTTTGGATGGTCAAAAGGTTTCTTATCTCTTCCCCTCCATGCTCAACTCTGTTTTTGACAAATACACCCTGTTTTGGAATATGTAAAATTTCCCTTTGAATTTTTAAAGGGAAATGTGTTGTTTTCAAAACCTTTTAGCTTGAGATCAAAAGCTGTCATTGCATTTAACATACAAAATTGTTCCACAGTTGGTGATTTTAGTTGGTTATTGAAAGGTGCTTGAGTGGGTGATACAGACAATTCCTCGCTTCAGGATCTCCCTCAGTTTCAAAATTTGAAATTAAAGTGGCACAGGTACGTTTGAGAACCTTGTGTCCACACTGAGTGTGGTGGAGCTCCTGCTGCTCTTTCCCCTGCAGACCAGTTTCCAGAGGGAGCTGTGGGGCCATGCAAAGGTCATTTGAATTCCCTTTCTGCTGCCAAAGATGATAGATGCAGAGCATCCCTGTGTAGATCAAACCTACCTTTACTATCAAGTTACCACTCTTAAAACATTCCTTTTCTGGTTCCGTGTTCTTTCCGGACGAGCCTTAGAAGCTGGAAGCTTGGAGTTGGAAGCTCCAAGGACAAATACTAACTCTTAACAGTAGAGTGATGCTGAATGGGTGGTTGACGTGTGCTGAACAGGACCACCTTTAGTTTTACCTCTGATTACAGCCCTGAGATATCCATTCAGATTCTTTTATTTGACAGCAAGTGGCCAAATAGCCATCTTTGTTYGTACCCTCCACCCCAGATCCCAGACCATGCAGTGGTCATGGTGGGTAACAGCGTGCTATAGCTACTCTATAGCTACTTGCTATACAAATGATTAGGCAGCATCTTTGGTATTTCTGAGCAAGGCTGGCCCAGTTCTCTCTTCTGTGTGTGTGCCCTGTGTTCAGTGTGCTTCTGCCCTCTCTTGGGCAGTGCTACTTGCAGCACCCCTCACTTAGCTTGGTCTGAGGGAAGAATTCAGCGCACCGTGCTCCCTTTCCTCCTGGAGCCAGCAGCAGTCCTCCCCTTGCCAGGCCCTTAGGGGTGAGAGCTCTAGGCTCGGAGAGGGGAGTCCCCCTTCCAGAGGGCAGGACCAGAGGAGGGAGATTAGAAGGTCTTCAGAGCTGTCTTGTACCCCATCTCTGCTGAAGAAAGAAGTCACCTGGGAACAGGCAATATTCTGGGCTAATGGAAAAGGTTTTTATGTTTGGGTTTTTTTTCCACCACTGAGGTTTAGGTGGTGTGATGCTACATTTCTGCTTGGTATCTTGGTTTACTTATGACCACCCAATAATCACTTCTATATGGTGGCTGCAACAATAATATGATGCTTTCATTACAATATTTGGGGGGATTTGAGAACTTTTCTAAATATTAATTGATGATATAACTGTACTTGAGTTTTCTCTCATTATGTTTTTTGTTTTCTTAATGCTCAAACTCCTCATAATTCCTTCTGTAGAATGTACATCGTATACAATGTTACGTGCTACTGTGTTCAGAGAATTGGGTTCCCTCTTCCCTTTCTTTGTCCAGTCTAATTCCATTACTCTAACGCTTTGCACTGAACAAGGAAATTACTACTGCTTTGGTTTGCAATTGTTYGTATCTCACATTGGACGCAGTGTCATAATGTGATATCTGGGCTTCTTAAAAACTGTGTGTGTGTGTGTGTTTTGTGCTCTGAGAAATTATCTGAAATTGTCTGAAAGGGAAAGTGATAGAGCTAATTACATGCTCATTGTCGGTGTCAGAGAAGGAGAGCCATAATGATGTTTTATAATTGGTAACAAAATTAAATAATTTCTCTGTTAGCACAGTGTCCCACAAGATTTGGAAAGCTGAGTCCATTTTCTAAGAAAATAAAAGCCACTAGATGAAATCTAACAAGTGTTAAAATCAGCCCCTAGGAAGACAATAGAGTGTTACTCTTCTCTTTGTTTTTTGAATAGAGGTATACCTGGAAATACTGACTTAAAAGTATTTATGATGGATTTTGAACTGCTCTGTAGTAGTTTTATGAGTATTTTSTTTTATGTATGTTTGCTTTCAAGAGGCTTATTCTATAACTACATGACATCAGTTATCACTTACGAGCAATGAAGAGCATGATGAGTTCAGATGGCTGTTGTCTACCAAAAGTGAAGTTACAAAACTCAGCAGTTATATCTATCATGTTAGCTGGCTTGTGGAACTAAGGGTGTAATATTCCTCTTTTTTTAAGTAGAAAGCAGTCTTTTGGAAAAGAGGGCTACAAGAGATCTGCCTAAGGTAACTAACAAAGAATGGTAAACTCTAGTTAAGAGAAATCTGTAATATAGACAGCTTTTAACTTGAGTTATCTTATGTTTTGTTTCGGCTATTAAGACTGAATAATTTGGTTTTAAAGAGTATGCTGATTGTTATAAATGGTGTTTACAAGAGTTACAGTAAAGGCTGCTTTACAAAGAATGTCTAAAAAGAAGTGCCAGAGCAAGAGTAAATGTTAAGACCCCTGAAGTAGTGTAGTCTAGAACCTGATTTCAGAATGAAAGTACTGTGGAGTTTCACCCCAGCACAGATCGAAGAGACATTAGAGGTCTTACCATCTATAAAAATACTCAAAAGTGTGAACGGACAGTTATTCTTTCGGGAGCTCTGCAGAGAGTGGGAGGAAGTAAAGCTGCTGCACATCTTCCATCTGATCAGCTCAAGGCTTCTCAGCTATGTAGACAAAGCTGAGATTTGCCRTAAGAGGAGGAAGAGCAGGGCTCCCTTCTGCTGTAGAAGAAAGTAGAAACGAGCATGTTTTGGCAGGAGTCCTGGTGAGCCAGGCGCCCTGTTTCTGGAAGTGGGAAGCAATAGCTTCTGTTGGGAGAAGACCTCTCCTTTTGAAAGAATCGCTGCCTGTACACCTTGACCTGTTCATCTCCTGCGTGATCAGCAAGCCTGCAATTCCCAGATTTGCATGTCAGCAAGGCAACTGACAGCGCTGACGAGTCTGTCCAGCAGCAGTCTGTTTCCTCGGATGASTGCCTGCTGCGATGGTGTCCTGGGCAGGTTGCACCTGGAAGCTCATTTTCATTTACTATAAAACAGCGTCTCTTCTGAATCTTTCTTCTCCACGACGCAAGCCTGATCGGATAAATGAAGTGATACTCTTTGTTCCCCAATAGCCAAGTGGAGGATCCTATATTAAATCTGTACTCAAGTGAATCCAGCTTTTTGACTAATTTTGATTACACAGTAATTCTGACTGACTTGTGGCAGTGTACAACCTTCCAACAAATTTTGTGGCTTTTAAAAAAAATTCTGTCAGTTATTTTTTATTTCCCGGTTCACTGCTGAAGATGGACCAAGAAGAAATCTTTACAGTACCTGTCTCCTCCTTCCCTTCACTAGTGTAATGCTTCCACTGGAAAGCAATTCCCACTAACTAAAGAATCCTATTTCATGGCTGAACAAAAACTTTTGCAGAACAAAACATAGGTTTTCATCCTTACGACCGTTTCAGGCAAGTTAAGAGCTATGAAACTGTAATACGCTAGCTCTTCTGGTGGTCTGCAATCTCTCCCCTTAGGTAATGGCAAAGCTCCTTATACAAACTTGTTCAATTAGACTTTGCAGTGGACTCTCTTGCACCAGCGTAGTGTGCTGTCATGTTACATGTTACGTCCCACAGTTACAAATCTCCRCATTGCTGGTAGGTCTTCTACACCTAAGATAAACAGGCATGTTAAAATGTCATAAGACAGTCTGAAAATGAACATAGACGTGTGAAAATGAAACCTTTCTTTTTGGAAAAATCTTATGTAAAAACAGCAGGGGGGTGGGAGGGTAGGAAATTAACCTTATTGAAATTTCCTATTGATTTAATTTTGACCATGCTTTTACTTACTGTATTGCAATATTTGAAAGATTTCTATTTCTTAAGTAGTTTCCCTTCTGAAACTAGAATTTTGGAAGTTTTCACTGGAGCTGCCAATGACATTGTATAAGTAACTTTTTTAATAGCACTGCCCTGTTGAGTATTTCAGCTGACCTACATAGGAAGTCATTTAAAATGAATACACTAATTTGAATAGCTTTTCCTTTTTAAGTGTAGAAAACATATGTATTATTTAAAATGCTTTTTTTATTTCACGTTTTACAGTGCCTATGGGTTTTGTCTGGACTGAGTTTGGTTTGTTTTTGCTCCGATCATACTCTTAATGTTATCTTTTCTAGAGAGCTTAGTGGTAGAAGTGATCAGAATCCCAAATGATGTATTGTCTTAGGAAATAATGCAGAGCTTGTTAATGCCTAAAATATATCAGTGCCCTCTCAATTAAAAATGAGAATGTTTCCCTAGGAGGTGGAATTCTCTATCTCACACAGTTACTTATCTGGGAAGGCTGCAGAGTGTTTAACCTCCAGGGTAGAAAGACTGAATTATTTCAAACTTCTTTTCTATGTAGATTTACAAAAAAGTATYGAAATCTGACTTTCAGTGATCAGAAATTGTAGAGCAGCAGCCACCGGGTGCTGCTTGCGCTCGGGGCCTAATTCCGTAAGAGACCTCAGGGTAAGAGCATCATGTGCTCTCTGCCCCTCGTGCAAAAGGCTGTCGGTCGCAGGGAGGCAGGAGGTCTCATTCCTTACGCTTTGAAGCCRGTGTCCGAAGAGCTTCAGACTCCAATCGTCAGCACACCAACATGCTGCTGCCTTCTGGCTATTTTGACAAACTTGCTCATGGTATCAAAATGCACCTGCTGCAAATGAGTCCCATAACCAGGAGCTCCTCTAGCTCCTATTGCATGACTCCGGTGAGATTTGTTTACCCAGGTGGAGTCATCTCCTGCATGGAAGTGGGAATTTGCTTAGCATCTCTTCCCATGAGATAAAGCAGGTCTTGCAGCTGTGTGTTTGTGGAACAGGAGTGACATCTGCTGGTGAATAAAAATCGTTTTTCCAGCAAAGCAGCAGTGTTTTTCTATCAGTTAAGTCCCAAGTAAAATAACTATTCTTCTGTTCTATTTTTTTTGTTTGATTCTTTTTGAGTCTTGGACGGTCAGAAAAGTGTAGCAGTAACCACTGCTCATTTATTTTAACTATCAACAGGATATGTAGAATGAATTGCATACAGATTCTTCTAATACCAAATTCTTGAATGAGCACCAAAGTTAATTGAGTCATTAAAAAGCTAGTGACCTTTTTAAAATAATTTTGATTTTTCATGAATTAACTCCAAGCTTGCCCTGCCAGTGAGGAAAGGCATATTAGAGGTACTGTGAACATTAGTTTATTTTTTATTACAAAATTTCCTACCTGTATCTGGCTGTAGCASCAGAAAATAATTTTACACTTTTGCTGATCATGTGAATCAGAACAGTTTCTTCTTTTCCTTTGCTAATGCAAAACTTGTGCATTGGCTTTGGACACAAGGTCCAAACAAGGTATTTTAACATAGAAAGCCTTAAGTGATTAGGTTATTTTGTTATGGCAGACAGTTTCTTTCAGTAGTTTTTCTGATGGCTATAATTATTGTAGCTATTCATACTAAACAGCTTTCTGACTTTAAAATGAATGACCAGTGGTACCATACTTATCACGACTGGTTCTTTTCCTGTGAAATTCGTATTTTGATTTGTACCAATTACGGAGCTTTGGCAGAATGGGCAGGGTCCCACGAAGCATTCCTAGGACGTTGGTGGGGCTTTTGGCATCCCTAGGGTGCTTGAGAAAATGTTTTTTGTAAGCGTGAAGGATAGTTTATTAAAAGATGTTAAAAATGATCTGACATACTGCGAGTTTAATCTGTCCTTGAGGTTATGAGCWAACGGCAGTTTCAGGAAGGCCGGTACACTGGAATTTGGGGAGTTTTTGTTGGAGTTTTCTTTAAGTTTCTATGCGATTATTTATTTTAGTTATTTTATATGATTGCTTTTGATGCCTCATAGAGAATAGAAAATACGGTCTACACAATGATGGAATGGGATTTCAGTGGGTGCCTAGAACCAGCAGTGGTTAGTGGCTTAGTAACTGGCTAACAGGCTTCTTGCCCTGTTTGGAAATGTGCACGTGTGAAGAACTGATAGTGAAAATAAGTTGATCTAACCTGCTGTAAGTCACAAAGGAAAAATTCCACAGAGATACTTGAGTGAGGAAATGATAATGCCATCTATAATTTTCAATGCCATATTTTAACTGGCACTGTTTCTAAGAAATGAGATAACTTAGATCCAGCTTGCTCATCTTGCCAATATAGCTGCTCAAAAAATGGCAATTTAGTTCTTTAGTGTGTATGGCAGTGTCCCATACCCATCTCTCAGGACTGAAGCATCGGCATTGCGATAGTACACAGGGTCTGCAACTCGAGCTTTTCTRCTGTCTTTGAACTTGCTCTGAGGAAGGCCTGATCATGACACCCACCTGAAGACAGAGGTGCTCAGCAGAGTCTCCAGCATCCTTTTTTTTGGTGCTGAAGAAAAAAATGAAGAGATTAATCTTTATTATGTTCACCTAGTTTGAGATTTACTAGGCAGACTTTTTTTYGATTACTTCATTTTACAGATTATTTCAGCTAATTAGACTCTTTAATTGGATTTTAAAAGTTATTAACCTTTTAAATAGGCTCTCCAGAAAGGTATGTCAGCATGCACTGGGCTGGTTTTCCACTTGCAGGCTAGGGTTGCTCAGTGAGGCAGGGAGCACAGGGATCGGTCCGRGGGCACCTACTCTGCTGAGCGTGCAAAGGCGCAGGAGAGCACCACAGTGCTCTGGCTGCCCTTGCCCAAGCATGTCACCCAGGGCTGAGTGTGTGGCTGCAAACGCCTCCGCTTTACCTTCTGCATCACTTACTGCTCGTGAAACCAGCTAGGGCCTTCCCACGAGCGTGAATGAAGAAAGAAAATTCTTCCAGAACTGCTCTGTCCCTTGGACTTCTGCTGTCTTTCCTTTGGRTTGCCTTTTCTGTGGCGCATATTACAATGTTTGTGCAACCCTCTCTCAGTAAGGGGTTTCTTCYACCCAGAATCCCATGAGATGCAAATTTACAGAGAAATTTAAATGACTGGCTAAAGTTGTTTGTGGTGGAGAGGAAGGCTACAAAGCAGCGTATATTAAGCAGTATTATTTGCTGCTCATACTGGAAGGTAAGACTAGTCATTTTCAATTTTTGGACCAGGACTTTTGGCAACTTTTTCCTTCTTGATGAATTTGAGTTACGCTCAAATTTTGCTCATTTTGTCACTCAGTTTCATATCTACAAAATAGCACTTCTCAAGGCATTTGTGAGAGCACTGGAGATAACTTGAGATGCTTAGATATGCTGGTGGTTAAGGTCATACAGATGGATAGAATTGAGGTCTGCAGCAGCGTGTTTGCAAGAGCTTCCCTATGAGCATTTCTTCTCACCCTACATGTTCTGAAGTTTTCTTTGTCACCTTCACAGCCTCACAGCATGTGAAATTATGTGGACAAGAGGCAGGTTTAKTCACTCAAACTTGCCCTATTAAATTGAAGGCAGATTTAAAGCACAAACTCTATCTGATACTGAGTTGTTCATTTATCAACAAGAGGATTTAATAACAAATGAACAAAGAAACCTCAAGACCTGGATTGCTGCATTTTTCTTTCCTGCCGTAATACATACTCTTCCACTGTTTGTAAGATACAGCACTTGGCCGGAACCTGGGACTGCAGCATTCAGCCATTCGTGGTGTCGGAGCTAAAGAGCTGCTCTTTGATGAATTTCATTAAAGTAGCCATGGTTTTGTGCTTGCTAATTTGCTTCTTGCTTTTCTGTCTAAAGACGTTCTCTTACCTGCTACAAGAACCGTGCATTACTGCRTAGCTGGGTTTCATTATGGATTGCTGACAACGTCATATGGTGTCGGTCTTCTGAGGATAGACCTCAGCCACTTTGCAGATGGAAAGGTTGGGGGCTGGTGACATCTTCAGCTCCTGGTATGATCTATCGTAAACCGTGACATTGAGCAAAAGGAAATATGGCACTTCTGCTACTGAGCTCTTCTGGCAGTTCCACTTCCAAATGCTTTGCTGAAGAGCAACAGTAAGGGGTGTGTGGGTGTGTGTTGGTTTGGGGGGGGTGTTGTTTGTTTGTTTAGAGATAGTTTGCCAAAATTCAAGGACAGGAGTTAGTGTGTGCATAGTAAAACTCACTTCTCTTATCACAAGGATCTTTGTTCTCTCAATTCTTGACCTGTTCTTAGGAAGTAACTGTTGCTAGAAATGTCTAAAACATGTTTGGCTTTCAACCCTAAGTCATTTTAAGCACCTCTCCTCTTGAGCCTTGGTGAGATGGTTCTGAAAAACTGTCTTTTTTCTTTTTTCTTTTTCTTTTTTTTTTTTGTATTTTCTTTGGTCAAATGCCAAAGGATTGTCGATCAGATCTTTTTATGCTAATTTGCTGGGTTTAACCTAGAATGAGCAAACTACAGCAATAGAATTCCAGACTGAGATACTGGATTTTTGCTAACATAGTATCTACAGAGGTGGGTGAAATGAAAGAAGTGCAGAGTTTTTGTAARCTACAAACGGCCAGTGCTTTACCTAACCTTACATTATCACCAGCTGTACATGTTGTTACAGAGCAGAAGGGCAGTAAATTGGTTTTTGTCATTACGGTCTTTATTTTGCTGGTGTTAAGGTCTTTCCAGACTGTGCTTGGAGGTTTCTTTACTGACTCACTGTCTAATACATTAAAACTAACAGAGTGCGGTACCAATCCCACTTCATGTATCAAGACTTACAAGCCTCCTGCCTGTGGTTTATTCAGCACAGTTTAAGCTGTGATAGAAACATTCAGCGGGAATTTGTAGTTATAACCTGTATACATATGGAAAAGTCTTCATGTCATTTGTTGTCATGAGGGGTTATAGAAGTATGCAAAATAAAGATTCCTGTCCAAGCTGGTTATGCACCTCTTGGAAATGTGCTTTCATTTTTAGGGCAGGATGTACTGTTTGTCGTGATTTATAAGCATGCATCATTGAGCACATACAGCCTTGGATCGACTGGAGCACTCACCTGTGCAGCATGAGATTTAGAGATATTACTGAGTTTACATCATCAGTTACTGACTTGCATTAGAGTATATTCTTGAAACCTCCACTGAAAGGAAAGTTTTGCTGTGTTGGCATGCTCAGATCATAAATGGTAAGAGGGAATGTCTGTCCTGGACATGTTATTTTAAAGACAGTGCAGAGAAAGGTATTTTCTCTTCAGTATATGGAAAGGAAACTGAGAGAGAGAGGAAGAAAAAAAAAAAAAAAAAAAAAAAAAAGGATTAAGCCATGTGTTTCAGGATTAAGTTTCTGGCCAGAGTATGGAATCTTACTTATAGAATCACAAGCTGTCAGAGAAACTGGTTGAACGCTCCCTCTTTCCCACTCAAGAAAGCCTAAAATATGTTAAAAAGCAAATCTCAATTATGTGCCATCTATTCAGACTTGGTGTGTTCCTCCTATATATTACTGGCAGCAGAGCTGCTGCCCAGAGTCTGTGATTCTGTGCCAATGTTGTCTGTAGCTTTTCTCGTATTTCTACTCYGTTATATTTATATTTGTATGTATTCTGATACTTTCTTCACAGAGGAGAAAATAGAATATACTATATGTTCAGCAAAGACAAAAAACTTCAGAGACTCACATTTTAAGAAGATTGAGATGGCTGTAGGTTGCCATATACACAGATTTGTTTGTAAGGACTCAGTGGTTCTAAATCTTCTATACTGATAACCAAGATCTTTGACCAAACCACACAGAGCTTTGCAAATATGCAGTCTTAAAAGAAAAAGATTTTTTTATTATTTTTGAAATGCTGAATAATAATTTCTAAAACCAGTTTCAAAGTGTAATTAAGCAYATGAAAATATAAAATAAACTGGGAAAAATCTGTATAAATAATAGAAGAAATACAAATATAMAAGTTTTGGAGTGTTATATGGAACAAAGACACATTTCAGACTGTTGATTAGCCTTTGCTCTCTGATACCRTAGCATATATTCCAAATGTTATCTGTGTTCTTGTCTCCAATAACATTACTTATATATGCAATATGAGTTAAATGTTATTAAAATATAATTTTAAGCAGAATAACATTCGTTTTAGATTAACTGTAATGTCAAAGTCAATTAAAATTCAACTTCATTCAATTATGCCAGTATTAAAAGTATTGGAGTGTGTGCCCCTTAGCAAAATATTCAGCTATTGGGTATTTCTGTGCTGTATGGAATTGCAACCAAGGTGTTGGTTCTGGTAAGCATGAAAGGCAGAACTGCGACTCAAACTGTCAGTTTTGAGTTTCTAGTTTATAGGCCTTTTTCTCTGTTAAAGCCTCTGTGTCCCTAGTGAGCTGTAATATTCCAGAAATCAGAGTTATTTCATACGTGGCTTTTTGCATGGCTACTATAGATCACTGTTTGCATAAACACCAGCAGCAACTTGGATACCAATGCAAAGCAGCCTCGCTGAAATGATCATTTAGTGGCAASTGTTTCTCAGATTCTGCTTTTGGTCTTTATTTAGTTGTACTTCTTTCTCTTCCAAAAATAAAAAATAAAATTACCACCAACCCGAACAATGCAATGTGCGCTGTCATCACTAGCATCAGAATTTGCTGCTTTTCATTCCTCMAAGTCATAGCTGACCAAAGCACTGGGCAAACTRTTCTTGAGAGTAAGTGGTATAAAKGCCTTGAGGCAATAATTCCTCCTCCACGATCCGTACAAGGTTTAGAAGAAGCAGGTCTGAATCTGGAGTCGTTGATACCCTCCTGATGGCACTGCAGAAACCAGGCAGATTCACGAGGACGACGAGTTTTCATGCAGCTGACGCTTTGGAAAAATCTTCCATGTTGGGCTGTGACATTGCTACATGGCACCCTAAACTCAGTCCTTTGCCAGGATGCCTGTTGTGTTTATAAAAGAAGTACCAAAATGAGCAAATTATGCAACAACAGTAATGCAAAGCTTTTGAAGATACTGCTGCTGTGTTTTCCATAACTGGTATTCTGATACTCTTTTGCCTGTTGTATAAGTAATAGTATGATTTATTTTAGGAAAATAACATAAGAAAATAAACAATGTTGTTCTGTTTTCAGAAGTGAATGAAGTACTGAGGCCTTTAAATCTGACTGACTTGCTGCAAAAGATTCTGAGGGGCCCAAGTCATCAGTGGAAAAAGTGAGTTAGGATAAGATTTCAGAAGCGTCTGAATGCTTTTTTTTTTACGGAGCTGATTGTGTCCTATTACGTTCTACAYGATCAAGGTGCTTTTGTAAATCATACTGTGATTTCTGTGCAGCTTAGGTATTTAAGTGCTGTGAAAGAAATGGGGAAGGATGAAGCAAGAGAGAATACTAATGATTAATACGTCTATGCCTTTTGCATTTCCTTTGTAATTGAGGGTGAACTTTCAAAAAAAAAACTCAGCTTAGTTAAGCACCCTAGTATCAGTGATACTTGGGGCACAGCACTCAATTTTCCTAAATCCTCCCTGAAAATGTATTCCAGAAGATGAAGAAATGTTTAAGCAATAGCAATGAAAGCTGCCCACTYTTCCTCCAAAAAAGAAGAATATGAACTATAAAAACTTTCACGGATGTATTCTTCTTAAGTAGGTCTGCCAATTTTGATGGTACCTAAGTAATAGATGTGCTCAGTTTTATGGTAACTATGTGAATTTACCCATCTTCATAGCAATACTGAAGTGAAGAAGAGCTGTAGCTTATTATTTTAAATATTGATTTTTTTTAAGTGGTCACTTGAGCATCTGAAAGTAAGATTTAACATATATTATTAAATATTGACTTTTCAGAGTTTCAGTGACTCTTAAGACATTGGAATTTTTTCATATACATTTGAGAAACACTGCACTCTAACATATACAATACTACATTTTGCTATTAGCTCAGAAAACTGTTAATCCTGTTCCTTTAAAAAAGATCATCTTTTCATTTATTTTTGCATTTTCAGAAAACAGAGGGGATATTTCTAGCAAGAAAGGAGCTGTTGTAATGGAGAATTTGTTCTTTTATTGAAAGTGTTTTCTTGCTCATCTAATTTGAAATTAATGTTTACTAATGCCATAAGCAGCCAACCTTTGCTCCTCTGTGCTTCAGGTAAGGTATGTTTTTCTTTTGCTATTAGGACATGGAATTGGTCAGTCCTTTTCAGTTCTTTTTTTAGTCCTTTTAGTCCTTTAGTCCTTTTTATAAAATTTTGCCTGTTTGGCAAATTGAGACCTCAGAAGGATAGTCCTATACTTGCACATTTCCTGATGAGCTGAAAGTACTTTGGAATGGTTAGTGTGTATCACTGAAYGTGAGTGTGGTACTAAAATAGCACGCTTTGCAACGTCTCTTGTAAATAATCCTTTGGTAATTTTTTATTGCAAGGCTTCTGGAGTTATCRTGAGATTAAACATATGTATCATGTAGCCATTTATTGTTTAATTGTTTGCTTTATTAATAAATACCCCTCCAGCTGTTTCATATGGTGTCACATACTGTGGGACAGCTTCTAGAGAACGACTCTCCTTCCTTAAATGTTTTATGGATGTGTGGCTATGAGATTATCTGATCTTCTGCTTTCTTCCCCCTTTTCCCCTCCAGCTAAATTGTTTGCTGTRTGAGGGTCTCTCTCCTGTTGTTGAGGTAGAGCTGAGCGAGTCCTATAAATCTAGGATGAGTTTAGCATGGGAGAGCAATAAGCCCTTATGTTTCTGGTAGCCTTGAAAAATATACCTTCTGGTTCAGTAAATCCCAAGGCTGCAGACTGTCAGAAGCTGGGAGCATATACTAGAGGAAAAAAAATCACAAAATACATGCCGCTATATTTCTTCAATAATTCATTACTAGATCATGTCAGAGGCAGGATGCTGGGCTGGATGAACTTTTGGTCTCATCCAGTGCAGGCATTTTTCTGTTGTTACCTACTATGGCTGAGCTTTCCTGCTTGCCTCCTCCTGTGACGTGGGCTTTGGCGGCAGCTTCTCCACCGCGTCTCGGGGTCCATCCAAAAAGGTGAGGAGGGAGGCTAGCCTGCAGCTTCTTCAATCATTTCGTACCTGTTTCTGCAACAGCAGATGTAGCTGTGCTCGGTCTTTCAGGCTCGATGCTGACCCTTCATCAGCGAGAGAAAAAATGTTCCCTGTAAGGTGCTTGGGTACGGAAAGAATAGAAAGTCATTAAAATGAGAAACTTCTCTGGGCGGTTATGCTTTGTAGTGTTTCTCGGTAGAATGCTTGTGTTGTCTTTCTCCTGTCTAAACCAAGGCTGAAATTTAATTTGAATGTCCTCTAGCCATGCAATACCCCTGGGAATGTATCCTGTAAAACAGTCTGTATCAGCCCTATACGAATTGTAGACCTGTTTAGTCTGAATGAGCTTTAACTTCATTATGTTAGTACAGAGTAATTAGTAGAAACCTGAAATGCAATTTCGCCTGAAGAATGGCAGTTCTGAGGCTTTTCCTCACCTATAGCCTTGCAAGGCTTTTAGTGTCCTGACAAGCAATCTGTCAGAGCAGGAATGTTGAGTGCATTCATTTTTTACTTCAGTTCTTTTCTTACAGGAGCTCAAGTGACTCCACTGAAACTCTGGCATTTATCACAGACAAAATTAGGTCAGAAGAGAGCACAGAGGTACTGAACTGAAAAGAGAGAAATTCATCTTTAGAAGAAAAAAAAAGTCTCAAGCTGCAAACATGGGTTTAATTTGTCTCTTCCACATAAGGTAAGAGTTTTCCTAAGGGACTTTCCAGGCAATTTAACTGTATCTTTGATATAACCATAATACCAAGTTTTATAGGAGGAATATTGAATATATGTTGTTGAGCTATGTAACTTCAAGTACTTAAAGAACAGAGTAGTTCCAGTTTGGTTAATGTCCAATCAAGCAAGCTGCTGAGCATATTTTTGTAGCAGTGACAGCAGCAATAATTATTTGCTGTCATTATTCTGCAGGACTTTGTACTTGTGTTTTTGATCACAACAAGTATGGTGTTAAAGCTGATACATTAAAAACCTGACTATACATAGGACTGTCTGCTACTGTGATATTTTCTCCTGTGAAAAAGTATGACTTTCTAACTAACAATTAAGGAAACAAACATTAGTGTCTTTGCTATAGAGCATATTCCTTGATTGCACATATTGTGTTAGTTTAGATAAGGTTTTGAATTTTTCACTGGGCCTTATTGAATATAACCACACAAATAGCACTGCACAGCATAGCGTGTTCTTAAGAAATAACCTCCTGAAAAAGATGCCTCTGGTTTTACTAGTAGATCTTTCAGAATCCAGTGGTGCATTTGYCCTTTGCTCTTCATCTCATGTAGGTTTGATATTAACTTTGATCCATTCTACAGGGATCTTTCTCTTCTAAAAGCTTCTGTAAGCAATTAATTCTCCCGTGGAACTGCCTGGGTAAGTTTGGGTGAGTAACTACTCCAGATCTCTGTGCATCAGTTATTTTCATTATAAAAAAAAAAGTATTAAAAGCTTTCCTAAAAACAACCTACAGCTTCCTGTAGGAGGAGAATCATCTGTTTCATACCCAAAGGTGCCACATATAACATGTAATAGCCACAGTGAATCAGTCTTTTTCTTTGGAGAGAATGAAGGAAATAATGATATTAGAAAGGGCAGGCAGGATAACAGAAGAGAGTTTCTGAAGGTTTTTGTGGCTGTAGTAATATGCTATATCATATCTCATAGTACTGATATTTATCTTTACGATGTGACTGAATTCCTTGTGGCTACTCATGTGAGCAATCTGAAGCACGTATATCTGCAGGCTCAGTGCCATAGTCGGCAGGTTATGTGATCTACACGTGTTCCAGGTAAGAACAGATGGGTGCTGGATCTCATGCTTCAGCAAGTGGGAAGATGAGACAGAGCAAGGTAAATCCTGATCTCGGGAACAAACGAGGAGAAAGAACTYGATGGACCTCTGGCTGCCAGGCTTGGCTGTGCGAGTAAACAGCTGAGGTGACCAGTGATCCTTAAAAGATATAAATGCAGCATGAAGTAAGTCAGCAAAACACATGAGGTTGCAGATTTTCTATGGTTTGTGTCAGGTCAAGGTTATAAATGTGTGGTCTACATAGTCCAGGTATAAAATATCTGAATGGAAGCACTTCTAAAACTTCATATCTGTACCCCAATACTCAATCCTCATAGCTGAGGTTATGTTTAGTAAGGTTTAGCAATAAAATTAGTCCTATTTTGAATGCAAAATATATACTTAAAGATTACCTAGCTGAGTGAAGATTTGGTTTTCCTTGATCTCTTCTTTTAGCAAAATTTTGTGGGGGAGTGTGCTGCAACTATGCAAAGTGTATTTGTTAACAATAGCAAATATTTGTTTAAAAACCCCTCTTCCCACCAGGTCATTTCCAATACTAGCTTAACTTTTGATATATCTGGTGTTGCAGATTATTGTAAATATTTTTAACAAGTTGTGAAATATTTATGCAAAAGCATTGACTGTATTTGTAACTGTATCTTGGTGTGTTGGATACCAACCTTTAATTTACTTGAAGAATTTTTATTCTAATTTAGCACATCCCATAGTAAAATCAGATTCCTTAAAGGTAAGGACAGAAGCTTTTATAAGGTTGATAAATCTAAGTTTTTCTGTTAAAAATCCTGTTGTTATTGCTAGAATGTTTAATTAACCAGCATCTAAAGAATTACCACATCTGCATGTGGAAAGAATAAATCACTAAAATAGAAAGAACAATACCTTCTTAATGTCTGTGTAAATAATAGGAAAATCTCCAGATTCATCTGAGAGCCGATGTAAAAGAAAAATCTGGTTTAATGTGCTGACCTGATTCTGTTCCTTTCTGTAGCCTTGATGTAAGGTTTTAAATCAGATGGAGCATATCTGAGAACCTAATAGAAAGCAGTATGAATAATGAAGTGTTTTAAATGAAATGCAGAAGGATATTGGGAATTCTATTTTTTCCGATATAGGAAATGATTTTAGAGCATAAGCATATACATACCAAAGTGTACAGGCACAAGCTGTCACCTAAATTGAAATATGAAACATAAATAAATTGAAAAAAAMCCCCAACTGTTTGCCTTGGAAACAAAGTTAACACACCTTTTCCTAATCTAAAATATCAGCTGTGGTAGTTACCACAGCCTAAAGAAAAGACTGAGAAAAGATTAAGCTATATCTATAGCTAAGTAGTGTAACGTATGCAGAGAATATGATAATGTTAATTACAGAAACTCAGATTAAGTGCTGTCTTTGATACCAAGTGAGCAAGTTGCTAGAGCATTTCTCTTTGAAATGTTCCCAAAGCTGCCGTTGCTGAAGGGCTGTAAGGGGCAATCATTTGAGACAAGGATAAGGCAAATATCTCTTTTGAAGTGCCAAGATGTATTTTAGAGCAGTTTTTTCAGAATGGAGGATAAAGTTCAGGGTCTTCTGCAAGAGAGTTTTGGAACAGTCTGTACTTTGGAGAAAAATCACTGTGGTTTAAATGTGAACGATGAGGACTTTTACTGTCCTCATTGGAAGTTCAGGGCTTGCGGGTTGAGTGTTTGCCTCGCTACAGTTGCTGACACCTTTTGGTGGATCTTTGTTCTCCAAATTGCTGATTTTGTCTCAGAGGTTAAAATTGTTATGGGAAAAAACCAGACCTCCCTAAAGCTGAATTCTGGTTTTCATTTAGTAAGAACAGATGTAAACCTATGTGACAGATGCAGTATATTTGTGTTTATACCCCGAAATAATATCAGAAGGTGTTTAAGTTGTAAAGGCAAACTTTTACGCCATTGGAATTGTTAGAATACCTGCACAATTTTTAATTTGCTCTGCTTCTGCCTTGGAGAATGGAGCTAGTTGGGACTTTTCTAATTAAAATGCTGATTCATGAGAATTTTCTTGACAAGCCTTTAGGTGGKTAGGAAAGGGGGGGAGAATGTATGYCTGCATCTTCTGCAGATAGATAACGCAGTTATGAAGGTGCCTGCCAGGAAGCTGAGTTGTAGGCTCAGATTGCTCTCTCCTGCATGGCTGAAGGGTGTCTTCTAGCTACCAGCTACCCRCACAGGGTCTCTCTCACTGCTTATACAACACAGAATAGCCCCAGCTGAGCTGAGGTAACTCTCCAGAATAGCTGATAGCGTGGTGATCAGGTTACAGCTTAGGGACCTTGGATACCAAGGTTCAAAGCCCATTCTGCCTCACCAAGAAGAAGAAACTTTTGGAATGGCTTGAACACCGCAGATTTTCCACCATCTGAAACCCCATAATTTTGAATAAATGACAAACTCTGGTTTTCATCATCATGTSAAATGCCTCCCCTCCCCCTTTTTCTTTTCTTAATCTTGAACTTCCACAGGATTTCTCTCTCAGCTTGTAGGGATAGTACTTGATAATGTGACCATGTGCTTCTTCCTTACCTTCTRCCATATGCAGAATACTTGCTAAACACCATGCATAGCTCAGATCACCTGCAAAGAACGAATCAGGGTTGTGTATTAAGTGAGGCTCTGCGAGATCCCGGGTTTGCTGTGGAAGGCATCTCAATAATGAGGGAGGGAATTACGCAAGGATGAAAGTGTGAAAGGAGGCAATGGGCTTATGGACAAGTTGTCTCAATGCTACTGTAGAGACAACACCTTAAATATATACTCCTTTAAAAATTAGGTGCAGTCCATATGAAATGAGCTGAAAAAATGGTTGGAAGAAGGGGTGACAGTCCACTGGTGGGTTTTTGTGGACTGATTCTTATTTCAGGGGCACTTCCTATCTTCATGACAGAAAACCACTGTTATAGATCAGTTTTGAAGATGTCCCTGCATATTTTCTCATGTCTTTCATTCTTGCCTCCTCATTCTTTTTTTCCTCACTGGCCCACCCCAGGCCTCCCATCAAACCAGTGTTACTTCTTCCTTGCCTCCCCACCTGTCCTGCATATGCATCTGGCTCTGAAGTACTAGGGGAATCAGACAAGATAAGATTTGCCTGTGCTTTGCCCAGGTGAATGCTCAAATATTGATATGCCTCGAGGCAGGTTGGTGGTGATCTGGAGAAAATGAAATAAAATCATTGCAACTTTTAAGATGCAGATAATTTTATAGACCAGTCAGGCTCAATGGTTAAGGTAGGCTCCTTTTAACAAGTTGCTTTAAATACTATTATATGTCAAGATGTACAACTAGATCAAAGTGTATCGTTTGTGTTTAGATGAGTCTATCTTCCAAAGCATGCTGCAAAGAACAAATACAGCAAATACCATTCTCTGTTATCAGTGAATAAAAGAGGCAATATTAACTGCATGTATAATATTAGTGAGCCCATGACTGTAATCATTCTGGTACTGTTAGTGTGGCTCTATGGGGTCAGAACACAACTCCAGGCACCCTGGTTTTATGTTCTGACAACAGCTAGAAGTGGATGCTTAAGGAAGAGTGTGTAATATATCAACATGTGGTGATACTCCCCAGGAGTATTTTCCCAGCATCCAGCAATTTTTAGTTCAGGAACTTTGTAAGTCAAAGGTAGTGACAAACTGAGTAACTACCCATTTGATATTTGTAATGAGGGAGTGAATACTGAAGCAAATGTTATATGAGCACATAAAGACTCTATGTTAAGTCTGAATATACAAATAAAAGAGATGGGAAGTTAATTTCCCTATTTCCTGCCTTTTGAATGTTTTGGTTAAAAATCTTTACAGTATTTTTTAAATTCTGAAAACAGCATGGAGAGAGTCCCAGGGTTAAGAGGTGATTCAACACAGGAAATCTAACAGTGATATTTGAGTAACATTTACCAATGTTTTGGACGTTATGGACAGTGTTTCTTATTCTCATTGCAACTCTAGTCTTTAAAAGGAAACAAGTTCTCTTAAGTGTTTTAGCCTTGTCATTCATTTCATAGGTGAATTTTTTCAGTATTACTGGCACATTTAATCCATTGTGTAAGTCTATAACATGATAGTGAGGACGGCCAATTATTCTCCTTTATGTAATTTCATTGTAGGAGCAGCTATAGGTCTCTGGAGAATATTTTCAGATAGAGTGAGTATCTATTCCATGTAAATTCTCCACATGGTCTGCCTCAAAGTATCTTTTGGGAAATATTTATCTATTTTTAGTTCATTAGTGTTCAGACTTTTCTGAAAAATATTTGGCATAGAACTAACTTTTATTTTTAGCGTTATTGCAGAGATGCATTAAAAAGTAGTAAGCAAGGATGGAGATTGTTTATTTTGGGGAGTRGAGGGTTTAGAAAAATTAAATTTAGAAATTTAATTCCTGATGTAAAACTTTGCTTATATTATAGTACATAATCACTTTTGATTTCAAATTTTAGGCTCTGATCATGAAAAAGCAAGCATATAAAATCATGACATGAGAAGATTTGGGGGATTTGGTGCCTCTAGCTCTGAACAAACCCTAGAAATGCAGCTGAGGAGTCTGGTAATTCTTTTCTAGAGCAGGAGCATCTCTGGAGAGCCARCTTGTTCCAGGCTCCACCGGTGTGACTGCTTTTACATTAGTCTACCAAGTGGGAATATAATGGAGCTGAAATGAGGAACCATCTGATCTTCACCCCCGGCACGAGAATTGCGAGAGGCCACATCATCGTGTTCCCTCTTGCCTGCGTTCCTTCAGGATCCRTCAGTCTTGCTCACTTGATTGCCCAAATTCACCACTACAGTGGTAAGGGTTCAGTGTGCTCCTGGTGAGCAGGGTGGTCATTGAATTCTGGGAGTTACAGGAGAGTCTAAAATCCAATTTTTCTTAATGCCTGAGMAAATCTTCCAACCAGTAGACCACTTGCACAAAAGAAGAGATGCTGACACTTTCTGTGCCCTCTTCTCAGACTTGCACATGCAGAGATTCAGGTGTCTATGCARATTTGTTTAATTAAGCTGGTTCCTGGGTCAGTGAATTTGTCTTCAATCTGCCTTGATATGTTGTTAGTAGATGTAATGGGTGAAGTCCCGAATCTCTCATACTTCAGCATCATCATGGGGACTAGTGTAGATATAAGTGATTAATTTATTTTTAATTAATATAATTAATATCCTTTGYAGAAATTAATTTCCTTGTGGCTATTTTTGTGGCAATCCAGTTTTTGTTATAGAAAAAAAATTAAATTGATAAGGAAAAGCTTTAACGTTTCTGGGCTAGTAAGGTGACTCAGATGGGCTGAGGCTGCAGTGTTCATATTGCCACTGTTATTTGCCAGTCAACTCTCTTCTCTAATTGCAGTATAACAACTCTGGTCATTTATCACGAAGCATTGCGACATCAGTCTGTGGCCTCTTCCTGAACTCTCAAGAATTGTGACTTTTCTTTGAACTCTCAGCTTTTAGTTCCACTGACCCTATTGCCCATTTATAACCGGCGTGCTATTTATCACTCTCAGACTTAGAAATATGGTTGGGAGGAAAGACTCGAGTGCAATCATTCTCACCTATAGTCTCTTTGTATTTGGACTTCACAGTTTCTATGCAGTGTAACTGATAGGGAGAGATTAGTTACAAAACTGTAATTCTGTTGAAGGGTTGTGATGATACCGCACCATAAACTGCATGCGCTGCTCAGGAGGTTGGACATCACCAGGGTTCTGAGATTAAGTTACTGTGTCTACTATCAGTCTCTGTCAGCATCTCTTYTAGAAGAGGACTTTTGTGTAACCTCAGTGTAAAATATAAGGTATTTTGTAGGTTAGGAAACTTGCTGTTGTATTAATCTATTCAATGTCATGTTAGCAGTTAAACTAGAGCATGACATAAGCCAGATTTGATATAAAAAGACATAAATATTTATCTTTATATGCTGCAAAAAAATTCTCTGTGCTGACCAGTGACAAGATCTTGGCATATCAGGCTGAACTGGAACCATTCTGGCATCTTAACAGTTATGCGTTATAAAATAAATAAAAGAAAGCAGCATGTAAACCTATCAGATAGAGTTACTGGCGAGGGTGGAATGTAATCCTAGGAAAAAATCAATGTGCAATTTAAAAGCAAAACAAGCTTGCTTGCTTTCTTGTGTCTCTTCGTCCATGTATACTTTTTGCTGTTCCCTCTGCATTTTTCTTGTGCCCATAGGAAGCTATAGCTTTCTCCYCATTAAGCTGTTCCTCACATCTTTCTCTTATATCCTTTTTTTTTTCATTTCAATCTCTCCTGCTTGTTCATATAAATATTTCTATCATTTAAGTGTGAAATGGTGTGCTTTAAAGGCCTTTTTGGCCACAGGATGTTATTTTTTAAAGTGATTTGCTCTTATATAGTAGTAGTAAGGAATTGATTCAAAACTCTATCAAAGTAGAGAGCCTTATTAATAAGGGCCATAGATCTTTGCACAATTCTTAGGAAGTGGACTAGATAATGGGAGAGTTCAGAAAGCTCAATAGCTCCAGCTAAAACTATGGGAAGACCTCTCTTGTTCTTTCAGTTATGGGAAAAATAGATAAAAGCTCAGAATTTCATGCTATGGGAATTAAAAAATGTTTTCTTTGACATCAGAGTTTTGTTTGTTTGTTTGTTTGTTTTTTTAACTAGAATATGTACCACTTAGGAAAACAATGATTGGTTTAATTATTTCACTTGATGTTTTCTAATCAAATACTCTGATTTTTATATATGATTCAAAAAATGAAGTGTTTGGTTTTGACTGTGTTCAATAATGGCATTTACCTTTTTTGGCCATTCTTCCTTCTGCCTCTTTTTGCCTCTGGTGTCCAGGCCTCCTGGCTGGCTTGTGTCCCCACACCATTCCACCATCTTCACCCAATTCCCGTGGTGTTTTTTGGTGCCAGAAGGAAGACTGATCTTGTCTGTTGTTAGGGAAAATTGTACAGAATTTTAGAAAATCTATTAGAAGGAAAAAAAAATATGGGAAAGAGAAAAGCTAAAATAACTCCTCAAGCTACAAGAAAGGAGTCAAAAGGAAGGGCTGTGGATATCGTATTTTTCAACTTTGGATCCCCAATGGATATAGGCACTTCCTTGAAATCCTAATTAAAACATCTAAAGTCCAACTGAGACATACGACCGGTGAGCTGTTTTTGTTTCATCCCCAGTATTTCTTAGCACCTAGCTCTAAATAGTTACATGCCTATGTTATAAGTTTGTCTCCTCAGACGTTGTCTTGAGACTTTTACTGAAGTGACTAACTCTGTGATGAGAAAGCCTTCTTACCACACAGGCAGTTCTGGATGTCCAGCGCAGGGCTATGGAGATGATCAGAGGGCTGGAGCACCTGCCCTATGAGGAACGGCTGCGAGAGCTGGGCCTCTTCAGYCTGGGGAAGAGAAGCCTGAGGGGGGATCTTATCAATGTGTACAAGTACCTGAAGGGAGGGTGTCAAGGGGACGGGGACAGACTCTTTTCAGTTGTTCCCAAGAGGCAATGGGCAGAAGTTGAAGCACAGGAAGTTCTGCCTGAGGGTGAGGGGGAATTTCTTCCCTGTGAGAGTGACAGAGCACTGGCACAGGTTGCCCCGAGAGGTTGTGGAGTCTCCTTCTCTGGAGATCTTCAAGGCCCGCCTGGATGCARCCCTGTCTAACATGCTCTAGGTGACCCTGCTCAGCGGGGAGGTTGGACTAGATGATCTCCAGAGGTCCCTTCCAACCTTACCGATGATTCTATGATTTTGCACATTTTTTGTAGATCTAGATTTAAATTATGCCTTGCAGTGATCACCTTTTCAAAGAAAGAAACCTTGTGATATCCCCAAACAATTGTCGATTAGGGTGCAGCACCGACTCATTAATAGAGAATTAGTCATCAGTCATTGCACGTGTATAGACTGCAAGCAATACTGACAAGAGTGATGAAAGGATTAAAAAATACTCAGTGTTTTCATTCATTCAGGATCAGGTACTTCAGCCATTTTGTGTTTTTATTCAAAGTTAGTAGTCAAATGAAACCCTGTAAATCGTTCTTTGCCTCACAGAGGGGATGTAAATGACTTGAACCAGTCGCCATTAGGTCTTTTAATGCTGGCCTGTTCAAACTGTCGCAGCTTAAACAGCATTTCATAAATCAAGTATGTTTTAGTGTAGGTTAAAATGCTCTGTTTGCTTTTAAAATAGAGCTATAACTGAAGCAGAGAGACAAAGGAAAGGTTATTCTGGTTTAAATATAGATAAATCAGTGAATTGTTTAATTCTTGCATCATTTACTGGAAGCTTCTTTGGCATTTGAACGCTCCCTAAAGTGGTGCTCAGCAGTTTTTAATTCATACTTAATTTCTTTTTCACGGAAGATTAAGACAAATATTTCAGTGCAAGTTTGCACAGATTTATTCCGGGGCTTTTACATTATGAATAAAGCAGAGGAAGCTTCGCATTCCCCCTGGTTTTCAAAGAAAAAGAAACCGCGGGCTCCCATAAAAACAAAAAATGAAAATAAAAATACTGCTTCTGGAGATTCAAGAAGGGATCTTAGTTTCTGTTTGTGGCCAGTCCCCCAAGGATTTGATCTGCTTACATAAAAGGCTCTCCGCAAGAGAGCTGATTTCATAACAAGCTGCCTCCGTAACAATAAATTATCCTCTGCTCACGAAGCACGGACGCGTATTTTAGAGCTACCTGGCTGATGTGAGACTTGTTTTTTCCTTCACAGTTCAGAGAACCTTTCAAATCTGTACCTAGTAGGGATGTAACAACATACTCTTACGCAGCACTAGTGTCCACACACACTGTTGTGCTTAGGGGATGCATTAGCTTTTTTGTTCCTGAGAAGACGGACCCAGTGGAATTCCCCTCCTGAGTGTGCAGGAGGAAAAATTAGGACAATTACGTTGCTTGTCTTTTTAGTTAATTTTTTTTTCTCAGTGGGTTATGAAAAATTAAATAATTAAAATTGGACTATAAATAATGCACTGAACTTGCTCTGCTGAGAGGTGCTGTGTTGTTCTTCTCAGTGGGAGGACGATTTATACTGTAAATAAAATGAGTTCATTCTGTTGTCCAGGGACTGAAGAGGCAAATGGGAAAGGAGTGACTAGCGCGAACTGCACAGCGGTAAGATCTAGCTTTAATTTATCAAACCTAGCCGTGTTTCTGCAGCTCCATACAATTTAAATAAGACTTATCTTGACATGTACATGTGAATTTAATTGAATAAACTCCCTACCAGGTGACATGTTCTCTTCACGTGCTTTACATGCTCTGTAATAGAGACTCTCGCCCCTTCCCTTGAGACTGAAAAAATTGTGGTGGCTGCTGACACTGTTTTTTACTGTGCTTTTTTAACACAGTGTTCCTTAAATTTGAAGTTCAGGAAAAAATCTTGCCGTTCAGTGACAGGAAAATGCCTACAGCCTAGGTGCTTTGAAAAAGTGAAAATGCTTTGCGACGTGAATGCAGTTTTACCCTCTTAACATTCTCCATATAGCACTCTCTGCTCTGTTTGCTTCCGATGTCCTTTCAACCCCATTGAAAAYGCCTTAAGGTCCCTCTTGATAACGCTCACAAGCCAGAGTGTTCTGCACCCCTGGGAAATGGCCAGAGTGGTCTGCAAATCGATGCACCCGAGTGTTCAGAAAAACCTGGGAAAGACTGCTTTCTCCTAGAGCTTACCTTGTAATTCCAGATTTGATGATAGTTTCAGTGTTTGGAACTACATGWGCATGTTAAGGATTCGTTTCTGGGCAGATGTCTCCTGCTCAGTATTGCAAGAACATGCAAATTCAGACACACAAATACATTTTGAAAGGAGGCTCTTGATTTTTTCTTTTTTTTCTTCTTGAGTAAAGTTACTGTAGGAGAGCAGAAAGAAGAGCAGTAACAAGGATGTAAAAATGAATCTACTGCTTCTAYGGGATTCATGTGGGAAGCTGTAAGAAGGAGACACAGTTCTAGCAAAATAAACCTTAACAATAATGGTGCATCTGACAGATTATATTTTTTTCATAGCTGCATAACTTGATAGTCAGGTATGACTGTGATTTTGACATATGGTAGGGGTTCTTTTGTTTTAATTTTTTTAATGAAAAGCTTGGATAATTTTCCTTTAGTCTAGTTGTACAATTGGAACTTCATTTCTGTAGAAGCTCCCTGTTCTAATTTATCCTAAGGAGGAAATGGGTACTCAAAATACCATATGGGCAGTAGTACATCAGGAAAGACTAGGTAGTATGTGTGTAATATGTAACTACTATAAAGAAATAATAGGTTAATCTGTACGCTTGAAGCTCTAGGCCTTGTCTACATTAAGTTGCCTGCTGATTTGTTCTTAGGAGTATGTTATGCTTACATTGAATGTCCTAAGAGCTAACTATAGGCTCCATCCTGTGATCTGCACTGAAATTCACATTGAATTCATGATTGAACCTATTGACTTTGAGTGTTTGAATTAGAGCTGCAAACATCTAAACCAGCTTGCACAGTCAAGGGCTTTGGAAGCCCCCYGTGACTCTTGCAGGGGCAGTGTGTTTTGTGCTGGCCCTCTATCTATTAACAGGTTGAAGGTCCACGTCTGTTCAGGTGTAGTAGTGCTGTGCAAGCCCGGAGATCGTTTCTTATGTAGTCTGAACAATGTAGACAGACAATCACCGAGACGTAGCTTTTTCACTGAGAACGTAGTTGTGAAATTGTGTAACATCCATTGTTAAATGCTTGTATATAGCCATATTTTTGTAAGATTTAGAAAACCTTTCCCCCTAAAAAAGGAAGTTAAATGTATGCATAGCGTTTTTGTTAATAGTCTTAATTTTTGTAAAGAAATCAGTATACGTTCTGTAACAGGTTTAGAATTATTCATCTTTTTGTTCTAAGACTGAATCAATTTATAAATTTCCATTGTCAAATGCTGTTTGCTTATATTCTATACATAAATTCTTTCATACCCAGTAACTGGCTGTTAGGATATAGCAATACCGAAAGGACTGGGCGTTTGTTTGTATTGTGGAATGAGACAGAACYTGAACATCCTACAATCTAATTACATGAAACTTCCTTTGAGAAAAGAAAGTAGTACTGTTTCTTTTGCAGAAACAGTAAACAGAAGCACAAAAAGATTAGGGATCAGCTTTTCATGACCTCAACACAAGGAGTTTAGAGATTTAGAAGTTTGAAGTTTTGGGTACCGCGCAATCTCTAGCCCTAAGCGTCCCYGTGGCAGCAGGCAGCCCATGGAAATCTACTCTGCATTTAATTCCCTAAGTGGGTACTCAACAATTTTAAAGATATAGGCTGATGATTTTGATTTCTGTATATGGGGAAATCTGTTCCTAGTTGATTTAACAAAAATAACATAAGAAATCTGCCAAGGAGGAGGGAAGAACTTCAGTTGACTTTCAGTGCAGAGTTTTAAGCCTCTCTCCTCTGTCTTCCCTAGACTTTATGTCTAGTTTAAATCTATAACATGATCAGTGAATTGCTGGAATGTATCTGTTAAGCTTGGCAGTCCTACCAATTGAGGATCCCTCTAGAATGTTACCCTTACTTTAGTTTAGTAGCTAAATATATTAAGAACTGTGGTTTGGCTTTCAGATTCGGGTCTCATTGTTTTAGTTTGAAAGACGCTTTTTATATTTAAATATGAAATATTTTTATATTTAAATATTCTCTTTTTTTCACATTTGTTTGTCACTTTCTTTTAAAGAACAAGTAATGCTGTTTCATTAAGCTGACCTGGTTTTGGATGTTAGGGTGTATACAACTCTTACTGTCACAGAGATTAAAAAAAAAAAAAAAAAAAAAAAAAAAAAAAAAAAGATGGGGGAATTAAAAGGCATTACTTTGAATAAAATATTTGTAAAAATTTGTCAAAACTCTTTACATTAATCTCTTTGCCATTAAGTATTCAGTTTTGCACTATAGTGGCAGCAACTTTTGTGCTCATAATTGGTAGCAGGACTTTTATTTTGTTGTGTATAGACTAAAAGTATGTAACCTCCTAATGAGGTATGTAACCTCATTTTTCCTTATTGTTCAGTGTTATGTCCTTCACCTCTGTAGAATTTTATCTTGCAGACTGTGAGAATCTTTTATTCACAATATCCCTGTGCAAGCAAGTTGGTTGCATCACATTCTGTGAGTTGAGTCTGATGATGCAGAGTTTGAGTCTTTTGAGCTTCTGTCTAGTAATCTGGCCCCTGACCATAGTTTCTCTCCCTTCTTATCATTTACTTCTTATGAGATGTTCCCATTGGATTTGTAAATTTCAAGAAATGTGATTAAGAATAAATTGAAAATAGTTTTGGGGTAAGGCATTTTGAAGATTAAAATATATCTAGAAATAATTCTTTTCTAAACCATAATTGATTTTTGCCATCATTGTGTGCTTTTTTTCCTCATCTTAAATATCAATAAACTCTTGTCCAAAAAAGTACTAATTGAATACATTACTGTTTAAACACCTTTCAGACTACCATTTAATTTTAGCTTCTTGCTGACAGACAACATATATGTCCATGTTYTGAAATTTTGCTCCTATGAGCAACGGTGACTACTTGAATGTRGTATTTACATCTTCTTCAGAAATTGTGTTGCTGTTCTGCAGTGGAGCCATTGAGTTCATGGGGGATTTTTTGCATTATTTATTTATTTATTTACTTATTTATTTTTACCAGGAGATTCACTCAAGTTTCTGCAGGTTGTTAAGTTTGTTTATTTATTTTTTTTTAAAGTGTCATAATCTCTAAACAGATAAAAAAAAGAGTCAGAAACAAAGATGTGAATAATCTCCTTTAATTTTGTTTTTCTATAATYCAAAGTCTTTTCTGATTTACTTAATAAAATCAGATATTGTAGTTCATGCTAGGAGTACTGGATATAGATATGCAGCCATGCCTGCTCTACACCTGCTCTGAAGTATTAGATAGAACAAATTCAAGAGCCCTTACAAATACTGAAACTTAAAATCTTTCCTTATTCTTCTGCCAAGTCATTTCTATTTTATACCACTGAACTTTCGTGAAAATATATCCTCTTCTTTCTAGCAAGAGCTACTTTAAAGAGCTGAGTCCATACAGACTGTAGCATTTTCAAGGCTTCTTTATAAAAGTCTGAACCTTACTGCCTTTTTTATGCTGAAAAAAGTGACTGTCAAGTGGCTTCAAGTATAAAAATTAATGAAGGATGGGGAAAATAGGTTKTATTTGCCAAAATATAAATACTACAAATTTAACTTGAGACTAGAAAATGAAGCTTTTTTTCTTTTTCCCTTCTCTTGTGCTGTATCCAGTAAAATCATCACTGTGAGTGGATTCTTGAGATTCTTTGACTCATAAAGCCTGCAAAAAGGTGTATGAACTCTTTTCCTTACAAGGTGGTCTCTCTTTTTATGATAGTACTGGCAAGGTCAATCACTGGAGGTACTTGGACACACTTCCTCTAATAAAGTGTGAAAGGGACCACCATAAACATTTTTTTTTTTTTTAACTTAAAAACCCATGGATTTAAGAACCTGCTCATACTCCTTTGGAAATCTCACGTCCGAGCACGACACTTGCATGGTTGGTTCGCTGCCACCTTACGCTCCTCCCAGTGCTCTCGCATCTCGAGGGCTGTGCTCCTCTCTTTTCTGCCCTGTTGCRCCAGATGCAGCTGTTCAGGCTGGTTTCGAAACACCTGGTGAGCTGTTTCAGGGCATGCAACTCYGGCGACGTGTTCAGCCCAAGGCTTGTTATTTTCTGCATCGTGCAAGTTCAAAGGCTGATGTGTATGTAGCTGTGGTTAAATCCATAGTCCTCTGCAGTTTGGGACATTGGTCTCAACAGATGAGTGGCTGCACAGTATGGGTTTGAGTCCTATTGAATTATGCTGCTGCTGCTCCTCATGTTCACCTGCCTTTGCACCTGTGCTTCAGGTGTCCATGGCCAGAACTGGCAGTGCAGCCCACTTTCAGAGGTATCCTTGTCCTCGGGCGTAGCAATGCTTATTTATTTTGCCCTCTTAATGGCTTGTGACTCCATGGAGAACCACAGCAGTGGTGTCTCTGCTACTTCTCTCACAGGCAAGTATCTGACTTTGCTGTTGTTTCCCAGTGGGATCCTAAAAGAGTCACTTCTTCTGGAGCAGAAGGGGGAGAGGCACATAGGTCAAATTATATCCACAGTGGCACTGTGCTGTGCCTGGGTAACTCGGGACATCGTTTGATGTAAGAAACATCCATTGTGGATGAAACCAACATAGAAGGAAAGAATTAAGATTGGCTGATATTTTTAGGTGCTTAACATTTTGGGGGCTGGGTTGGAGTATTTTTCTCCCATTGCTAAACAATGTGCCAATCAGAAAAATAAGGGTGTCTGACTCTCCCTTACTGATGTTCTTATAATAACTCTTCAGAACTGAAATTGTGTTATTCTAATGTAAAAAAATACTATCTTTTTAAATTTTCATCTTTTCCTGTGTTTTCTTTAGGCCTTTTAGGTTACAAATCCTGCAGGATAGGAGTTTACTAAATACAACATGGAATGACCTTAAGAATTTTAAGAATATTCTCCTAAGGCCATTTTGAGGTAACTAAATATTATGCTCCCTGCTGATATGATGGAGAAATGGAGTTCCGGACTTGTCTAAAAGTGTAAAGTGATTCAATATGGTATAAAGAGTTAGAACACAGAAGCTTTCCTGGCRCTATGCCCCACCAGCATCCAGTAAATAAGGCTGCTTCTCATTAAAGTTTAAATATAACTTTAGCTTTTGATCTAGTACTGAAAGAGAATCCTGCCCTTGATTTAAAAATGTATTTAGGAAGCTTGTGTTCTTCCATAACTGATTTGATTTTTATCAAGTAGTTTTATCACCTTATATTCTGTAAGAAGGAAGGGGGGATATGAAATGCTCCGTAATTTGTAATGGCAAGAATGATCCCTTTCTGCTCCCCCCTGYCCCCGAGTTAAACATCAGTAGTGTTACATCTGGATTTGGAGAAAAATGCAGTGTTTTGGTAAGCACCAATGTGTGTTCTTCCAGGTGTTCTCCATTTAAATATTAAATTATATCCAGTCCTTCAATTCTGTTAAAATTACATGTTCTATGTATCTGGGACAGCTTCAGRTGGCTATGATTAAATCCATAGTCTCCTGCAGTTTGGGATGTTGGTTTCAGTAGATGAGTGGTTGCACAGTATATGTCCTAGTCCTATTGAATTGTTGTTCTGCTATTCCTCACGTTCATCTACTTTTGCTTGWGTTCAGAGCAGAAATTTATCAGAGGGTATTGACTGGGAGACCACTGTAAGTATCCCAGGAGGTATAATGTGTTAGACAACACTTAGTGTGTAAGGTCCTTATTGTTTTCCCAAACAAAACATGTGAATTCAGCAGAGGCAAAGATGCTAAGTGCAGATTTGTTGCTTTGCCTATCCCCATAGTCCATATGGGGTAGCCATGTCTCGCATGAAGTTGTTGATATCCAGCAAGAACCTGAGATGATGCCACCAAGGAGGACTCTATGCCTACTCACAGATGTCCCTAGAGGTGCAGTGATCTACACCAGCTGAGATCTGACCTAGCATATATTGGTTTTGCAGAAGAATTTCCAGGCTGGAGCAGCAGGCTCTGGCTTTCCACTTGTTTGATGCAGAATTTGGGAATTCTGAATCTAGTTCATCTCTAGCAATAGCAGTAGCAAACCAAAATCGCTGTAACCATAGGACAGTTTTATGAGGCTGTCACAGGCTTGTTGCATGTCTTTTCTGTACTGAGAAAAGAACAAGAATGATCCTAAACAAAACAGTTCCAGGATGTTTGACCATCACTTTTAATGTGTTGGTWAATTATATGATTGGGTTGAAATCCAGAACAGCAAATTTCAATGCTAAAACCCAAGCTGACAGTTTCTTGACCTTTTCCAGAATTTGCTGTAGCCAAACTGTGCAGCTTTTGTGGTTTCTGATCTGACCCTGGAAGGGTTAATTGTTCCTTTGTAAGAACAAGAGATTTTAGCAGAAAGTAATTTTCTTGCCTTTTTCTGAATGTGATACTGAACTTCAGATTAACCCCTCTAAATATTAAGAGCTGTAGACGCTCATGATATGATGTAAAGGTTGTGACTAAAATTCCTAGTCCCTTATACTTCCATTACCTTAGTGGACACGCAAAAATTAAAATGTGTAATGATCAGATTAAAAGCAAGTATGTTCACTGAACCCTAAATATAGCTGTGGAAGTGACCATATTGAAACACTGCAAAATAAGTTTTATGTCCCCTTTGGTTTCCAATATTGCTGCAACTCCCTGCTGTGCCCTGTAGTATTTTGTAATTAATGTGGAAAACATACTGGTAAATACTTGCTACATCTCTAAACGACACGGTGATGTGGGTTTACTGATGTTCTTCTATTTCAGCCTGCAAATACTTAGTGTTTCCAGCAGAGGTCAGGATGATATTGTCAGATATTTTGTAAATGTTTTGCCCCGATTCAGAGCCCTCCAACGCTTTCCTTTATTCACAAGCAAACCGTTTGGGTGGCTTTAGTTTGTTTTATTTCTTGGTATGCTGATATGTCATTGCATAATTATTTTTCTCCGACTGGAAACAATCAGCAGTTTTGTAAAATTTGACAAATCTCTCCAGTTGTGTGAGAAACCGTGAAAGTTGGAAATAGAGGAAAAATGGGGAAGAAGGTGATTCTGAAGAATTAAGGCTGCCAGTGAGTCAAAGGTCTGTTACACTGCATCCATTAGCACTTATGGGCCCAGAAATTTCATTTAGATTTGCTTTGGATTATTTTACTCTGCTGTATACAACCATATAGGTATACACACAYGCACATGYGCACATGAATGTCTCACGCATGCATGCATGTCATGTATACAGACATACACACAGATACACATACACRTTTAAACCAAGACTGTGCTTCACATASACAGCAGCCTTTGCTTTGATCACTTGTTTCTGCCTTGTCATTGTAGCTGCTGTATATTAACTCAAATAAAGGAACAACTCTGGCCAAAAAAATAACCCTACATAAATGAATTTCTTTTTTCAGCCACATCAGTTACTTGATCAGTTTTACAGCATAGCGGTGCAAATAAATGTATCAACGCAATGCATAGGGCATCTCAGAGGGGACAGGGACTACTTAAGCTATTGTGGCGATTGGAAAAAAGCTGAGGAACACAATATAATTATTTTTAATTGAATCCTCTTCTGTACTCTCGAACACTGTTTTGTGTCAGATTCTATAAAGCAGAACCACAAAATAAATGTAGCCTTGYGTACGGATGCTCTCTCCTAACATAGTGGGTTTGCTGGTGCACTTGCATATGCAGATCACAGCGTATCTCACTTCATTTGTTTTGTGCCATCCGTTGGTGGCTAACACTGCCRTGTATATTTGTTTTTTTCAGTTTTACTTTGCATTAAGATCTCAGATATACACCAACACGTACACACATACTTGCTGCACAAAAGCAGCTCTCTGTGGGTCATAACATGCTTTTACAAAATTCTGGTGKTTGCGCTGCCTGCTCTTATTGGCACACCACTTACTGGCACCAGCAGTCTRCATGCATACACACACCAGGCTCTTCTGCAACAAAGCACGTTCTTCTCTGGATGTGGGTATGAATCAAATTTTGTAACCAAGTTTGCTGTGGGTGTCATCTTTTGGCACGTGCGTGTAATCGCTTTATTCAGAGAAACTTTGGTATCTCTGTAGAAAGAACGATGGCAGTCAGTATTGTTTACTGCCCCTTAGACTATCTAAAAAATGGCTTCCTCCACTTTCTGTAGAAACCAGCTACCGAACACGTAAAACTCATGCCCCAAATTGCAACTCAGTTAACTAAAGGGAGGAGGGGGAAATGTTCACCATCTCCAAGTACGTAAAATGTTGTGGAGAAAGATAAATAACTGAGAGTGGGGTGTAACAGGATGAAAATAAAATCAGATCAGCTTTTCTTGATGTCTCGTCTCAGTTATCTTGACARTAAGGGTTTTATCAGACCATGAAATACTTTYCAAGGGGAAGTGGTGAAAGTTCATATTGCCAGTGACATTAATAGCTAGATGGAGAAACCACTTCGAATGCTTACAGGGAATGATTCAGAAACATTCAGTGAGACAGATGAGGTAGCTCAGTTAGTCTTTTTTTTAATCTATTTATTGTGACAAAATACATTAAATATCATGCTTAATCTCTCCTCTTATTGCAATTATTTTATATCCCCACAAATGTTTCATCAGTGGAGGCAAGAGTAGTATGAAATCAAGTAGTTTGAGCCTGAGATGGCTGACAGTGGGATAAAATACTCTCTTACATTGATATGCTCCATAATTTATCACAGCAGGCAAGTGTAGTTTATAAATGACAATGACACCTTGCATTTTAGTAGGTTAAGGTTCTTACCCCAAAAAAGTGTCTCTTGCTTGTAGTGATTCTTATTGTTTAAGAAGCCTGGCTAACTAGGCAATGAATACACACTTAGTTACACAAAAATCCTCAGGGGAATCCACTGATACATTGGGAATGATTTACAGTTACCAGGTGAAAAAAGACAATGTTTCTCTCAGACTCAGGGATGCTCGGCCCATTAAGATAAATTCTTTCTTTTAAGCTGGAAACTCTCTGTGTGTTTGAAATTCAGGCTTGTTTTTACTAATCAACCATAAAAAGATAATTCGATGGTAGAGGTATGTGGTGGCCTTACTTCTGTTTTTTTTCCTCTCACTTCCTTGCATTTTTAAGTTAAGCGAAGTAGTATTAGTAATAGGTATTGCCTGGCACTTGGGAGGCTTGGACTCTATTTTCAGCTTTACCTGAGTCATCTTAGCCAGATCCTTGTTAGTTCTCGTATGTCTCTCCCTAGCATTTCCCCTCAGTGTGGGCATAGAAAGCTCTCAGTCTCTTTCAGCTTTAATTCTGTTGGGATTAAGGAAGCCACGTTCCTGCAGATACCTCCCAGAAGACTGGCTACCAGGGTAAGCGGGAAGTCATGAGACTTCCTCCATCACTGTCTTAACTTTAACTCATCTTTCTTGCAAATGACTGACCAAAATCATAACCAGGATGCCAGCTGATCTCACCCAACAGATGATTTTGCTCAATAGGACTAATGCTGTCTTCTTCCAGAATCAGCTAGTGCTGAGCAATACTCACCTTTCTCAGCCCTGTATCAAACTGGGTGCTGCTATTCAAGTCCTTTTTGCATTTATTTCCCTGCACCTGCTTCAATGATTCATTAGCAGTCTTCTGCTATGCTAGAGTAAGTAGCCTTTTGTCTGACTGTAAAACTAACACCCAGGTTTCACCAGCAGAAGATCTGGGTCTCCTCCCGCACTTCAGCTAAAACGTTTTCCGTCGTAAAYGGTATCATATACATCTCCGCCACGCCACACCTAGCAGTGAAGTGGAATAACCTTTTTGACATTGCTGACTTGTAATCGTTCTGGGCACTCCTCTCCTCTTCTTGAATATTATTATATCTATTTTACTTAGTCAAAAGTAGTAAGAAAGATTTCTTCTGTCCTTTTACATCAGTAGGTAGAAAACAGCCGGTTCTTTCTCATTCTTTAGAATGTGTGAAAAGGATAAAATCAAAGGGTACATCTTCCCTCATACTAGAGTATAAACATTATTAACAGAGAAGATATTAAGAAATAAAGCACAAAAATGTTTGTAAGAGGATGCTACTCCATTTGGGGGAGGGAGARGAAGAAATTTCCACAGTAAATAAAGTGCCTCTTTTCCAGGGTAGTATTTTAGCAACATGCTGTCCTGAGCAAAAGGCCTACAGTAACTATAGTTACTACTTGACTTCCATAAAAGAATTTAATGCAAAGATCTGGTTTATACTTGATTTTATTGTATATGTAACCTTTTATCTCAGTCTTACTTCACTTCTTCTGTTTGTTTCTTTTGTAGACAGGTAAGAAACTTCTTGTTTTTATTAGTAGTAAATACATTTGAAATACTGTTTGAAATTTAGATGTAAAATGGCACAGTGCATCAAGGAAACAGGCCCAGTTCCCATCCTGTTCTCCTTTTTATCCAGATYCCTCATCTGTAATTTGGAACATGACCTTTTATATTTCACATCCCCAGAATGCTCACCCTTTTGACTTCTGGTATCTAAATAAAATCCATTGTAGTGCTCTATAGATAGATTTCTTCTGCTTCTGAAACAATTGTAGCAAATACCTAAAACAGTAGTCTTATCTTATGTAAAGTCYTTCTTCAAATTTAATTCCTCCAATACCTCAAATTCATTTAATRCATGAAATATTAAATAAGAAAAACATTGCAAGTCTCATCGTTTTGATAACAAGATCATTGCAGTGTTGAAACAGCTTCTCTGCATTCTCGCAGWTCCATGGTTTGGACAACAAATGTAAGCTGCCTGTCCTAAACTTGGAATATTCATCTGAGTAAGTTTCTTTGGAAAAATCTTATGAGTATAAAAAAGATTTAATTCTGCTGTGTTTAAATCTCTGTTGAGCTCTGTGCTATTGTGTTTACTGTTGCCCCTTTCCATATGCTCCTTACTTATGTGCACCTGCCTCCCAATTAAATCTTCATTAACATGCACATCTGCAGAAGCTCTACTTGCTTTCATCCCACTTGAAGCATTACATGTTTTACACTATGTGCATCCTTAGCTTACTTTTCTTCCAAACTTCCAAAAGAAGCACAGAGAGATGAAAAATCTAAAAGGGAAAAATGGCTGTCAACAAAACCTTGGGATTCAAAGGTCTTGTTAAATTTTGGTCTGGCTCCTCTTCTAKTTGTATTCATTTTTCATTTCTTTGTATTCATTGCAAATCTAAATGTGTATATGAGAATATTCATTATACAATTCAGAACTGATTCACTTCCCTAGAATAGTTGATTTGCTTCTCAGAAAGCTCTTATTTAGCTAAGAGAACCTCTTCAAAAGTCTCCAAATTGTGGGACTGATTATAATGGGATACAAGCTATCCACTTCACTGCAGTGCCCAAGGAAAATAAATTTACCTCTGCTGCCATTAATACCTTAAACAAATAGTGTGCTCTACGTACGTTGTACAAGTTCAAATGAATTTGCATTGAAAATCTGACTATGTAAGAACATATTGCAAATGCAACTGGTGTAATGATTGGTCTCTGTTTAGTAACAGAAACTCAGAACTAATCCCTAGAATACAGAAGCTGAATTACTTGTTACTCCTAAGGAAGAGAGGGAAAAAAAAAAAAAAAAAATCCCTAGAATACAGAAGCTGAATTACTTGTTACTCCTAAGGAAGAGAGGGAAAAAAAAAAAAAAAAAGGGGGGGGAAATATAACCATTACTGCAGGTCACCACTGAGGTCACCAACAGCACAGCATGGGGGATTCAAGTATAGCAGCATGACCGCAACTAGCTGATGGCAATAAAAGAGATCTTTAATCTCCACTGCTACTATACACTTAAATTGGAAAAAGTAAGAATACATTCTTAGAAAAGGTGGGGGAGKGCATAAAAACTTTAACAATAAAATTAAAGAAGAATCCTTTGTATATAAACACTACTATGCTGGACCTACTGCATACTATTCCACGAAGATGATGTCAGTTAAATTAGTAAAATCAGGGGTGAGTACGTCGGTGGGGAGACCCCTCTGCAGTCCGTGCACTGCTTTCTTTAATAATTAGATATGGTGCTGTTGTCAAACTGTGGTCTAGCTTTTATCATTCTTGGCAGACAGAACAGAACAACACTGGCACTTGACCTGCCCATAAAAACTTGAACAGGAAACAGCAATAAATAATCCACTCAAAAGGCCCTTGAGAAAAGCATTACACTTGGTTCCTTATAGGAATTGCATGCTCCTCCAGGGTAAAGTATGGAACCTTTTCAAAACACTGGCTCTGTATTGTTAGCACTTGTTTTGATTACAATTAAATGTCTCAGTGGTAGCCTGAAAGATAAATATATTTCATATATCACAGAGCTGAGAAAGGCTTCAAAATTGTKTCTAGTTTTACTTCTGTTGATCAACACAGAAATCAACTTAAAGTCTACAGCCATCCCTCCCCTGCTCCCCAGTGTTAGACAAACAAAACCTTATAACCCTCCAGAACCGGTCCCAACTTCTTTCCAATGCGGAGCCTGATCCTTCCTGTTCGGCTTTGCACGAATCCCTCGATCCTTCCGCAGTGAAACAGGAGTTGGACACAGCAGCRTTAGGTTGGTGAATGTCCTTCTTAACGTGGTGACTGGACAGTGAGATGGGCATCACATTAGTAAATGAGTGAACTGGAAGAATATTTTGGTTTAGTTTCCAGTCTAAGGAATAGCTTTTGGTTCTGTTTTTATTTTTTTCAAAATATTTATAGGCTCTGATTATGCAATCAGTTCCACAGACATTTCCTTTGGTCTCTGGCCAAACTAAGGCATAATTTTTAGTGTTCATAATCATACAGTGGAGTAAGTTGTCTTTTCCAAGGGTGTATAATAATTCATATCGCTCATGTTCATTTCAGTGCYCTGAATGAATCTATACTGTGTGAGGAAAACAAAAATCTGGAATATTTGCCATGAATGGTTTGGGAGAGATAGGCTTACACAGACTAATATCACATTTTTCATCTTTAGTAAATTAAAATGAGCAGTAGTKAAATGCTGTGGTTCTTTATTTTCCCTGGTACAATCTTCTGCTTCTCTGCTAGTAGAAGCTAGTAGCTCTGCTAGCTTCTAGCTAGATTAAGAAATCTTCTTCAAAAAAAGAAAAAGGCAATTTCTTCCCCTTTTTGTCAGTGAGATTAAACTTATCTTTTTTTTTTTTCAATTTTGGAAGCCAAAACCCCAGAACGTGACTGGTTAGTCAGTTTTATTGAAATTATTAATTTGATTTGCTGAAGATGTATATATTTGAATATTGAGTCACTGATTGCTCAAAACCAGAAATTTTATGAAATATTTTCCAATATTTCATGTGGGAGTTAATATAYATATATATATATATGTATGTGTGTGTGTGTGTATGTATGTATATATATGTATATACCTGGTAAGTTGACTCATTTCTTCAGAGGTATAGTCAAGATGMTGACGCCCATACTCAGGTGGCAGTAATGAACTTCAGACCGTCTCAGGTCTTTACCTGGCAACATCCTCCATCTTCTGGCATGTCCCTGTAGACCCGTTTGAATCAGATATTGATGGCTGCCTGCTTGAATTTGTAGTGACCCACGTTGCATAGGAGCAGGAAATAGGTGTTGGCCAAATGTAAGGTGGTGTGGGGCACCATTTGCATCCCTCACCGTGCAGCCGTGTGCCTGCTGATGGCTATTGGTAGTGCCACCTGCAGATGCAGGCACACTGTATTTGTGCTTTCCTGCTCACTCTTTTAAAAGAAGCATCTTGTGTACAGATAGAATACCTCAAAATTTTCGTACTCTTTCAAGGTGTGCAACAAGACCAGAATATGTGAGTGATTTGGAACCAAAGATGAGCGAAATCTTTGCATTCTGCCTAGTAAATAACCGCTGTTAAGCTATTAGTGTTTATTTCTTGAATTTTCCATTAAATGGTCCAAACTAGCATTATGTGGCTTTAGCAAACAGCCATCCTAAATGTATGTCTACTTTCTTTCGTTGAGAGGTTTACCCTTATAACAAGTATTTATTTGCCTATATGGAATTCATAGGTTGGGGGAGAACTTGTTTATTTATTTAGAAATTTTGTCTGTTATTGACTATGCAAAAGTTTCCACTAATGAGAATTCTTCCCCATTGTGAATCGTTAATACATTAACTACACTTCAAATTCCTCCAGTAATGATACAATGAGAATTGCTTAGCTGATTTAAATGACACAGATGTAGTACTAATTATACCTTTTAAATTGGCAACAAACACAATTAATTTGCTGATTATCTGAAACAAAAGTAAACTTTTTTATTATAGTAATTTACTATAATTTACCACACAGCCATTTTCTTTGTATAATATTTATGCATTTGACAAACCTACAAAGAGATGTGTAATTAGACCTGTTTCATCCATCACTGGCTGCCTTTTAACCAGAGGTCCTACGTGAACAGCTTACAAAGATGCTATTAGATTAAGCAAACCATAATGATGGCAAATTTTAAATCAACAAATAGATTTGTTTTAYTAGTAATTTCTGTGGATTATTAAAATTGAATGGTTTTAATTTAATTCATGTTATTTGAAACTGTTCTATTATGCTGTTGTTTGTCTAGTGGTTTTGAATACTTGTAGTTTGCCAGATCAGTTGGTGTTTAGACTGTACATACGTTTGGAAAATTTGAGACCAAATAAAACTCATTTGTGGGCATTTTTTTAGAAACTGAATTCTCTGAAATGCTTTACTCTTAGTGGAACTTAGAATGATTTGGCCATGAGTTCAGGAAATCAAAGTGAGGCCATTTAAATATTTCATTTTCATTCGATCCTCGATTTTCATCATTAAAAATCTGCARATGTCCATATCAAGCCCTTTTAAGAGGTCATTTATTTACCTATTAAATACTAGCTTAGATAGCTTCATGCTGGTGTCTGTAGTGTTACTAACGTTTGCCAGATGGAGGGCATTATTAAAATCATCTTCAAAATCTATTTTAATACAGAATAGACAGACGCATCTTACAGGAGATGCCAAATGTTATTTCTGGTACAATTCTTTAAACTGAATGTAACACCAGGAATAAAACAAAATAATAAAAACCCTCAGAGATTCAGTCTGCATTTTCAATGTCACCAATAATTCCAGAGAAAACATATGTATTAATCATGTTTTGACAGATTAAAAGGCACTTGAGTTAATTTAGAATTGATAGACATTTTTAGGTAGCAGTAGTGTGGTAGCCACCACGGGCTTGGGAAGCAAATTTTATCAGGGCAGGTAATATCCTCTGATCAATGCTTCCTTCATACTTGATAGCCCTCACTCTAGTGAAAAACTCATTATTGTTTTGCATTAAATGCTCCTAAGTCAGAAATCTGGCTTCTCACTTCTTCCAGCTCTATGCATGATAAGTGCAATAGAGGCATGCAAACTGAATTTAATCCTGCTGGTCATGATTTTTACACACTGGAAATTACTTTTTCCTAGGAAATAATAATGTATCTCAGTGGAGAAGGAGATCTACTGAAAACAAGTCAGAACTCAGTCTCCTCAGACATTATCAATAACAGTGTCGGTGCCAATGGGTGCCACCAGTTCTGTGTCAGCATACGTGCATTTGAAGATGTGCTTCCATTCCTTCCCTCTTCTACCACATTCATGTTGCTTATCATCATTCGCTCCCAACTAGAACGGTAACCGCATGGCAAAAGCTGCTCTTCCCTCTATCAACATGTCCCCAAACTCTGAAAACGTTCCTTTAAAAAAAATTTTTTGATTTCTTATAAGGCATTTTGTTCTGTTTAATAGAATCTAACAATAGCCCTGCTAACAAGCGCTTCCACAGTGCTTGTGTGTTTTCTCCCATGTTTTAATTTGTTTGCTTTATGTTTTCAGGAATGGATATTGGTTAGGTATTGGTGAGCGTGAGTATGGCTAACGTGGTTGTTTGGAGCACTTGCAGATTTCTTTTTAAAAGGAGAAAACAGTGATTTCATTATGTAACATAAATTCACTGTATTGTACCTTTAAAAAGAAATAYGCAGTTGTTCATGAACTATTAAACTATATGTGTCATCGATTTATCCTGTTACCAAAAGGATCTCATGTGTCACTTGGCAGAGTGACAGTTTTTTTTTCCAAGTCCATTGTATAATTGTGTTTTGTTAGCTGTTTTTGTTTTATAAATACTGTACTGAAGGGATCTCTGAAGATCAAGATTTTGATGCAGTATTTTTCTTTGCTATACTTTGATGTTGACTTTTCTCCACTCCCATCCCTGCATTACACACAGTATTTTGTCCTCAAAAAGTTACCAATTCTATGTCAGGAAAAAAAGCGTTTATTTTTCATGCCAGAGCTTTTGGAAACAGTCTGACTCCATTCCAGCAGCTTCCTTGCTGAAACTGTTCAGAAACAATTTTCCTGGGAAAACTAGGTTTGTGAAAATTTTCTCTGTTTAAACATCTGCAAAGAGACTCCAATGTTATCGTTCTCCATGCACGCGTGTTACTACTTGAACCTTGAATATTAGCACTGGTATGGGTTCTCTTTCCTTCGCTGGCCCCTTTCTGCCAACTCCCCCTTTTAGCAATAGCAGCGTCAGTGTGCTCTCTCTTTCCCTGTACATTTAGAAGGAGAAACTTCTCCTGTAATATTTAATCTAAATCCCCCTTATTGAAAAATAATTGAATAAGTTCTTATCCTATCTCTTGGTAGTTATGGAGAGAAATTATTCATTGTCTGCTTTRTAACAGCCTCTACGTATTGGAAGTCTGTTTTCAAGCCTTTCCTCCAGCTTAATCTTCTCTTCTTTATACTAAACAAATGCAGTTTCCTTAATCTTTCTTCCCAGATCATGTTTGTGAAACATCTTATCAGTCTTAAGGTTTTCCTCAGGGTTCTCTGCGATTTATCTGCCTTTCTCGAGCAGAAATGACCCAGCTGAATAGAACTTTCCAGCTGAGTCTCCTCATTGCCAGCAGAGTGGAAAACTTACCTCCCATGCCTTTTGCATGATACTACTTTTAATATTTTTCAGATTGACGTTTACCAGTTTTGCAACAGCATTATATTTTTGGCTCCTATTCAGTTTAAGCTATTATAACGTATCAACTGTGCTTGAAATACTGCTGCTTAGCCAGGTAGTTCCCAGATTGTATTGTGCTTTCTTTTGACTTTTTTTCTGAAGTGAAATACTTTGAAATTTGCTTTCATTGAATTGAATCCTATTGGTATTACAATACTGCTCTAATTTCTGAAATGAGTATGAAATCCAATCCTCCTCTCGAGAGTGCCTGCCTCCCCTCCCAGCTTAGTGATAGCCACAATGTTATATTTGCAATCCAGGTTGTCAATGAAAATATTTAAATCTTATCAGATTTTAGGTAAGACATTGCATGATACAGCCCTCAGGTTTGACAGTGAACCTATTCTTTGGGTACCATTTTCTTCCAAWTGTAATAGTTAATTAAACTGTTCCATTTGCTCAAAATTAAGTGCATATATATTCTATGCTCTTTCTTAAYAGAGATGTTCCTGTAGAGCAGGGAAGAAGCTTGGCTTCTGCCCACTAGGTGAGATGTAAGCCTCAAAATGGGGAGACGATGCTGCTCTGRGAGTGACTGAGCATGCTTAGCTGGAAGAAGCTTTTGGACTGCAGGGCAAGGCAGGCAGGCAGCCTGCAGTGCAGATGGGAGGGAGCTCTCCGAAAAGCTCAGGAAGCACACGCATGACCATACCTTGGAGACTTATCCTGGCAACCCACCGCAAGGACAYGTCCTTGCAGGAGAAACCATATTTTCCAGTCTTGTTTTCCAGTGTAGCCACTCTCTATAATTTTTTGGGCTGGAAAAAAAAAATCTACCCAGTCTTCCTGGGGTCCCTAGGATAAGCGTTAAAGGCATGCCTGTGTATTTGCTTCTGGAACGCTTCAGGAAGCCCCCTCTAATTTGTGCTGCAGACTGTCTTCTCTCCAAAATGTTGCTTCTTTTGGAGTAATGAACACATGCCATGGCTGCTTTGTGCATGCAAAAGGTTGATCTCTTCTTGTACATCCTTCATCTAGGAAAGATGACAGCTAGAAATACCGTGAAAAAATCTGGATCTGTTGTCCACTTCTGTGGTCCAGGTGTGAGTTAGCCCTGAGGAGTGGACTGCCAGCTGAATAAAYCTTTGGGACAAGAAAGTGGTATCCAGTATCTGGAGGTTGTCAGTCCTTTCATAGGTTGTATGACAGCCAACTGTTGATAGTTTTACTGTTGTATTTGTTCACCAAGTTGAGCAGTGGTGAGTTTTAGAAATAGTTATATAGTAGAAAATGAAGTTGGTTTTGGAGAGTTGTTGTCTGGCTATGTAAACTATATAGGTAGTCTACAGAAAGATTTCTTCTAAATATCGATCAGGGCTGGAGCCTCATGTGGGATATGAAGTTAGGGGAAATCCTTCCACAAAATTGTTGGTATGCCATGTAGTTTGAAGGAGTGCTCTACGTGGCCAGAGAAGCAGAAAGGGAATTGAGAAAGTAGTTATGATTCTCCAGACCTCTTGCTTGGTGGAGACCAGTGGATAGAAGTATATGACTTTATTATGTCAGTCGGGATGATTTTCWGTAAGTTTGTAAGTTAATGTTCAAAGCACCTTTTAAAACACTGATGGTAATCAGAATATGAAATCTTATTCTAATTATATTCTGCAAACACTAGTAGCTGCCCTGTGATCTGCAAGGTAATGTAACTGACCTCCAACCATTCAATCTGAAATGCTGGACTTGGTGGGAGTATATACATTCTCCTAAATGAGCTATGGTTTATATGAGAATRCCTGCTTAGTACATTTGAAAAACAAATAATCAAGATTATCTAAGCATAGGAAATTTACAGTTCTGGCTCAGCTGTCATCTTCTGGCATCTGGGTTAGCAACCTGATGGATTTTACAGCTCAGCCTACTAACTGATTTAATGACACGGCCTTTTAGAAGTGCCAGCTGAAAAACTAATTTTGGCAGGAGGRGTGGCCAGATGTGTTCTTCACTGTCCTCAGTCTGAGCTGGATTAGTAGGGACTATAAATAGATTCATAAATTTTTAAATATGTCTACATTTTGGTCTTGATGTAATATACTGGAAGATAGATCATTCAAGCTCATCACGGGTCATAAGGAACTGAGTTAATGAAAAAATTATTCTTAGCTAGAGAAACAAGTCTAGTTTTGAGGGGATTTTTTGTTTGTTTGTTTGTTTGTTTGTTTGTTTTTCCTCCTCTCATCTCTGTAATATCTTCCATTCTTGACTGACCAAAGCTTGGTAACATCAAACTCCTCATATGGAATCCACAAAGAAATAACGATTGTGGTTCACTTCTGTCAAGAAAGGACTTTTATCATGAATGATTTGCCTGTCATTATGGCTTTAATTTAGGAAGGAGATGATCCACAGAAGTACCACTATTCAAATGAATGGAGTTATGTTGTATTCATTGTTTCTTATCTACTTTTCTGATCAGGAATCTGTCCCATATTTAAATGYGAGTAGTCACCTGGAGATAAATGTGTTTATATTCTTGATCTAGGTTCCTCTGTCTATCTTTACTGAAGTTTATTTATTGAACTTTGACAACTTATGACCCAAATTTATTCAAAATATGCAATTTTAACTTTACCTAAAAGGACTGTTCATTGGCAATTTATGGAAAAGAGTGCAATATAGAAATCAAAAGGGAATTTAGATTCATTTGTCTGTGTCTGTAAGACAGAAGAAACATAGCCTGACCTTTGAATTTAATTATATTCTATTTATTTATCTAATATTCACAAARTTAAAAAAAAAATCTTTACTAGCCTGAATGTTGAACGGGAAATTTAAATGGAAATGTATTTCATTTTCATCTTCTTACTTTTTCAAAGATAGACATTTGGCCTTGATATTGGAATGTTTCATGTGATCTAGCTTGCTCTGCTGCTCACCTTAATTTTGATTTTTTTTTTCATGAAAAGCAAAGAGGGACTTTAAGGCATTGTTAATAGAAAAATCTGCAGTAATGAATGATGTAGATCTCCTCTTCTAAATTTTGACTGTAACAAACCTCTACATGCCTCATTCAGGCCACAAATCAGCAAAAGCTTTATAATCATTTTCAAGTCCTATTTTAGTAAACAGAGCTTAAACGTGTTTGTAGTATGTTGCATATGGACAAATCCTTTGCTTGTTTACCAAACGTAGTCCTTATTTTCGAGTATTCAGCTGTCTGTTTTTGTTCTTATTTAAAACAAAGATGAGATCCATGGCAGCTACAGTCCACAAAATCTACTGAGACCTCATTCAGGTAATCRTTTAGCTATCCCATGGATCCCCATGGATTAGTGTTTCTTGGTTTTGCTTTTCAGATTTGGCAGARAGCAAATGTTTTTTGCTCAGTAGATTCCTTACCTGCTCTGTAATTCTTGGAGGAAGCCACCACCTCCACAAACAATTCTCCTTGCTTTCCCTCCCCACAGCCTGCTCTGGCATATATTACAGGTATGAGCTTGGGCAAAAAACATCCCATTTTCCTAACCTACTTAAATATTTTTGTCCTGTGTTAGGARTATCATTTCCTGTTCTAGTAGGAGGAGAAGAGGGGGAGAAAGCGTACTAGGTCATGTGCTTTGAAACAATTTCATGCCAGCCACATACTGGCACTCTYGACAGGTTTTAATTTGAGTCTTGGGGAAGTCTGACTTATTAGAGATAATTTAGGTCCCAAGTAGGGGCRCCTAATATCTAGGGGCCTCTGACTGATGTTTTTTACAGCTGAGTGGTAAGTTTAATTTGCAACTGTGTGTGTGTGTGTGTTCTTTTTTTAGAACAGTATGATCAAGATTTCAAATTGAGGAAAATTCAACTTGAAAAATTTATTATGAAATATAAGGTGTATAGGWTTTTCTTTTTTTAAAGACTACTTTTTATTATTTACAGCTGATTTTCTTTCTGACAGTTTTTTTTTATATTATGTCATTGAAAAAGGCCAACGATTAATAAATTGATTAGAGCTGATTGTTAAAGATCTTTCCAATTTGACTACCCTACCATATTTAAAAAAAAAGAAAAGAAAAAAAAATACATTAAAAAAAAAGGACGCAGGCATGGTTCTTGACACCTTGTGTTACTGTACACAGGGCAGTCGTTCCAAGAGCAGATACTGTCTGGATGTCACATGGTTGCACTGGAAATGGGAATGAAGAGGATACTGTGATAGTCCACAAGGTTTCTGTCTGAAGCTTTAGATGTTAAAGGTGTTTTTAAAACTATTTAAATTAGATAAATGTACATAGGACAAGTCTCCTGTAAATACTCCTGAACAGTGCTTTATTTGTTGGAAGCAGTCTCTTTTCCTAGGTTTAGTCTACCTCTCCTTGGGGAATTCAGGTTATTGAGGATGCAGAGATGGAAGAATTTTTGCAGATGTCTTGTTTCAAACCTGTTTTTCCTCAAACAATAGCTGAGATTTCTTTGCTTTCCCTGTGGTGAAAAAGAGACAACGGGCTCTCTAACAGAGCAAGTTGTGCTTCATCTTCAAAATGTCAGAGTTTAAACTATAGTAGCCCTCATAGTTATCTCTGAAATGTGTGCCAGGTTGCTTGATGGTGGAATTAAAATTCTACAGATTTAGGGACACAATTTCTTTCCCTAAATATCAACATAGACTACAAAATATATTTTGCACCTAATGTATAAATTTAATTAATTAATTAATTAATATGTGTACTATTACCATTGTGAAACAGATCAGTGTTTCACAGCTGTGATGACAGACGAAGGACTAGGAAACACCTCTTTCATGAAGCAGTCAGCTAATCAGCAGATTATTTTGTTACAAATCCAAAATTAATTAGTGCGTTAAATATTTCATTAAAAGAGCAACTCTGACTGCCACCCCCAAAAACAGAAAAACAAAACAAACAACAACCCCCCCCCCAGTTTTCAATCAGTATCAGCTAAGTATTCCATACCTAGTAAAAATAGGCTGGCAGGAACAAACAATTCCTAGCTCTAAAGAAGTGTAGATTCCAAAGGCTGTACAGAAATGTTGAATATCTTTTGCTACTCCTTTATGATCAGAATTGGACCAGAAAGGGATCAGAATGAAAGGAAGTCAGGGTGAGGGGGAGACCTTCCTCTACTGTTTTTAATGGTATTATCATTTTTAAATAAGATATAAAAGTGTAGTCAACATTCAGAAATGGAAAAAGAGAGACATTGTCCTTGTTCTTTCAGAAGAAATTTTCAGTTTTTGATGTTGGAACAGCTTGTGTTAATGACAGTAAAGCATGAATTGCTGTCAGTTAGACTTTTAATCGGTTGTTGGCAACATGCATGGCTCATATGTCTCTGACATGATGGACCTAGTTTAATTTTGTGGAATGAGTAGTTATTTGATTACCCTTTCAATGCTGAGGAGATAAAAATCTGAATATGTGGATCTCCACAGATCATAACTCACACTTGTCCCAAAACAAAATTAAATTGATAACCTAATATGTTAAATGTTTACACAGTTTTAGAAGTATCTACTATATTTGCTCTTGACTTTAGAACGACTTTTGACATGCCCACTAGCTGCCCTGCCTACAGATCCCAATGTGATGTACGAGAGTATGTACGTAACGTAGGTATGTTCTAAGTGGTGGATGGAGAAGATGATTATCAATCACTGAGTATGCTCTTTCAGGAATGCACGGTTAGATGGCGGTCTTGTGGAGAAGAAGTTACAGGCAAGATCATTTAGTTCTTAAACTATTCCACCATGAATGGTTCCTGGTTGTAATAAATAAATAACTGAAATTTATTTAGTAGCCTATCACTGAAATTATAGCTATGGTATGAAGCTAAATTATAACAAGAAGAAAGAAATTAAATAGAAACTCTTCATAGAAGGACATAGTATCTGAGGGCTACAACAAAGCATTTTTCAGAGCTTTTTATAGTTCTTATTCAGAAAGCATTTTAGGAAGGAAAGAAAAATAGTGGTATATAAAAAGAAATAAGGAAGAGCAACATATGAACAGTATGACAATAACGCAAGTATCAGCTAGGGTCACATTATTCATGTCCAGACTATGTCAGCAGAAGTAATATAATCTGGACTGGTTTATTTATTTTTTAAAGGAAATACAGAATTTGCTGAAATTAACTTGTCCATTTGGAATCTACTCCAGATATAAACTAAAACATTTTTTGGAACATGGATATGATTTGTTAGGTCATGAAAAAGCAACTCCTTTAAGCTTTTTCCAACACAGAATGAGGAATGGAGGAAAAAAGAAAGGGTAACTGTGGGGACAAATGAGTTTGGGTTCATAAACATAAGTTTTAGGTGAAGTCCTACTAAATATTCAATCATTAAGCCCAAACAATATTTTTTTTAGCATTCTGAATATTCAGAGCCTTTTAGGATTTGTCCTAAAATGACAATCTAGTTGGAGAAAGGTGATGGCACAGTGTCTGATATTATTTGGAGATGAGCTTAGGATATTTTTGATTTACTTTTTCAATTTATCTTTATTACTTTAAAACAATAACAAACTCAAAAAGCAATTTTCTGAGACACATGTAATTCTCCACCTGGAGACTAACATAATTTGTCCTTCTTAATTCCTTCTGCTGCCTCACTCACAGATTGATTCTCTCTCTTTGTATAATATACTTTTGCTGATGGTGTCAGTTCGCTTATCATAAAACTTATGGGACGATTTTGTATTACTTTTGCCAGATAAGTCTTGCCTGAATTCAAAATTGTGCTGCTTTTAAAATCTCATCTAGCAGCAGTGGTATAAACATCAATTAAGATACACTTTACTGAAATTAGGTCCAACTTGAATTGATTGCAGTTTAGCCTTCTCTGTTCCTTCTCATTTTCAGGGATTCTATTCTCTGCCTCTCTTTACTGCGTAGGATCTTGCTTGGTTTTTTATATTGTGGCAATATCCGCCRGCCAAGCTCCCACTGTGATAAGAGCTGTACAAACATGGAGTTGGTGGTTAAACTCCCTGGAGCAGGATCTGTCTCAGTTTAAAGAGCCTGTTCCAGGTAGACGAGGAGAATGGGCTCCACAAGGATAAAATAAGCTATGGATTTTCTTTGCCTGACAATTTTACTCTCTCCACGTTCCCGGGAAGAGTGAATTCCAGACAGTTTTCCTTAGTGCTGGCTTCTCCCCTTTTCTCCTAGCTCCTCTTGCTGGATCCCACTGAATCTCGTGCGTGAGTGCCATCAGCACGGTATCGGAGTGTTATATTACTTTCCCTTTCGTGCTGAGACTTGCCCTCCTGGCTGGGTGCCTCTCTCCTATCAGGCAGCAACCTTTTTCTCATTTTCAGCTCTGTCCAGAGGATTTGATTACCAGATGTGTGCACTTATTTCCACTCATCTAGCTGCATTTATGGCTATGTAGTGGTAACCTCTGTATGTGTTTAAGTTAAATATGCTTCTCGGAGAGTGGGAAGGAGAGAGAGGGAGGAAGGTTTATTCATTTTTTTTTCTCAAGAGTATACTGAGTTACTTGGGACAAAACAATTGGGCTGTTTGTGGTAATCCTACTAAATGGTTGGATATACATCTTTATTAGCCTCCTAACACCATGAGTGGCAGGTGCAACCAGAAAATATAGTTCATTCAGCACCGGACTGGAACATTTATTGCACACTGTGGCTGATATGAATAGCGTGATGGATAAAGCCAATTATTACTGCAACACAAGATGGATCTAGGTTACATTTCTCTCCTTTCATTTTCATTTTATGTAAAAGCATTTCTGGCTCCCTACTAGAGGGGCTATGTCAAGAAAAGTCAAGTGTTTTACCTTTTTGTCCTGTTTCCTGGTTTACCAGAGTGTTATAATGAAATCTCTCAGAACTTAATGTAGCACTTGAAACCGCGATGCTATTCAGAATCCAAAAAATAATAAAGAATCATGTTCCAGTGGGTGTCATCAGTTATCAACAACACAGTAAAAATTTAACAACAAGAACAGTGACACTATCCATGTATCCTGCACTTTGCTTCAGCTGGTTTAAGTTACTTTCAACGCTTATGTAAGAGATTTAATAGCTGGAAGCGTTTTGCTGTTTGTGGTATTTGTTCGAAATATCATCTGAATTGCTGCAATAGAGGAACATCTGATCAAATTTTCAGTGACGAGAGACTGACTGTTTCAGTCTTGAAGTCAACCTTGACTTTTGAACACTAGAAAACAAAGTAATCTCTTGCTGGTGTTCATGAACAACARGGTGTAGCTTTCTAAACAGTGTTTGGGCCATAGGCACCACATAGCATTTTGAAGCTAGTCTATGTAAACTTCCACATCAAAATGCTGCAAAGTATTTTTCTGAAAGATGCACRTAAGACAAGAGGTAGCATATACTTATGTCATCTGTGCATATTTAATTCACTTTTTTCCTGTCAACATTTTGCAAGCTCTGACTGCTGTCCATCGCTTAGCTTGCATTCTTCAGGTTGAGTCGGTCCATTTCCCTGCAAAGGAATGAGAAAAGTTCATTGTGTAAATGGACTTTCTTGACTGATCTTAGCCACATTTGCATCTGAAGTGAGAGTCCAATGGCTGGGAATAAATATTAAGAAAGTCACAATAATTCTTTCTTGTTTCCCCATCTTTTACAATATTTTGGGGGGAACATAAGGAATTTCTGGTATATTATGGACCTTAGAGTGTGTAGGAGGGAAGAGAAGTAAAAGATCTAGAGTACTTTCTGAAAGAATAAAGAAGTAATTACTTTAAGTGTTAGAATTCRAGGAAAATTTTTTTCCCATACTCTTTGTATAATACATGTGGAAATAATCATATGTAAAGAACAGTTTTTATGTATATGTTTCTGTAGAAAATCTTATCATTTACTGTCTCAGTGTCCATGTGTAATGCGTACATGGGAAAATATGTACCTTTCACCAGATAGGCAATACCCATTGGTGTTTTCTTGTCTGGCTTTAAACTTTTCCTTGGACAAAAATAARTGTGTTTTTTTGCTGCTGTACCTAACTTTATCAATCTTGATATTTTTATTTGGAAATACATAGCAGGTTAATGTTGATGGAACAAAATAAATTGGTTCATGCAAGTGACTGGCAAGATATATTCATGGAAATTATCAGTGATGGTAAAAAAAATAAAAAAATAACAAAAAAATAAAAAAAGAGATTATGGTGATGCATAAAACCTGTACTCCTGAGTGGTTTTAGCATTTGTTATTAGTTGGAAAGGATCTTCATATAAATGCATATACCTGTAGACATGAAGACACCCGAAAACCACAGATATTAATGCTCATTATCTAACATCAGTGATGTAGCTTGTCAAAAGCCACAAGGATGTATTTATTTGGTCAAAGCAGGGTGGCATGTAGAACAGTCAAAATCAAGCAGGCTTTTATCTTCTCACTTACGGTTAGGTAAAATTCAATTTTGCCATCCCAAGTTTGAGGGCAATAGGATCAGAAAGACCCCTGTAGCCTCTGGAAAGCAGAGTGAAAACAGGAGAAGGAAACAGAGCCAGGTGGACAGGAGCCCTTGAGAGTTTTGTTTATTTCCCTTCATTAGAGGAGGGAGAGCACATACAAATCTGCGCCATAAATGTATGGAAAGAAACTATATACTGCATTTTTCATCTTTTCATGCTAAAATAAAATATGYATGAATCAGCTGTATAGATCTGGGYGATACGCTAAGACCTCTTTGACCATACGACAGTTTTCATCATTGTTCTTCCAAATAGCTCTTGCACCTGATATCTCTTTCTTGGGGGAATTACACTGAAAGGAATGGGAAGCTGTGTAATGTCTGTCTCCTGTCGGAAAAAACAAACAAAAACAAACAAACAAACAAACAAACAAAAAAAAAACAAAATGCTGCTGTGTCAAAAAATGGGATAGTCACTGATTGTGCTGCATGTTATGTATAACAATTCCTTGAACCAATGAAGCTCATACAAAGGGGTTTAGATATTGGTCCAAGTCATAAGCTCARTCATTGCCTGGCAATGAGATAGACATTAGTTTAATGCTCCGACTTTGCCTTGGGATGGTGTATTTCCTCTCCCCAGTGCATTTACACATTGCACATACATCCTGTTCATTTGCTGTTTATTCAAGGATTCTTTATTTGYTCATATGGTGTACATTGATTTAATCTGTGAAGGTCTATTCTATAGTAGAGGGAGGACTCCAGGGATGTGTTTTACTTCACTGAAATCATTATAACATATAGATTTGTAGTGCACCAACATTTGAGAGCAAATACCTCTCGTACCCTAGTGCTAGCCACCATAGATAYTCCTCGGGAACAGGACTCTTCCCATCTTCTGAGTGGGCTTAKGAAGGAAGGAAATTCCCTGTCCCTTGCGTGGAGAATCTGTTTTGTCTGATTCTCAATAAAAAATTGATAAAATCTCAACACCAACTGCTGGTAATTCCAGTTCAATTCYTCTTGGTACCTGTCCTCCTGGATGTTCAAAGCATGGCCTCAATCCTTTGCTTTCTACCTTACGGATTTTTCTTTTCCTTTCCTTTTCTAGCTACCTCCAGAATGAGTAATGCTAAACATTTCTTGAACGTCGCATTTGTATGGAAGCTTGATCCTGTTTGGTATTTTTTATAATGTATTGCAAACTAGTGCTTTAGATAGTGTGGTAGTAATAGTATTCTTGGCACAAAAAAATTGTTGTTTCATGATCATATCTAATGACCTAACTTAAAGCCAAATTACGAGGTGTTTAAAAGGACACAAGGAATATATGAGTTCATGAATTTTCCAAGCTCTGAGCTTTTACAAAGTTCTTCATTTTTTTTTTTCCCTCCAGGAAGTTACAGAAATCTGAAAGTTTTACACAGTGGAAAATGGAACAAAAGCCAACCATGTTAAATTCTCTAATGTTTTTGTTCCCTTGAATGTTCTGGGAGGGCTGACATTTAAATTGCACAGTACAAATAATGCTATGTAGTGTGATGGCGTTAAGTGACACATCAAATAGATTTGCAAGCCCGGTAGGATAGGCAGTTTTGCCATCATATCTGAACCTATGTCCTGCCACTGTTCCTCTTTCAACCTCTTATTAACCTCCTGAGCGCCACGGCTGGAGGTACAGGGATAAAGACAATGTCAGAGCAGTTATGTCTTTCTGTCAACTAAGATGCACATTTTCAAAGCATTGTATAGCTAAATCCCTAAATTACTTCTACTGATACTAATGGGCATCTCACAGCTAAATCCCTGAATGTTCCATTGCACATGTATTCATTAGGACTTCCTCTCACCCCTCCCTCTACCTCCCACCTCTRGTTTCAAGTATCGGGCCAAGAGGTCTGTTTTGAAACAAAACAATTAAGCAAGGAAGCAGTTAATACAGGCACTTGTGTACTGCTGACCTGATYGTATGTCATTGGAAAGTCTTTGTGGTATGTAAGATCTTTCATTTAATGTGGGAATGTATATCTTAGAGGTCTGTGACAGACAAAGCTGAGGGTGTCAGGTGAGTTCCTCCTTGACAGTCCATGGGAGAGGAGCTGTCTGTTCTTGTATCCTGTCTCAAGCCAGAGAGATGAATGTGGTTCAGAGAAAAGCCAGAAGAATTTTAGAGATTGTAGGATTAGTTCTCCTTCCATATGTTGCTCTGCCTTGTTCCCAATTGTTAAATATAGTTTATTTGTCGAGCTGCTCACAGAATTTTAGAAATATCTGGGTTCTAGTTATCTGCAAAATTCATGGTCTTGTCCTGATTCTGAATATTATTAAATTGTTAGACTCAGTAACTTCCTGTAATAACAAGCATCCGTATGCACATCAGTAGGTGAAAAAAACGTTTTTTGTCAATTTTGAACTTGTCACTTTCAAGTTAACCTCTTCCTTTTTTTTTTCTTTTTTCTATATTATGAGTGGCTATGTGAATACTCAGCAAGGACACGATTATCGATGATTTCACAAACAAGATTCCCTTACCCTTTTTTTCATTTAACTTCTGAAATGGAAAAAAATCCTAACTTGTTAGTGTTATGTATAGYACTAGATTGCATTCTATGTAGCTTGATATTTGAAGAAAAAAATCTGGATAATGGGCAAGCTGATTGCAGAATTAATGTTTTGTMAGCTTTCTACAAGAATTGTATGCATGCACACGAGTCCGGGGATTTGGATTGCCCAACTGCTTAAATTTTCATCCTTTTCTTTCTTGCTGATACTTTCTATAGCTGCAGGTGAGTTAACTTCTTTGTTTTCCTCTCAGTAAAATATGGTGGATGTCTGGTGTATTGCATATGAATATAATGAAAGCTAATTAAAATTCAGTGTGCTTTGATTGGGTCTAACACTGGGTAGCATTSTTAAATATTATTTATCTGATTCTCACATAGCTTACATCAGGCTGACACATCTTTTTGCATCCTTCCAGAATGCAGAAATTAGGGGATGAATGCTTCATTTSCAGTTGTTACCTTTATAGGCTTCTTATCTCTAGGATTAAACTTAAATTTACYCAAAACTTACTGTAAAATTGCAGAGGGACCAGCAATGCCCCTCACAAGTATTTTGAGGATAACTGCATTAATATTGGTAATATTATTAACTGGTATTAACCACACTAATTATAAAKAATATAGCTTCATATATTTGTTGATATAAATAGCATTTTCCTAACCAGATGCTCCTATATAAGACCCTTGGAAATGGCTACCAAAGTTTCTTTGGCAAAGCAGGAATAGAATAATGTTCTGAGGAACATTTGCACTGTATTTTCTACTTGGATATTTGCTCTGAGATTTTCTTTTGCGTGAAGTGTCATTACATCATTCAGAATGAAGAAAGCAGCTTTGTCCCTGAATGATTCACACTGGCCGTCTATGCCTATCTTATTTCAGTATCACTTGGCTTGATTTATTCTTGAGACAAATTACTGATGCTCAGAAATAACAAGATTGGAAATTACTTTTGAAGTATGTCACTACTGCAGTTTGTGTCACTATTGCAGCCAGTGTTTCTCTGGGCAGACTCCTGACAGCTGTACGTGGTACCAGTAGATAGATCACACATACATTTAAGCTCCCAGAGCGCAGTGTTACTGATCATAGTTACYGATCTGGGTTTCTCGGGCATTCTCCCAGGTGCAGAATCAGTTTGTGATAACTCTGTTGATCATCAGCACCTTGCAGACTGGCCAAGTGGGCTGTGAAACTAAGGTGGCAGCTGTTCAAAATACTTCAGTTGATTGGTCATCCTAACCTGGTTATGAAAGATCTATTTTCTCTGTAAATCCTTCAGGAAAGCATATAATGAAAGGTTAACAAAGAACCTYAGGGATGTCCACTTTACTCCAAGACAAGTACGAAAACCTACAGAGTTGTAGAGAATGGCAGAGAATCCTGTTTCTCACAGCCCACACATAAGTCACTTTGGTCAGAACCAGTAAGGCACAGACTCTTCTGACTCCTTACCCACTCCCCAGGGCTCCCCTCAAGCCCTTCTCAAGCCAGTCTCAAGCCCTTTTAAAGCAGCCCACGACTCTTTCAGTCAGGAGACTGGGGGAGAAACTGAGCCAGGTGCCTCCAGAGTGGGAAATTTCTAGCCCTCTGTAGAGAAGCCCACTCACTGGAAGAAGTGGGTCAGCCACTGAGATGAAGATCAACATTCCCCACTAAGAGAGTTGTTTCAGTGGTGGGAGCCACTCAGTACTGCTATCTTTCATTTCGTGTTTCCTTTTTAGTTCTCGTGTGCATTTCTCATGTCACATGTCATTTGTTTTATCCAAGGATCATTGCATACTAATTTTGTCAAAGAGAGACTGGATTTCAACATCACCTACATGTGTTAAAACAMGAAGGAGATTATGATACAGAACGTGATAGTGAATATTGCAGAGAAGGTTCCTAGCACATTGAGTTTGCGGTTTGACTTGGAATTTTTTTATTCCAAATCCTTTTACAATTCTCAGTACATTTCAAAAAGCAGCTTGTGCTGAATACCTGTGTATTTATACCAGTAAACCTGTAATTTATTAATCCTAGTTATTAAAGTAATACCTAGGGTTCTTTGATTGACATGTCTGGCTCTGCTTCCTGAGAACTACATAAAGGGAGAAGACCTAATGTAATAGATACGCAAGCTTTCTCCTTAGTAAACAGGAAGAGTTTAGGTATCCAGCTATTCCAGGCTACATATCTGGGGGTTGAGTTGCTCAACCTTTTTTTCTCCCTTGCCAATGAAAATAGGAATTATTTTCACTGTTATTACTTTTTCAGTAATCCACTTGCTGTAAGACTGAGAGCACTCTTATAATTAAAGTGTGCAGAGTTGTGGGATTGGATATAAGAGCAGTTGATAGTGAAAGCAATTTCCCCAGATTACTTTTTTTCTGCATCATTTCCATATTACCAGAGTTCTGCTTTTGTCATTCTGCTCTTCATTCAAGCAATGCTCTTGGTTAGGCACTTTTTGTCCTAAATAATGATACGCTTCCCTTCATTTTTTTGGCTCTGGCTCTCTGAGGGATCCCATTTATGTTAGTGTTTGGATTTTACTAGTGTTAGTGTTTGGCTGTGAAAAGGAAGGGCTAAGGAGGGCAGAAACATTACTACTGCTTCATCTCTTGACGTGTGTCCCTGCTGCTGTGTTGCGGACTCATAACAGGGGCTAGTAACCTCTTAGATCACCCAGAATAATTGCTGGAGATGTCAGAGTGTGCAAGATTTTGAGCAATTCCAGTAAGAGTGCTTCTTTTTACATCTTTAGCTTTGTAGAGGCAAGACAGCAGCAAGAGTATGTTTCTTTATCTGTCGGCAGAAGAACTTTAGCTATTGGACAGCAAGTGCTCTTTCCATGTGTTTTGTCCTGAAGATACCTCTTCATGGAAAACTATAGCACTCTGAAGAGAAACCTGAGCTTGGGATGAAAAGCCATAGGCACTATAGCCACTATACAGCAGGACTTCACACAGGCAAACCTATGCAAGTGAAATACTCCATAATGCCAACCATACTGCAAATTCTGTCCAAGACCGGCTATCTCTGTGTGGTACTGTATTGAGCAATGTAGACATGGCCAAGAGAGAATGACAATGCTGCTGAGAAGATTTTATAGACTTAGGCTTCTTGAGAAGGAGGAAAAAAGATTGAACTGCTTCAATATTAGCCTTGCCTGAAAGGTGAAGATAAACACTGATCCATTACTCTAAAACTAGGCACTGAGTGCCACTTGAAACAACAGTAGGTATCCAAAGTATCTGCATGTAACTGGCAGCCATCAGGCAACACTTGTAGTCTCCCATCATGGCAGGCCAGGTAGAACTAAATGGGCACTGTGTTTGATACTGCCTGAACACAGGTCACCAAATCCTGCCCTGAATGCTAGTTTCAAAGATCTAATACATCTGTTATTTACTTTTGGATTGAGGTTTTCTGCATTTTAGGAAAAGTGGTAGAACTTTCTCATGTAACAAGATATCAAAGGGACTTGTCAGTTAGGAAGTCCTTAGTGATCTCACTTCTTTCATCAGTGGTACACATCAGCCCAGACTGACATTGCCTCCCTGAGAGATTTCACATGTGGACTAAAGAGACTCTCATTTTGTTTATGACATCTTGAACTTAGTGTTTAGACATCTTACGCTTAGAGGATTTCCTAACTTTGCATTTTGCATTTTCCTTAAAGTACAGTGATTTCTTCCTGTATTTCAGCTGAGTTACCTGAGGTTATCAAACAGTAGAGAGATAATTGCTACCCAGTCACAACTGGGTAGCATAGGCTTTCTGCTTGGCATGCTGGCTTTACAATGTCCTTTACAATGTCCCAAACAGGCTACATTAAAAACAGGCTTCCTTGTTCCAAAGAGATTCTGGGATTGTGCTTAGTGCAATAAGAAATTCCAAGTGGGATTAAGATGCATATATTTGATGAAACAGATATATTCAGTGATGCTGGTGTATTCATCCTTTCTCACTGACAGTGGCACCTCATCATGAATAAGGAGACTGATAAAGCTGAAAATTGCCATCTTTTTCTTTGGGTTCTAGGAATTCAAACATTCAATGATACTATAGAAGTTACAGGCCTTCAGGCAGGGCCATGTGGTCTGTCTTTGGACAGAACAACGTTCGACGATGGGTCAGTCATTTAGTTTATGGCTCCTTTGTTACTTACCAGTATCAAGCAATCAAAAACATAGTCTGTCACTGGAAGTGAACATTTATTGAGGGTTACTTATATGGAAAAGATGGAAAGATGGGGTATCTCAGCAGCTTGTTATCCAGACTAAGTTACAGCCATAGCTCATTGCAGAATGTGAAATACAACAGGTCAAATACGCATGTAGTAACAGCTATGTAACTTTGCCCAGAGTAACTTATCTCCAGATAAATGAGACATGWAAATGAAATTAAATTTATAGCAAAGTACTGCAAGGTAAAAGTGCTGTATAGCTGCTGTGGAGAAATAGATGCTTTATGCTTACACACCTGTATACTCAGTTTAATTAAATTATTGTTGAAAGCATATCATGCAGTTTTTCCTTTTAGGAGGAATAAGTAGAACCTAAGACAAGGATGAGTTCTGGACAAGGATAAGACAGAGGAAGGAGGAACTGAGTAGGAAATGGTTAAAATAACCCTAAAATAGATCTGTTCAAGGGTTAAATAAAGATGAATTTATCAATAGAATTGTAGATATTTTTAAATGGCAAAGACTTTAGGTAAGTATTCTTATATATATTCTTAAAATATATATATTTTAAGACTGACTCATTAAAAATGTTCTGCAGTATGTTCCTCAATGACATTTAAAAGGACTAGACAATTTTACTTCTCTTATTAAGAAGTGCAGAAGAATGTATAAAATATTGCATGTAAACAGGTTATATTTTTACCCTAAATAATGCACATTTTTACTAATCATTTTTTAAAGATTTTTGATTCTATATTTACTGAATATGTAATCCAGCAACATTTCCTGGAAAGGCTGAACTAAAAAAAGGAGAAAGATTGCTATATTTCACTATGCCCAACTTGCCAGGTTGTTTTTATGAAAAATATTAGGGTGAAAATCCTTCAGTGAACACATTTTAATATGTGTTTCTGTCAATGCCATGATACCAACGTAGTTAACAACCAAACTAGTTTGGCTCAGGAAAGTGAATTTTCAAGTTTTTAGCACTTCTCAAAATACAGAGATTAGTACTGACGGTAACTAACTTTTCTTCTGGCAACTTTATTTACAGACCTAATGTTTTTTTACATCAACCCAAGTACTAGTCTCAGGTAACCACAACCTTGAGTAGCACTAGCAGATGCTACATTTTTGAACCTCTTAAACCATTGCTACTTTTCCTCCTGAGGTTACAAGCTCAAGCCTGGTAACCACAGCTCCATCATCAAAACATTTGGGATTACAGGAGCTACTAAAATGAAAAGGCACAGGTCAACATTTGCATCAAGTCCTTTGCTAAAGCAAAGTGACTGGCATTGGCCTCATATTTAGGCAGTTAACTGAAACAGTTTTCAGTTAACTGAAACTTCTGTCGTGTATAATTGAGCTGCAGGTTTCTGGCACTTCTGAAAATCAGCCTGCTTACTTATTTAGSATCTCACATTCAGTCATGCAACAAGTTTCTGGCATGAAGCTTATAGCGAACCAGAGTTTAAACAGGGTGCTAGAGCCTGAGTGTTGTTTGAAAATTCAGTTCATAATTCAGAAGTTGAAGATTTAGCAAGTATGTATGCCAGATATCATCAYAACTAATGCTGTTGACATCTGGTGGTGTATTCTGGGAATTTATAAAAACTTGAATAAGGGACTGAGGCTGATGATGAAACATGCTATAAAAATACAGAACAAAAGATATATTGTTGGYGGAGAAAATAGCAACTGCAATTAAAGACATGCATAGAAAACTAATGTGCTACATGATGCAGTTCTAGAAGTAGAAAACCTTATTCTAAACACAGCTTTTTACTACTGTYCATTTTACTTGATGACTTAAAACAAATCTGTTTTTTCTTTGTTGTGATTTCTTAATTTATATTATTGTTATAAATGGTTGCTGTCCTGGATGAATAAAATAAAGGAAAAATACAGAACAGTGGATTATAAAATATAACAGAAATCAGCACATTTAGAGGTRTGTGACTTCATTTACTTCGGTGCAGTGCTTGGAATTTGTCAAATTCACTGCTACATATAAGAAACATTAATTATGCTTTCATTTTAAATTATAGATTTTCCATAAGCAAAACACTGCCTCAAATTTTGTTCTCTAAACACTTGAAGTTTTGAGGTGTTACCCGCTAACAAAAGCTTCAAATTACCACTAACATACTTGAAGTTATCTAGTGGGGCMCTTTAGTAAAGGCCATGCTAAGGTTTTTAAAGGTTCCTACCATAAAAATCACCTCACCATTCTGCTCTCTAAAGGCTGTCCTTTCAGTGATGCAGCTCATTTTTGTGGCATGTGATGTCGTAGCCCAGGCATTTAAGCTGAAGAAAAAAATTAATAATTTGTTCACGGAACTGGAATCGGAGTTTGAATTTTGGATAGAGACAAAAATATAAGGAAGGTATTTGACAGCTTTCATTTTGATAGAGACAGTAACAGTGGTCTGATTGAAGAAACATGCTTTAGTTAATACTCAGGGGTTTACTGATTTTTTTGCTGTGTTCATTTTGCTTTTACAAACAAATCTCTGTTTTAGAGAGCCAGAAGTAGTTTCTTGTGATTTTTTAAAATGTTCCTCTGATATAACTAGTAAAATCCATAACAGTATTTTTAAACACATTTTTTTTCATGCTTTATTTTAAAATGTAGTTTTCCCCATTAAACAAATGCTATTTGAGAGTTAAATACCATAACAGGAATGGACAATTATACTTGAAAGAAATGTGTATTGTACAAATGTTAAAAAAACACCTTTTTTGTTCTTTTGTAATACTATTGAATATAGTATTTTTATGAAAACCAATATACAACGAGGCCTGTCAAACACACAGTTGTTATATTAAAAATGTTCATTTCCTCTTGGAAAACAAAATATTTTCACCTTGCTATCTGTAGTATTATTATTACCAAATGTAGAAAAATGTAGGGAAAAGCATGCATCTGTAGGTAACATTATCTAGGTTTTATAAGGAAATTTGGACTGTTTTGAGTGACTGCTACAAAACAAACAAACATTTTAAAATAATGATACTGAAGTCATGAATTCAGCAAGGTTACAGTAAACATAATGACTTTTTTGTTGAAATTGTTGTAAAAACCAATGCACAGTGTGTTTACTATGCAGCCTGAATAATCTTTCCTCTGGTGATTTTTTTTTTTCTTTAAAGACAATAGAACCTGAAAGTGAGTCAGAGGATGTATTTTGTCAGATTTGAAAAACACGTGGTTCTAGGAAGTTGGAAAAAAGCCCTATGGCATTCTAGAACCCTCRCTTTCTTGGTAAAGGTATCGATCGCATTATAGAGCAGGTATTAAAGTATGAAATAAAGATTTTTGAATAGCAAATAAAAGTTYTGTTCCTTTCTGTTTCATTAKCAGGGTTTTTTTTGCATTCCTGGAKGAATGTCGTCAGCATTCATATACTGAAAATGGTCTGCAATGCAAAAGCAAAACTTGCAGAAGACTAGGCACCAACTGCAAAATGATTTTCTTTCAACTACTAATAATTATTGATGATGCAGGTTTACTTCACCTTCACGTTCAGAATGCATGCCCGTTTTTTGTAAGCTGGCTACCCAGGCTTTATAAGTAGGAAATAAAATAACCCTCAAAAGCCAAACAACTCCTCCTCCTTGTCGCCATATGCTGCATCTTTTCCCCCTAGGTTTTGTACACTCTGTGTGCTGAAGAATGGTGCCTTTTCTTTTCATGTTGCTCTGTCGGCAGTCATAACAGCTATTCTCTTCATGAATATGTAAATCCCATGCATAAAATCACAAAAATTAGCATGGCGATTCCCACTATAGAATGTGCCCAATTATGTCTGTCTAATACGTGAATAGTGATGATTTAATCTTTTGAATGTATGAGCGGATTCAGGTACTGTTACAAGAGACGCTGTAATTAAAGAATACCCAAACACACAAGCTAGATGTGTTCACATGCTGGGCGATCATCGGGCTTTTAATAAGAACTGGGCATCWGATGCGTGCCTGTGATGGAGTGCATGCAGATTCATTTACAGACGTTTACTCTGATGTTTAGTGACAAGGGAGGAAAATGCCCCAGGTCTGCAAAACTCTTCCCTTTACTAACCGAGACTCGTTTGCATTTGATTTTTTTTTATTATTATTTYTTACTGAATAATTTGGATAAATAAAAGAAGAAAATGGTGACCGTATTTGCTGGGCGTCCTTAACTCATTCGATTTATCAGGAATGGGTGTTGGAGGATGGCGGGGTGTGTGTGTGTATGTGCGGGGAGAGAACGAGCAGCAAACAAAAACAAAAAGGCAACCACTAGCAAGTGATGCATTTTTGTATTTAAATAAGCAGGCGTGCTCATGCATATTTATATGACGTGCATGCCTATGCGCCGCTCTGAGCAGTGGCACTGCGGCTCGGCTGCGGTAATTAGGCTGATGTAATTATAGAGCAAAACAAAGGAAGCGTCGCTTGGTGGCCCCCCCCCCCAAGGCGCACGCACACCCCAGTGCATACAGGGGGGACATTAAAGACATATGCGTACTGCAGCGCAGGAGGAACGGACCCGGTCTGCAGTCGGAGGCTAGGAGGACAGTGCGGCCAGTGCACCTATAGTGTCACCGCTGCAGAGAGCAGCCTAGCGATTGGCCACTGTGTGCGGCACATAACGCCGGCTGGTTATAAAGCACTTGTCTAGGGGAAAGCCCGCCGGTGCTCCATTGTCTGGCAAAGTTGATATGACTGCATTCTTTTGGCAGGGGGTCAGGCAGCTGAACTGTAAAAGCTGCACAGATTTCTTTTTTTCTTTCTTCCTTTTTCTTCTTTTTTTTTTYCCTCCTCCTCCTCCTCCTCCTYCTCTCTCTGTCTCTTCCATACAGCATTTTTCTTTCATGCCCTGTCTCAGTTTGCATAGTTAAAGAGAATGCTAATTAAGAGCCCTTGTCTTAACCTGAAAATAATGACTCGGAGGTAAATAGAAAACTGGCGATAGTTTAAGATATTCTTGTGTAGCGACGAGATATCAGTTACCGTTCTAGGGGGAAAAATGAAGACTTTTTTTTTTTTTTTGGTAATCAAGGTAAACGAAGAGTTGT
>NW_028186712.1:3956332-3971013 GCF_003343005.1 Rhea americana
TTTATTTCAGGAAGTGTGCTAGCTACATAATTTAAAAGTCCACAAATCATTTGCAATTTAGTGCTTATTAATCCTTCTTAGGATGTAATTCAGTGAAAGAACTGCTTTACAAAAAAAAAAAAAAATCTTTTCTGTATTATAGACGGATCTAACAACGCAGTCTGGGCTCCGTGCCAAAGGCTGGTATTTCGCAGCAGCGACCGCCTTACAGATGAGCTGTGGGAAGCAGGAGGGAGACTCTCTTAGGGTGCCACTACTATGGAGACACAGCTGGGCTGAACAAGATTTGCTTCAAACGACAACAAGAGAGACAGAAAGTGTCTGGTTCGACCGCTGCCCAAGCAGGCAGTAACCAGAAGAGCTAGCAGCCAATCCGGCCATGCTGCACTGTTCGAAACCAGCTCCTCGTCCCAGCCAATCAGTGACATCACTGGTGAGAAACTCATTTACATCATGCAGTAATGAACTTTGTTTAACGTATCCTTTCTTCTTTTCTTTTTTTTTTTTTCTTTCCCCCTTACAGAGATTAGGTCCTCCATTAATTATTCTGCCAGCATAATTTGAATCGCTATGCAAAACGGTCGCTACATTTTTCCTGATTTTTTTTAACTGTGTGCTGTCTCTGCAGGTAACCATGGGCATTGTTCCATCTTTTTTTTTTTCTTTTGGCCCCGTAAAATCTTTAAAAGAGTCTCTTATTGTTAATATCGTGCATATAATTTTCCTTTAATATATGTTTGTCTCCTTGTAGTCCTTACCTAATGTACTAGTGCTTCCTCCATTTATAGCCTGAGATTACCTTTAACCGTCTTGGAAGGTAAAAAGGATGTTGCTGCAGCGTTGAGTTTGCATCTTTAGCTGCCATCACTGTCTAAGTATTTATTTTAATGCTTCAGAATTCATTTCGCTGTGGCCGTTTTACATCTCTGGCTTTCTCTAAAGGTTCGTACATGCATCTGTTACAACGGAGTGAAGTTCAGTACTGTTATATTTCATTCTTCACCACTTTCAGCCAAGATGTCATTTTATTAATGAATAGAACGGAGATCATTTCTGAACAAATTTCACCCCCTTCCTTCCACCTCAACACAATGCACCTGATTTGCATCCATTTACCAGAATAACTGAATACAAGAGCCAGTATGAAAGGAAGTTAAAGGAGAGCTTGCATACTGCTTCAGGGTGTACTGCAGCAATGCGGAATATACAATTTTTGTTTATCTATTTCTCTTTTTTCTTAGCTCGTGCATACTCTACACAGAAAAGATTAGATCTTAGCTTGAAAAAGTATTCTCTAGCAAGCTTTTCCTATTAGGAAGTAGATTTTTTTATTTTTTAACGTGCATATTTTCTTGAGATGTGCTCATTTATAAATGGAAAACATTTGGACAAGCCAACATTGTGTTGAACATTTGGATTTAGTTCTTTGTGCGTAAAGTAATTTGTTGTGCGAACAATTTAAAAACAACCCAGAATACTCTGGAATGCAGAGATTTCAGACCGCATAATCTAATGAGGCAAGGTTTTGTTCTACAGTATTCTAAYAGCTGAAACAGAATCAGATATGAGGCAAATTTAATTGTATTATTAAATTAAAGCTATATCTGTTGCTAGTGGGCTTCAAGAGGTCAACAGTCTCTGGTAAAGCAAAATTTTATTTAAAGCAGTATTCTTAAATATAATTTCCTGCTGCAATGTGAAAACCCTCCCCCAGTAGCAAAGAGTTTGTTTATGAAGCTTCAGTTATATATTGATCCTTGTAGTTACTTTGAAAATACAGTGGATTTAAACACTAAACCATGGTTCTTTCAATGCATGATGCATTCCATCATCCCATCATCAGTATTCTGTGTGCGGCTGTCCTGATTCAGCCACTAGCTCCCCTGCTGCAGATCCTGTAATTTGAATCATGCGTAATAATATATTATCCTACTGGGGGCCTTCTTTCAGTAGGAGAGTGGTTTTATACCTTCTGCTGTAAGAGAACCGTTGGCTCCTTGCCATCTCATAGCCATTATTCACAGAGGCAATCAAGATAGTCTTCCTTAAGGAATAACATCTGCACAACTGCATGTGCCAGAAATATGCCGCCTCCCCCTCATTGTATATTTGATTTTCTTGGAAGCAGGAATATTTGAGAATACTGGAGCATAAAATTTGGACATTTACAGGAATTCATCAAAAGTGCACTGAATGTGCCATGCGCTGAAATCCAGGCAGCGAGGACCTTTGGAGTGGCTAACAGGGGCTGAGGGAAAGGAACTAAAAGCTAGAGGTTGTTCTCCTTAACTTTTTCAGACTCAATTTATTGACTTAGATGATGATTACTGCTATATTAAAAATGTRACATTTTTCTTCCTGACAAGGTAATTTTCTAGCTAATAGGCTGATAGTATGTTGTCAGCTGGGACTGAGGCTGTATTTCCCAAACTGGGAATCTAACATTATTTGAAGCATTCAACAGGATGTTATCAGTTTGTAGTGAATGAAAAACAGGTACAAAAAGGGACTGAAATTGTAGAAAATACAAAACTTCTCAAGTCGTAAGTTGCAGAAATGCAGAATCTGACAAGAGTTTGCAAATACAATCTAATGGACTGTTTCTGCTGTTGAAAGCCATGTATGGCCGCAGAATGCTAGTGAAATGGCATGGAAAGAGGAACCTTAGATCTGTGCAACTTTACCATCTCTATGATGTGCACTGCTGGCACTTGTAGCATATCTACAGATACTGTGGCCTACTGTTTTCTTTTCATTCATTCTCAGGAATAGCCTCCCTAAACCACAAATAATAATAAAAAATCTTATTTTTACAAATATTCTATATATTTGAGCATATAGAGTAGTATAATTTTTTCATATGTTCAAACAGTTTGACCATGCCTGATGGAGAGAGCAAAGTCATTATTTTAGATTTTAAAAAGACAGAGGGGAAGCATTAGGGTGAAGTAGAATAAAGTCTGATTTAGCGTGTTTATCTCATCCTAGAGCTTACATGTTTCCTATTGCAGAATAATAATAATACAACTGCAGAAACTAATCCTACACAAATTGTTTTTATTACAATATTGTTGAGATGCACAGAGATGGGGAAGAATCTTCTTGTTGTCATCATCTCTTATTTTTCCTTCTACAAGAAATAAATAAGATCTGTAATCTGGCTAAAAATCAAAAGCTCTAGTATTTCAGAGTAGACATTCTTCTGCGACGAGAGGAAATGCTAGTTCAAATAGGGCTCATCTGGTAATTGAAAGTCAGAGAATCTTCTTAGAGGGAACATGTGACCTCAGCACTATTCTTTCACTTTCAAAATACTATAATAAAAAGAATTGGCTTTCTTTAAAGAAACTTGGCAACGTTAATAACATGGCCTAGGAATCAACTAAAGTTTAGACAAACAAGATGGTTGGTACTCCTGACTCATGCCATGATAGCAGTGAGGAAGAAAGCTTCAGACACATTGGTGCTCCATGGAAGAACATCCTGCATATAGTCCTTGAGTTTTCAATGCTAGGGGCCAAGAGGAGGTGCAATGCAAAAGAACATAATGATTTGATGGAACATATGGAGACAGATGATCTTTATGATAGCTGAACTGTCCTTCAAAATGAACAAAGCAGAGTAAGGAGAGCTGTGTGGCATTCGCCCTAGTTCAACCTAATTAAGAGAAAAGGTATATTATTCTAGAGGATGAGCTGGCAGATAACAGTGGCTGCAGATTGCAATGTTTCTTTTCTACTTCTGTGAAAAAAATATATGGTGCTTGATACTGTTCTGCACTAGTGTTTCTGTTTTCCAATGAAAGTCATAAGAAGTCTGCTCAAAATATTTCTTCTCAGCAAAAGGCTATACTTTCATTTCAATCTCTGATATTTCCAAGCAGAACACCTACCTGAAATGACATAGACATTGAAGTTTTTCTTCTACTGTTAGATTAAGTATTGTTGCAAAATCCTACATTTTGCAGCTCATGTTGGAACATTTATAATGAAAACAATGAGGTGGGATGGCAGAGGCAATTGCTAAAGTGAATACAATTATTGCATTTAAATTGCAATTTAAAATTTTATGCCATATATGATTTTCTTGCTTCCTGAAATAGAGAATACCAGCAGCATGAAAATATATTTAGAAAGCATGATTGCCAAAGATCTTTTTATGCTGAGGTCATGAGCCTGAGACTTAACCTTAGTGCTGTTGTCTAGATAGCAACTTTTGGGGGGCTGTAAATTAATTTGTAAACAAATTCATTCAATCAGTTCTTAGAAGTAAGAGTGACACTTGGGAAAACAAGCTAAGAAGCCAATAGCTTTTAGGCAATTCCTCCACAAATAAAGAGAGTGACTGTGAGGAACATGTAATTGTTCCTTTTTATTTGATGACCTTTCAGCTGTTACCCTTTAAAAGGCCTGTACATCTGTTCTTTTTGCAGCATGCTAAATTGAATTGTTTTTAATATTAATACATAAATCAAGCTTAGGATTCCCAGCACACATTTACCTAAAGGCAGAGGGCACTGAACTATTAAATATGCTAACTTCTTTTATGATGTGAAATGCAATAGTAGAAAGCTGCAGAGACATATCTGCCTTGCTGGGGCCTTTCTAACAATCTAGAGAGGTACATACATTTATTTCACTTTGACATATAAACACTCCTTGAGTGTGGAATGTTTATTCTATTTTTAGCTAGTGCTAAGATACATACTTGTTTACGTCCATGGAGGAAAGAACTTACTTGGGATATATTTAATGCTGAATCAAAATACGAYCTTGGGTAAACAAGTTCAGTCACTTCTTTACCAGAGACACTTTAGCTTTCTTCACATGAAATTAGACTGTGAGAAATGGAGTGTGGTGGCTATTCTCAGTATGAGAAAAGCTGGAAGAGACTGCAAACTTTTTTTTATTGGGAAGTGTAATAAGGACTGCGAATAATAAATAAAAGAGTCATCGGTTGCTCAAATTCAGTCCTACAATGACTGGGGAATGGTACTGGGAAAAGGGCTCTTTCTTGGCCTAAATGCTGCACTGAAATTTCTTTGCTGTCTAATGCTGGCTATTGGCAGTTTGGCACTGCCCCTTGAATACCCCACCCTGGAGGCCATTGGACAGGGCTCTGAAGTGCAAGGAGGTAAACTGCTGACTTCAGGGGAAAATGTTTTACTTTTAGAAAATCTTTAACCCAATAAACTTGAGCCAAATGTTTTCTCAGAGAAAAACCAAGCTCTTCTCTTACCTTTCAGCGACTAAAAAAACTAAACTAACCTAAACTAAGAAACTCCAGAGGTGCCTTCCAGCCCCAACTATTCTGTGATTCTGTGACTGAAAATTGTAAGAGGAGTACCATTATTTATAGCAACTTATGATTGTGACTTCATTTGAATTCATGGAGAAAGTAAAGCTATCTATGAAGGTGATGAAAAGGCAAATTTAGAGAAACATCTTCGCCAAATTCTGATGTTAGAAGGTTGGATTTGGGGGTTTGGAATTCTTTTAATATGAATAAATTGGTCCAAAACACCCAATAACATAGACATAAAAAATCTTTTATCTACGAGGCAATTATTAAAGATAATTAAGAACATCTCAGGCAATGTATAACCATGGAAAGGGGTAGTCGTAGGTGTAGGTGTATAAGGCATCATATAGGTCTGAGTAGATACTGGATGTAGCATGAACCAAGTTAGCTTGGTAGTGGAAGGAGACTTGCTTTGTTAACAAAGTATGAGCTAATTTACCTGTGCACCCAGGCTAATTAGTCAAAGCATATCCCTGGTGTAGCTGAGATACTTTAAGTTTCACCAGATGGAACTGCACTGTGCTGTATATATCCAAAGTGGCTAAATAAAAGGACCCTGAGGCCATATGAGCCAAGATGATCTTGAAAATGAAGAACAAGCCCTCAAGCTTCAAGTAATAAACTTGCATTGAAGTGACTGGAACCAGAAGGAACTTTCTTCACAGAAGGCCGTATTTCATAATTACTTTATACAACATGCACTGACTTCGTTTACTGGCTGGCAGCTTCCTTAATCTGGCAGAGTATAACCTCCATGGGAAATTTTTCTTGGGAAAARAGAAGTGAAGGGCTTTAACTTGCAGGGATGACAACTTGAAATGGAGCCACTGGGGAACTAACCTTACTGTGTAAGGCTACTAATGTAAGATAACTGTTTTGAAATGTACTGCTGAACATATCAGATGCTGTTTTCATACTGCGTGAATCTTTGTTACTGAGTGTTCTCACTCCTGGAGATAAGCTTAAGTCTGTATGGAGGTGGGAAATGCACTGATCACAACTTGCTCAGTATCTGACAAATGTAATGAAGGCATCTTGTCAGCTGCAAAGAGAAATGTTTTTTGTTGTTGTTGCTGKTTTTTTTTGTCTCTAGTCCTGCTTGGCGGTTTGGAGGACTCTGAGAGGGCCAGGAAGCTTTGGACTGAGGCAACAGTATGAAGATGGCTGGCCTCTCATWTGGGGAGGTTGCAAAGGATGCAAGGCTTGGTTGCTGCTTTTATTAGTCGGCTGCTTCAGCCTTTGGAATTGTCTTTGCCTGAGCTTTAAGGGATCGAGGGCGTTAGTCTTTTCATGTTCATCAAAAAGGAGATAYAGATCTATGGGCTATCTGTGTACTGCTGGTTGTCTCTTATGACTTTCCCCAAAGTCTTTGAACAGATGCCAAATGCCAATGAGAAACATATTTAAAGCACTTGGGATTTTCAAGGAAAGGTGGGGTGGTGGCTGTTCCTACTAGGTTTGATCTAAGGAGAAACTTGTGAGGTCCAGCTTGGAAAAAACCTCTGTAGCTCATTTAAGCATTTGAGACACCACGGTGAATTGAAACAAGATATTTTGATTTTTGGAATGGTTAGCAGTGTTTACTATTTATCAGCTGTTGAAATATTTCTGAACTAATTTAYTAAGTTTACTCAGTTAATTTACAAATTAACTAAGTTTAATTTGAACTTCTTTTGGAATGTCCCATTCGATATAAAATTTTTAAAGTGCTATGAATTGACCATTTCGGGGATGACAAAAAATATGAAATGTTGCAACATCTTGCAACATGAAAATTCCATATTTTTATAATCACCAGCAACTTGCTTTTCTAGGGAATAAGGTTGTATTTCCATTTTCTGTGAGCAGAATTATGTTGTCCTGACATGAAGCCTGCCCTTGAAATACCTATGAAACAACCACTGTTTTTCTCACTTTGTTTTATTTTAATACATCTCCACTGTGTTTGTGAAATAGCTTCCTCTCAGTCTCATCATTTTCTAACAGGAAAGCTCTATGTTTTATGGTTGTTTCTCATGGAACATTCCAATTAATTTATGACTTCTTGTGAGAGCTGCTTACAATGTTTCAGATCTTTAAGTTATTAAGATACAGTACTTTTAGTAATACACGCAAATTTTGAAAATAAGGTACTCGTAAATATACATACTTTTAGTAGATGTTCTTATCATTAAACCAGCTGTGTTAATTGATCTACAGAATCAAAGTTGTTCCCTTTGATTTTCTTGTCCTGCAAAATATGATCATAGAATTGCAAAATATGGACATAGAATTAATACTATGACAATGATGATTGCCATGTTGAAAATAAATATTTACATTGTAAATAGCACCCAAACACTAGTAAAAGCTGAAAACACGACTATAAGGATTTGGCAGTCTTGGTGTTTTTTAACAAAGTGCATTTCCATTTGAGGAGTCACTGAACAGCAACATAGTGTGAGGCGGTGTTTCTTCAATTTTTAGAAAGTTATAATGATTAATTATAAAGCTGGTTGGAAATATTTTCATGCTTCTGTGGAAATATGTTTTAATTATTCAACATACTGTCATTGTAAGAATAATAGCAAACACATTTACAAATAGAATGAGAGTTCTTTTTGAAAATACTAGTGGTTTTGTTTTTAATCCAAATCTAGTTACGAGCCAATTTGGGAGCCAACATCAAAATGAATACTTCATTTATGTTGATGTGCATGCAAAACATTATTTTGATGTAGATGCGTAATTTCAGTATACATACTCATTTTCTGCCATGTATTTGGAAGTACATTTGTGTATTTTCAAAAAATTTTGGCTTAGCCGACTAAAGGAAGACCTCTCCCACACTTACATTTTCCTATGCCATTCTGATATGTGTTTAGAGCAGCCTGCAATTTCATTGTCTTACCAGTGGTTTTCTCCTAGGGTGCTACTGCAATCACTCTTTCTCTCTTGGCCTATATAGATGTTGTAAGCTAGTCAGGGCAAAACTTGTCTTTCGATGATGCCATCTTCTTCAGGTACTGCACAGTGAGGCCCTAAGCCTTGTAACACTACAGCAGTATGAACAGTAAATAAACATGCGAGCTTGTGCCGGATGTGTTCTCTAGACATAAACATTGACTGAGGGTGAGTGCAGCATCCAGAAGTTCACAGTGCTGGATTGCAGCGGCAGTGTCAGATGAAATGGGCCTGTTGTTGGAGAAATTAAGCAAATGGAAAAGAAAAAGAGGGGTATTTTCAAAAATCTGGCTGCTTTCTTTGGTGCTTCTGAAAGTCAGTGTTTTAGAAATGTGGCTATGATAAGATGTACTGACACAGCCTGAAAATGTCAGTCCGAATAAAGGACAAATTATCATTCATAGTTCTGGTGTCTTTCCCTTGGCTGACGTTGGAGGCTTACAGCTACCTGAGAACAGGCATAAGAGTGCGGTGGATGTGTGACACGTTGTGTCACTGACCTCTCTAGATATGGGATAAAATGTGTTTGAGTTTCTTTTCTTCGTTAACTTTCTTGCTCAGCCTTCCTTTTGATGAGCATTGTCCCTTTTACAACAGCTTTATGGAAAACAGATACATATAACCTTACTCACAGAATAACAGAATGGTTGAGGTTGGAAGGGACCTTTGGCGATCATGTAGTTCAGTCCCCCTGCTTATTATATCTTTTTTTTTTATATAGTATAAGAAAGATTAAAGCTGCAGGCTAACAAGTCTAGCATCTAATGGACCAAAAAAGTTAACCTCAAAATTGAGAAGTCTTCTTTAGGCCAGTTCTCAGGATCCGTTCTCATCTGTGTTTGCTGGGCACCAGTTTGAGCACATTTATTCCTACCAGCTATGTAAAAAGGTCTCCTGTCACTTAAACTGTTAGCATTGAGTTCCACCCAGAAGTTATAATAGGTTCCCAAAAGCCTCTCCTAGACGCTCTCAGCATGCTACTGGAAAATATTCTGTATTGTGTCAGCTGCTGAGGGAGACCAAGGTGCAAACTAGTGCATCTCATAACGAGTTTCTTCACATTCATTGTCTTTTACTTGTAGGCCCTAACAAGTAGCTAATCGTTTATTTTCTCTCATTTGATAGTTCTTGTAGTACTTGTGTTACTTCTTATTGAAATACTTTGGATCGTATTTAAATTTTCCAAAGACTTTTTGATCACTTTCAACTCTTCTGGCCTTCTTACCAACACAGTTGTTATTTAAATGTTAATATTAACGATAGCAATCAGAGTAATTTTCTGATAGTACAAAAGGCCTAATCAGAATCAGGAGCTAGTGCTGTTATAAAACAATTGAGATGACACAAATCCTGTCTGATTAAAAAAAAAAAAAAAAAGGGAGGGCGAGAAGTAATGCAGTGTGGCCTGTATTTAGTAGTCTTATTACTGCTGCAACCTCTAGACAGCTTCAACGCATGTCTACTTTATTTCTTTAAAATGTTTGTACTGGCTTATTGTTCAAAATTAGTATCTTAAGAGAACATGTAGATTCTACTCAACAATGTTAACAAAATGTTTGACGTTACCATGTTGGGATTATACMTAATCAAAGTTGGTATCTCCCACTAGTCGCTCTAACTGGTGTTGTAAATAGAGTTTTTCTACAAAGTGTTAATCATAGATTGCCTAAGTGCAAGCATATAAATCAAGGTTATTTTGCTTGATTCAAAGGGGTAAAGGTAGGAGAATCAGCTATGATCAGAGATCTGCCTGTTGATTTGTGTTCTTAYATTGTAATTTCTGATCTGTCTTAATAAGCTGTTCTCTAAGAAGCGATACAAGTGGATGTTAATTAAACTTAAGCATCAAAGTACTTTGAGAAATTTGGTGACAAACATACAAATGCATTCTTTACCATATTTGGGAAAGATAGGGACATAGGAWGGAACAGAAAATATCGAACTGATTTGTAGGGAGTTAGCTGTTAAGATAATCCATTTACCAGTTCTTTTCCAACTTTTGTGTTTAGCAAGTGAATTAGACAATTTGCTGTCCCTCTGTTCTGTACTCAGCATATTTTAAACTGTGATAGTATAAAGTTTATTTCACACTGTACTTAGAATAGTTCAGCCTATTGGTTCTGTCTTCCCTATTTTACTTGGTGGGTAACTTCAACAAAGTCTCTCAGCATGTGTTTTCACTTTGATCATGCCCTTTCCATCCAATTCAAGGGAATTAGATGGCTTCTGAAGGGAGCTAAAGTAACTCTTCTTCCAATTGGTTTTGTTCAGGTTATTCTCTCCTTGGTAAAAAATGGAACACCAACCAGGAAATACAGGAGCATGCTTAGGTTTCTTTTTCACTAGGATAGATAATCCTTAAAAACAAAACTTTGCATGTGATATGTTCATGCAGAGTTATAGGAGTAAGTGCACCTGGTAAGTAATACACTGCAAGTCATTTCAGTAAGAAATGTATCTGCTACAGACAGAGTGCTTTTGAAATGCTCACTAAATGGGAAACAGCTTATTTTAAAAAGTGACCTTCACAGAAGTATCTGAAAGAAGAGTTTATTGCAGAAGTCAGTTTGAAAAGGTTTGGGGAGTCTTTTTTCACTTCTTTGGCTTGATTATCTAAGGCATCTGCAATCTCTTCCTACATGTTAAACCTGCAAAGATTCACATTGCCCTTCTGTCTCTTGTGCAGTGCTGCACCTCCAGCTTTTACAACTTGCCCTCTTCCATTAGTTTATGCCTTGATGCATAGACAACTTAAACCTGGTATGCTAATGTTTGTCCTGTGCATTTTTGTCAGATCCTACAAATTCTGATAAAATGTGTCAAGAAGTTTAGAAAAATAACATATGAAAGTGCTTTCCGTTGTATGTATGTGGATAACACATACAATTCAACTGAGTCAAAAGATTTCAACTGACTATATAGGATATACTTGCATGATAAAGAACAAGTTTTGTGTTCGCATTTACTGAATGAGATAACTTACATATCTGGTATTCATTAGTATCCAATCCATCTTCTGAATTATGAGTCAGTTCAATTGCATCCTTACTGCCGACTTCTGGGCTTTCAGGATCTCGGAAAAAGAAACATTCTTTAGAGGAATTGCCTTGTGCTTGTTCTGAACTCCCTCCTTGTCAACCCTCTCCTCCTCAGTGGTTTTTGAAATGGTTGTTTCATTTCTGTGAGAGCATCAAAGGTATTCAGTGACCRTTCATAGCAATGTGTGACAGACATCCGTTAAAAGGAAAACTAGTGCATTTTGCTAAATTAGCTATTGGATTTGCCTAGCCCAATCAGACGAGGTTTCAATATCACTTTTGAGACTGCCAGGAAGTGCATTTTCTCAGCGTATATGTGGCTATATGTCATCTTTATAACAGCAACTAGTGCATTAATGACTTTCACAGATGAGTTTAGTTCTTCAGTGTTCTTATAAAAGATAAYGCAGTTTGGTAGCTGTTCCCTGGTGGGTTTCCCTGTTCAGAGATGGGTTTTGGAGATACCATCAGGTATTGCTACCTTCTATCACAGGAAGATTGACATTTTTGTTTGTACTGCTTGCTTGTTTTGTGTGTTCTTTTTATTCATGTTTTTATTGAATTTACTGTTCTGGCTAGTTGGTGAATAAGACGTTTAGCAGAGTTACAAGTGTGTTTCCATGTAGATTTATATGGCTGTATATGGATAGATATTGTGTATGGATATCTTATGTATGGCGTTTAGCATAAAATTTATAATATATTGAGGAAGGATACTTGAAATAAATACTATTGCTTCTCTGTGTCCTTGCTTATAAATATTCATGTTTACAAATAATATTTAAGAAAATTACAAATGAAGCAGGATCTGGTGTTGAAGAAAGCAAATCGGCCAGATACAGTAATTCTAATAGATTTAGGAGAGGAGGATGTATGTTGTAGGGGAATCAGTCTATTATATTTTCCATTATATTTTATTTGGAAGGAACGTAGACTAAGGAAGCAGTTTAAACTTGACTAATGGGAAGAGAAAAGACACAAATGGATACAGGCTATATTGGTATGGTACAAAAACCTAACCAGACTGCTGTTTGGCATGAATGCTTTGTATAACCTTTATGTGGTGCTAAGGACTTCCTAGCTTTTATTTTCCGATTTGTTTGGTGGCATGCTACACTGTCGTGAATTACTTTTCATGAGCCCAGTCCTTGGAATCTTTCACACCAGCATTTTTCTGGGTAACAAGGGCCTTGAAGGACTCTTAAAATTTTTCAGGGGCGTCCGAACATCTTTCAGGCTGAGGGAAAATGCTGTATTTATAGATGGCTTATTGAAAAATTCCAAAGATGTGCATTATGGAGAACCACAGAAATTAGTTGAACTAACATGAAGATGAAAAATTGCTAGGTAAAAATAAAATGCCAGGACCACAGTCTGGGAGCAAACCCAAGTATGTGGCTTGCCCTGCTTCTCCTTTCCAAAAAGAAACAACAAAAAAGCATCTACCCCAAAGCCTTTCCTTTTTTTTCATTAAAATTTTAGCCATAATTTAAGATTTTAGTCACTTTTATATCTAGGAGATAGCAAGGTAATTTTTTGCAGGGATTACATTTTAAGAATTTAATACATTTTTTATTTGTTTTTCCATTTTTAATCAAAAATGGAATCATTTTGTCCAGTTCTATTCCACGGTGCTTAAACTGGGAAAAAATTCTAGCACATACAAGAAATTGTTCAGAGCGAGATGTAATATCAAATTTCCTGCTTCATAATGTAATATCATGGTCGATATCTCAGCAAGAACTGGGGCTGCAAGTGATATATTCCTTTGGAAAGGATGGAAAATATTCCTCTTTCAGTACTGTGTCGTGATTCAGAGTAGGTACAAATTATTATGGAGAAATTGAACTTTTATATAGGGATTGGAAAAAGTGGTCGAGCCAACGTGTGCTTTTGTGTAGCCGTGTACAGTGTATGTGGCTGAGTAGCTAATGTTCTGGGGTGTTTTTTTAAGACCAAATGCCATTAGCAAGATGGACAGCGGGAGGGGTATCACAACCTGTGTGCGTGAGGCAGTTTTAGTTACAAAAGTGTGTAACAAAGCTCTAACAACAGAAGGATGAACTCCAAGGCCTCTTCTGCGCTTAGGTCTGTCCCTGATAGGCTTTTGGACTAACATAAAGGATTGCTGTATGTAGAAGTAGTGCCATTTTTATGTAAGATCTTTGACTTCTGCCTTCCTTCTTCCTCTTCTRCTGTTGGAGTGGCCTGGGAAAACATGGTGTTTGCATTTACATTGAATCCCTTTTGGAAAACTCAACATAACTACAGAGCAGCTTTTGACTAGTGAAAACAAATTATGTTTCTCACAGAAGAGAATGAAGCTCACAGAAGAAAATAAGGGTCAAAAGGTAAATTCAGCTTCCTGCGGCAAATGGTTTTTGATCTGATTGCTGTTCAGGAGATGAACGCAGCTTTCCCTTACAGTGCATGTGTTGAAGCAAGAGATGTCATCTATCTAAAAATATCCATAAACCCTTCACCAGTATGCTTTTACTTTCTGACCATGCTTTTTGTGTTTTGTTTGTATTTGAAATGTTCTATAAAGACATTGCTTCTGTAACGTATGCCAAAGAAGGAAGAGGGATGTAAAAATTGAAATGAAGAGACATGATTTTGATASGAAAATTAGTATTACTCAGTGACCTGGACAAAGGATTTGGGAAGAGAGAAAATGARAAATATCCACCACAGATCAGAGTTACAAGGAAAGAAATAATGTCAGATTTGGATGTAGTGAAATTAAGTATTTACACTGGTTGAAAGTTGYTTCCACTGATGTAATCGTAGGCTCTCCTAATTCATCCTGATTCTGCTGTTTTCATTTGGTTCTGTTTGTCTTTGGTTCTATTTAAACCACCTAGATGAGTTTTCAGAAACTGTCACCTTGAAGCTGTTCTGGACTCTGTTAATGTTTTATCAAACCTCTGTAGTATGCCAAACTTTGCAAGAAATCAAGTGGGAGACAGTTTTTTCTAACGGGATTTAGGCATCTGTTCTTCATACTCAGGGGAAAAAAGTGCTGAGACCATGAAAAGAAGTTGGCAGTCAGGTTGGGTAAATGGGAGGGAGAGGCATTTTTCTTATATGCAGAACATCTGTCTTTTCCCCTGTGCAAGACATGCAAACATTGCCAGCAATAAAATGGATGTTTCAGCAAAGCACTCATGGGCTCTGTGTTTCTAGGGGAACAGAATTACTTTCTTATGTTATACAGGTGGTTCCTCCATCAATGTCAGTTAGTATCAGTTAGCAAGTAGATGTGGGAACTTTGGGCTGTATGTACTATGTTACTACCTGGATGGAGGAAAAAAAAGTCAGACTATTAGTTTGAAATCAGTTAATATCCCTAAAGGATAATTCGGGGCAGTGCTTGCTTGTTATAGAAGGTCATTCCTT